>NW_026136709.1:6297500-6680084 GCF_905237075.1 Dicentrarchus labrax
TAAATGTTGTTTCTAAAGCAAGAGCAATATTTAAACTAACATTAAAAGCTAAAACTGTTTTATTACAAAAGGAGATTTAGCTCTGAATATCACTTTTTTGTTGTACACATACAATATCTGCTTAACTGCAGCAAAAGTTTAAACATCTCACCTTTTTTCTTTCCACTTAAAACTGAAGGCAACTTTAAAAAACCTTTTTGTAATTCCTTCCAGCTCTATGACTCCATTCCAATGACTCAAACCTGCCGCTGCCCTTCATGAAGGCATTTAAGAACATTGAGGTGAGTGAATTCATAGTATTTCTTTTCATTTTTCCCTTATAGCATAAGGTGCTACGCTGTCTTTTTTATTGCACTTGAAGTCACCAAAGTCTGAAATGTGAATATTTGGCTTTAAGCAAGAACGTTGTCATTGTCTCCTCCTGGAACTTTTTCGGTCAGTAAAAAGATAAAACATTTACATTTCTCAGACTTGTAAGAAACTTGCAACTTGTCTGATCACTGAGCACAAAGAGACAAGAGTCCCAGGGCAACCACGGGACTTCCTTGATTGCTACCTGGATGAGCTGGATAAGGTGTGTGTCATGCAAATAAAGTTCATTTAAATGAGAGACAGAGAGAGAATCAAAAATCAAAGGGATGTGTCTCCTTCCAGAGAAGTGATGATTGCTCCTCTTTCTGTGAGGATCGACTCATCATGTTTGTTCTGGATCTTCACTTTCCTGGGACTGACACTACGTCCAACACCCTGCTCACTGGCTTCCTCTACCTCATGACCTACCCACATATACATGGTACAACTGTGCTTTCAATCTGGTATCTATTCTTTTATTTTATTCATGTTACTGATTGTTTGACAATGTGTCAGTATGGTGTTCAGGGGTTTTACCCTGTTATCGTCTCTCCCTCTGTGTCTTTAACCCTTCCTTTCAGGGCGATGTCAGCAGGAGATCAACCAGGTGTTGGAAAAGAAGGATCATGCCAGTTACGATGACAGACGCAACATGCCTTACACGCAGGTAGATTATCAGACCGATTTCTCCGGTTAGTTTTGATATTTCATGTGGGTCTGAGTATAACACAACACAACAATATGAACTGCCACAGATAGGGGTTCATTCACTGAGGAAGCTTCTCAACCGATTTTCTTTTTTACATGACTTTATGGTCCAGTTTCTTGCTATGTGGTTTTTAAAACATGGGGATAGTCAGCATCCTCATGGCAGGTTCTCCTGCTACAAGCTTAGTGAGGTGTTTATCGTGGCCATGCACAGCCTGAAACATGACCCTCTCAGTTTGATAAAGCATAAGAACATATTGTGTAATTTCTTTTATTCTAGGCGGTGATCCATGAAGTCCAGAGGATAGCCAACACTGTCCCCCTTAGTGTCTACCACTGCACAACAAAAGATACAAAGCTCATGGGATATTTCTTACCCAAGGTAAAACTAATGTTGGACAATTAATCAAGAAAATAAACATGCTTTTGCTGGAAAGAAAAGAACGTTTACCAGAGCGAGGAATATAAACAAAAGAGAGAACAGAACATTTAAAAAAGTAATAAATTAAATTAAAGAAGCCAGTTGGTTATTTAATAATAGATCACCTTCATGACCCAGAAAAACATATGACATAAATGCAATACTTTAGCTGTCTTTCTCCTCAGCGTACATTGATCATCCAAAACCTGAACTCGGTGCTGAATGAGGAGGCACAGTGGAAATTCCCAAATTAATTCAACCCGGAAAACTTCCTGAATGACCAGGGAGAGTTTGCAAAGCCAGATGCATTCATGCCTTTCTCTGCAGGTATGAGAGCCCCAAACTAGAGTGTTTATCTTCTATTCTAAGAACCGTACATGACTTACTGATTGAAATCGTCTCATGTCTCAGGTCCCCGTGTGGGCCTGGCTCCTATGGCGCTTTTCCTCATCATGGTGACTCTGTTGAGGAGGTTCAAGTTCATCTGGCCTGAAGATGCAGAACAACCGGACTAAACCCCCGTCTATGGAGTCACTCTGTCTCCTAAACCTTACCGCATGAAGGTCCAACTCAGGGCCACACAGGAGGAAAAGTAAAGATTGATCCAGACAAGTGGTCAATAACAAATACAGTGAAAAAAGAATTTACATTTTACACCTTAAGGAAAGGAAAGACAACATCTAGTTAATGGCTCCCCCAAGTGGCACAATTGGGTACTGCATTTAATATTATTTATGAACATGATAAATATGGCTCTGGATGCTTATGGGTCCTGTAGGTTAAAAAATATATGTCATGGTATTAGTTAGTAAGGGAAGTCAATGAGACTGGTGTAGTGGGCCACTTGTTTTATCAGACTGATTGGATGAACATATGTGATAGGGAGTATAGACTGTAGTTCAGTTCAAGGAGGTAACTGAACTGTGACATTTTACAACATAATAATAATAAAATAAAGTTAAAATGCAAAAGGTTTTGTTACATTTTGTGTGGGTTTGATTTCACTCACTAATATATTACTATATGGCCCACTGATTATAGTGTCCTGTAAGTAGTAATATTCATTTACTTATCAGAAGGGTGACATCATACCCATTCCCGCTGAGTTGGACATTTGTTGGACTGACGGCTCACCCAATGTAACCGTACTCACAGTGAATCTGGGAAAACACTGCGCTTCAGATGAAAGAAGTTTTCCTTTTGTGTACATGTCAGTCAGTCAGTGAAGGACTGAGGGAACACAGTGTTCTGCCGCTGTGTGTGTATGTGTGTGTGTTTGGAGGTGGGGGGTCCTTGGATTGGAAGAGGCAGCAGGGGTGCACTGTAAGGACTACTAAACCACAGAGGCATTGTTACTGTGCCAAAGGGGAGCCGGCCATTTGTGCTGATATCTTTGTTAGGCTTAGTCATAGTGCTATTGCATGACTGAAACAACATTAATTTTCCATTTTATTTATATTCAGCCTCAACCATCTTTCTAAACTCACCTTTTAAATGTTCAAACCAAACTGCTGCAGCTTTCGATGACGTCCAACTCCCTTAGAAACTATAAGCATGAAGCCTGAGCGCTGAACCTCTCTATTTTCCAACATCTGCTGTCTCAAATGGCCAGCTGGGAATAATGTGCCTGAGCTGGGGGTCAGGAGCTTCAACATTCATCTAAATAGGTCACAGAAACCCGAGGTCACTGTTATTCTTTATGTATGGAAGAAGAAATCCATGGAAACTTAAGGTTTTAGTGCTGTTGCTCATCTTCCACTGACAATGTAATCTGGAAAATAAAGAGAACTCAGTCTTTTTATTTACAAAAATGTGATCACACAATACATTTTGCTGTACGTCCACAGCTAGAAAAACCTGTAAACCCGAAATAAAAGTTTTTTGCACATTTTATTCATCATATAATATATTGTTAAGTTGTGTTTTTGGAACTTAAGTCAAGACAGTTTCTGTCCTGTGCTCTAAATTAAAACTAAATATCGTCTGATATAGTTGTCTGTCATAATCTCTTATATAAAAACAACTAATACAGATCACAAGATGCTGTCCACAGCTGCAACATCTCCTCTCATGCTTTCAGAGAGAAAAACAACCTTCTCCCAGGTGTATTATAAGGATCAATAGTATTAAAAAGCATGACCTACCCATCACCCCTCTATACTCTCTTCTGTGTCTGCCTCTCATCAAACGCTGCCATTAATATTTGATATCCAACCATGTCAGAATGTTCCTCCTGGCCGCACAAATGAGGCTTTAACACCTGTATACAGAGAGCGATCGAGAAAGAAGATGATTCAATCAGAGTAGCTGCACGGACGATCATCCCCTGGATTTATTTCTTCGTCTTCTATTTCTTATTTCTTCTTCTTCTTCTTCTTCTTCTTCTTCATCACCTTGGTTAAACCTCTGCACCAATGCAGCCCGGTGATACCACCTAAAACCGTTTGCATGTTTGTTATAGGCCACAAGTGGAAGTCGAGAACAAGCCCCGACAAAATCATATAAGTGGCATGTCCATAAAATACGTCCTAATAAAAATAAACCATAAACTGAGGCTATTAGCGGTTAATACCAGCCATTCTGAGAGCCCCACCCTGTCTGTGTGAAGCTTCTCTTAATGACACTCTCATACTTTCTCCTGCAAACTGCACTGAACTGCGTTGGTGAGCTCTGTGGAGGAAACAGGGTGTTTACCTGTTAATTACAATGTGTGCATAACGGCCAAGCCAGGACAGGCTTTAAGTGCCTGGACAGTTGGTTTGTGGAGCCAGGGTGCTGGGTGTAGGAGGGCAGACGGGTCAGGGTGGTGTCTTCATTGTGTGTGTGTGTTTAGCAGTGTCAATTTTAAGTAGGTCTTAGGAATGGTCCTAAACTTTGACTTGTATGTCATGAAATCCTCATTTAGGACTCAAGTAGGACTTTCAGTAAAGAAGTTAAAGCTACTTTTAGTGAAGTTTAGGTGTGATTGTTCAGTCCCAACTGCAGCGACAGGACTACAGTTATGTCTACCCAGAATCTCCTTCTTTAATCGGCCAGTATCTTAGATCCTATATTTCCCCTGCTGTTATGTTGACAATATAAGTGTATGTTTCTTCTTACTGGACAGATAGCTGAAACAGGTTATCAAAATAGCTGTTCATTATTTTTCTAACATTTGGCTAATCAATTAATCCACTGATTGGTTCCCAACCTTTTTCCTTAAGGGACTCCTGTCTATCATTGAGTAAACTGACAACCCTAGCCCAAGTGACATATTTTATGGATTTTAACAGTACAGAGCAACTGATAAACTGTACAATGAACCCAATAACTGCAGGAAGTTTGTGTAAAACCAGCAGTTTGCATGAATTTTGAGAAGATTCTGATCGTTTGGGGAACTTTTTTTTACTATCTAAACAATTTCATTTAGTTTTCTTCACAGAATTAGGCCTACACAGGTCTACATATTTTCATGTTGTCTTACACACCCCGTCAGCATCCTCATGGCAGCATCATAAATCTTTTCATGTTATATTTAAGTATGTAAGTACTTGGGAAAGACCATGTACATGTAAGACCATGGAAAGGTTTATGTTTGTCCTGTATAGTTGATTCTAAAATTTAAGAGCAGAATATCATCAGTCTAAAAATCTGGACACCCTGGTGCTCTGAACTCTAGTGTAACATGGAGGTGTGCAGTGCTGCTTCTACCACTAGGTGGGGCTGCACATTAACGTCCCTGCTCAGGGGCTGGCAGAGGGATCTGGAGCTGCAAACTGACTGAGGTTTTTGAGGTAAACACCAGAAAAACAAACTGCAAGAGTATAAGCAACTGCGACTATTTGATTGAAATAAAACAGCAAATGATGGAGGGCATGAAGATCTTGACCAGACAAAGAGCAGAGCAGTGTTTATAATGTTTATGAAGCAAACTTGCAACTTAGCAGTAACTTCATTAAAACCCACCAAACTTGATCTTTAGTAACTTTACACAAACACTAAAACTCCTAGGAGCTGTTTAGGAGCTAGGTGGAAGCAACATGCCTAAGAAGCCACTCTTTTGATCTGAAGAAAAGCACTTTTTTTGTTATGACTTCCATCTTCATTGCCTGGTGTCTTCGCTGACAGCACGGATGCAAGATTTATGTGGCTGATTTACACTCCCAACAGATGCATGGCTGCACTATACTGAAAAGAAGCTTTTTGGGGTTTACATCTACAGTGTGAGTGTAAAGGAGTAAAGCAGGAACAAAGCAGTCACTACAAAGCCCACTGTCACCATTGACTAGTAAATCAAAGGCATTTCTACGCTGGTGTTACAGTGTATCATCTTATGCCAGCGCATTGGGTTAATTGGGACCAAACCAGATACATTTGTAGCAAAAAATGCCTCGATTAGGGGGCCCTAAGATGTGAGATCATGTGAACAGACCACCTGTGGGGCTTTCATTGCTATTTCAATATCATTCATGTCAAGGCCCCTGCACTCGCTGACACAGCTTGAGCCGAGGGGAGAAGATGTTTCAATTCAGGCCCAGCGAAAAAAACCAAACACAAGACGCAGGGGCTCTGGCAGGTTTCAGCTCTGACAAACCCAGAAAAGCGAAGGGGTTTCCAAAACGCTCTTTCAATTGTGGGACGTCCATCAAAGCATCCAAATGGGGACGTTTAGGGGGAACCTTGGCACATCAGACAGACACTCCTAATACACACCACCTTTATTCTAGGCTGTTAAAAAAAGAAAGATCAAAGTTTCTGCAGATGAAAAGGGCCTGTTCCCTGCATTTATACCCCCCATTCACCCACTCCCTCTTTTACTAAATTAAGAAAGCGGGCTTCGGCAGGCATGTGAAGAGGACTTTTAACAATTATGGAGATGCTCCAACTCAACCCCTGCCTCTAATTACCGGTCTCTGATGGTTAAAAGGGCCTTCCTTTTTAGCCGGGGCTCTCATAAGCTGCTATTGCTGCTCCCATCCTCAACACGGTGACCACAAGGAGCCACAAAAATATGCCACAAAACAGCACGGCCTCCTTGTTGCGTGGGGGAAGCAAAGTTACATAGACGTTTGAGATTTATCAAATGTTTTATTGTCAAAATAAAGGTCATATTTAGCTTTCTCACAAAAAGAGACATCTACACTTTGTACAAATTTACAATAGCTTATAAAGTTTTCTTTTATACACAAATGTACACATTTTTACATAACTTTTATATAAATACATTTGAAATTACAAAATGAATGACCCGTAAAATACTTGGGCACTATTAAGGCTTAATTTAAACCATCTTTGATGTGATTGAATGATACAATGTTATCTGGCACTATGTAGATAAAATGGCAATAGAAAACCCCAAATGCTCTTTGTGTGAAGCTAGTTAGGAACAAAAGTGTCTCTCTGCCTACAACAAGTAATGCCCAGTTTGCGTTAACAGCCTCAGTCTGTACCTCTAATACATATAAACAGGGAGGAATTAAACCTGTGTGAATGCCAGGTACATTGTTTCAGCCAGCTCTCCCCACAGAGGTGTGTGTGGATGTTCATTACTATGCAAATTGCTTAAGACAGGGAGTGATGGGTTATCTCCCAAACAATTAGCAGTCCACATAAGCTGCTTTTTCTCCCCAACCCTCCCCACCCCCCCTCCCCTCCAAAACAAAATCAAACCTGGGACAATGGCATCTGCTTGGGGCAAGACACGGAGCTGGCTGTGCCCGACCTCCACGTCAGTCCGGTGCTCACGTCGCTGTACATGGAGCCGCTGGTGCCTTTACTGCCCCAGCAGCACCTAGTGCAGAAAGTCCTCCACGAGTCTAAAGTTTTACCAGACCAGATCCACACTCCGGACGTGATGCCCACCAGAAGGCACATAAAGTACTTTAACATAAAAACTGCATAGTCCGGACTCCTGCGGTCCCTCTCTAATAAACAGTTGGAGCAGTTGTGCGTGATCTCCCAGCTCTGCCTGTTGTGCTGCTCGTAAAAGTAACATGCGACTATGATGGTGGCTGGCACCGTGTAGAGCACCGTGAAGATGCCTATTCTAATCATCAGCTTCTCCAGCTTGTCCGTCTTAGTGCCCCCCTGTTTGATGACGCTGCGGATCCGGAACAGGGACACAAATCCGGCCAGGAGGAACATAGTGCCAATGAATAAATAAATCACCAAAGGGGCCAGAACGAAGCCCCGCAGGTTGTCCAGGTTCTGGTTCCCCACGTAGCAGATGCCCGCCACCGAGTCCCCGTCCACGGAGCTCAGCGCCAGCACCGTGATGGACTTCATGCTGGGGATGAGCCAGGCGGCCAGGTGGAAGTACTGGGAGTAACTGGCGATCGCCTCGTTGCCCCACTTCATGCCGGCTGCGAGGAACCAGGTCAGAGACAGGATGACCCACCAGATGGAGCTGGCCATGCCAAAAAAGTAAATAAGGAGGAAGACCACGGTGCAGAGCGCGGGGCCGGTGGTCTCGTAGTGGATGTGCTCCACATCGAACTCCCGGTTGCACGCCACTTTCTCGTGTCCGGCGATCAGTCTGACAATGTAACCGATGGACACGAACATGTAGCACGCTGAGAGGAAGATGATGGGTCTCTCCGGGTACTTGAACCGCTCCATGTCGATGAGGAAAGTGGCGACTGTGGCAAAAGTTGACACGAAGCACAGCACGGACCAAAGTCCTATCCAAAAGGCGGTGAATGCCCTCTCGTCGTGCGTAAAATAGGGGTTGTGGCACGGCATGGCGCAGTTGGTGATCTGTCCCGTTTTGACACGGTTGTAGAGCGGGTGGCGGTCCGTGTTCACCGGCACCATGGGCTCCAAACACTTGCACCCCGGCTCACACGGCGCTGCGGGCGGCTTGTACTTCCCAGGCGTCCCGGGCCGGTTCGGCTTATTCTTAGGTGGATTGTAACCCTTACCGGGGTGGTTGGTGGGTTTGGAGAGGACAGGGGACACTGTGGTGGAGTCGGTTCTGTTGTAGTCCATGCACAGAGTGTCCGGGTTGCCCTGCACCGGCAGCAGGTCGCACTTCATCCTGTCCGGCCAGGGGAAGCCGTACTGCCTCATGAGAGGCGCACAGCCGGCCCGGGCTCTCTCGCACACGCTCCGGCACGGCGGGAGAGGTTTCTTATAGTCCTCCAGGCAGATTGGGGTGTACATGCTGCACAAGAAGAACTTCAAGTCCGGCGAACACTGAATCTCAACCAGAGGCCAGAACTGGTGCACCTCCAGTCCTGCCTCGTCCTGCGTGTCGTGATTAAATTGGTTAGGCATGTAGGTGTAGTTGTAGCCGATCCCCTTGCACAGGGGCACGGCTATCTCCTGGCAGGTGATCTCCTTGGCCGTGGTGCAGCTGGATCGGGGCAGGAGAGCCAGTGAGAGGAGCAGGTAAATCCCAAACAGGTCCATCCCTCCGGCGCGTCGTGTCCCCCCTCTTCTGCTCTGGTACCAACAGCAGTAAATCCTCTCTGCTTTCGCCTCTGGTCCGGTTAGATGTTGCGCAGCGAGCCCATCTCGCTTCTCTCAGGATCTTGCACGGAGTTGCAAGCAATGTGCAAGCCGTGTTTACTTTCAGCTGAGGAGGAGGAGAAGGAGGAGGAGAGAAAACAGCCTTCAGGGCGGCGAGCAACAGTCAAGATGGCTGAGAGGAGAATCCACCTTGTTCTGGAGACTGCTGTCAGTATCCTTAGATAGTCTGTTGTTAGAAAACCCCCCAAGCGCTGCTGTCCGATCGCTACAGCGGGACCAATGTGGGCCTTCTTTCTTTCTTCAAAACACAGCGACTACATTCAGTCGGCTCGTCCCACCTTAGTCCCGGTTCCCATACAAATCAACGGCTTGGAGACGAAGCGGTGCCAATATATACCGAAGCCTGGCAGGCTACACCCCCGGAGCCGCTCCTCCAATCACAGAGTGGCAGGGGCGGTGCCTTCCAGCAATCAATCACGTTTTTTACCTAAAGATGTTTTGTTATATAGCTTGTGATCGCACTAGTTTTGCCAGTGTCTGTGGCACCGGGATACAGGATGGAGCATCACTGCAGCTCCAGCCCGTGAATCAAACAACCGCACATTACACATTACAAATAACTACTTCTCTCCATTTGTTTAAGCTCAGAGCCATGACTAGTCTGAAATAAACTATAATAACCCTGTAATGAATCCCCCCTCAAACCTATTTCACATAGCAAAACTATCATTTGAAACATTATATAATAATCATCATAATAACATAATTCTAAAGACGGTATGGAGTTCAGCAGGCGCTCTGGTAGCAGCAGAATAACAACCTGCTTTTTTCTCTCGCTCAGTGACTGAACTTTCTGTTCACAGTCTTGTAACTTCCTTTAACACACCATCTTTGATAGTGTCACAACAATGGTAACATGCACACCAGGCAGAGCGAGGATGCGTCTAGCTCCAGATGATTGTTTCTGTGTGTATGTGTGAGAGAGAGGCCAGTTTGGTAAATTGGCTAATTTGCGCATGATAAGACTACCCAGGGAGCTGTCTGTCCTTGTGAAAAGCTGTTTTATTTTTTAAATGAGGTGCTAATGTTTCGTTTAACGCTTGCATAGAGCTCCGCGGGAGGCGTAATTGCGCGAGGCAAAGACCAAGCAGCAGCTCATAGAGACAGAGCACTCATATCAGTGTTAACATGCCTACAGAGTGTCTGTGGATACAGTCACATTATTGTTATAAATGGTATTTTCTGTGCCTGATATTGTCCTGTAACGTCTGTATAGAGACTGGTTGTACTGTGTGCCTTTATGAACCTTATGGCATTCTTATCTCATGTGCTGTAGCTATAATACTGGTGACATTGTTAAAATGGCTGTGTGGTACTTGGCAGTAAGTTTATACACACATGATCATATTTTAGGGATCTATGTATACTTTTGCAGTGGTGGAAAGTAACTAAGTATATACTAAAGTACTGTACTGTAAGTGCAATTGTGAGGCATGTGTACTTGAATTTCTCCTTTCTGTGCTGTGTGTTTGTATTTATATAATAACTATTGTTACTTTATTGATTTTTCTACATACACTAAAATATGATGAGCTTATAAAATATGATACTTTCCCAAAAGTGTATAAGGTAGTTCAACTTAAATTCACCTCCACTCGCTACAAAATTAAAATACTTACATATTCATTCACCAGTAATGGAAATCTAATTATAAAATGTACATTAAAATATAACTCAGGGGCCATTCTGCTGCATAATGAGCACTTCTACTGTTAATACTTTAATGCCTCTGATACGTACTTCCTTTAAGTACAATTTTACACGCAAGAGTTCTCATTATAGGGTATTTTATACTACTTTTACTTAACCTGAATACTCAGATCTAGATATTTATCTAGTGTCCCAATACTAAAGTGCTTTTGTTCATGAGCAGAACCTATAACTGTTGAAGTTTGGCTAAAATCTCTAAATATTGTACATAAAATAATAATGAATTCTCATTATTTTACCTCAGAGGGTGAACTTAGTACTAACACTTCTCACTGATAAACTGCACATAATAATCTTTGTCTTTTTCTTTGTTTTTACAAACCTTAAAACACGCAATAAACGGTTATAAATGGTTCTGAGTATCATTATTATCATGCTCAATGATGCAAAATCACACAGCTTCTGGTAAATCAAGGCAAGAGAAGCCAACCATGTGATCAGCACATCTGTTCGAAACTCGATATTCATTTCAGCAACAAGAGCGGTGTGTTTTTTGAATAGACATTTTGTCCTCCAACTGTGCACAAGCTTGCACGTGCACTCCACACACACACACACACACACACACACACACACACACACACACACACACACACACACACACACACACAGTTCCTGCAGAGTTTGGGGCGTTACGATGCCAATGTGTGGTCTTACAGTGCAAGAAGTGTGTTAAAAAAAGCATCTTCCTCCCAGCTTCCCACCCATGCATAATGCAACATTGTGTGCAGGGGCCGGGGTGTGGTGGTGCTGGAGTTTAAGTTTAGTTGTATTATGTTTGGAGCGGAGCCAGGTCTTTATCATGTGAAGGAGCTTTTATATGGCCTCGACCCACTGAACGAATAAAATAACCCGGAGTGAGCAGAGCATTGGGAGAGCAGAGATTGATTAACTGACTCGCTGGTGTGAGATAACAAGGAAGGAGCTCTGTTAATGGCTGTTTGCTTTTGATTAGGAAACAAGAGTTCGGCTAGCCAGCGCCATGGAGTTATGTGAGTGTATTTGTGCCCACGGTGGAGGGTGTGATGTTTTCTCAATAATAAACCCCTGGTATTTGAGATGTGTTGAAAAGGACATGCAATAAAAAGGGAGTGAGGGTAAGGTGGTGGTCACAGTGTGGGAGAGTGATGGTGGGAGCAGAGGGAGGATAGACGAGGGCAAGAGAGGGCGTCGAGTCTGCTCTGTGCAGAGATAATGATTTACTCTGAGGAAATCTACTCATCTCCTGTTTGCGACGCAGGGCTGCACGCTGTGAGAAAATATCTCCCCACACTGAAGCCTTAAAGAAACACTCTGTGACCAATGAATAAAATCCAGAATCGTATCAAGATCCAAAGTTAATGTGTTCAATTTAAAGCCCCGTTCTTTCCGTCAGAATCAAGTGCTCCCCGCTGAAGAAAGGAAGCCCATCAAGTGTGACTGCCTGCCAGATCCTGGACTTACCTCTGAGATGGTGAGACGGAGATATGCTAATGCAACTTTATCTTGTAAAGGAAAGCTTCGAGGAGATTTAGCCAATCTGCTGGACACAATTCCAAGAGCCTCGGTGGCATTTAGCGGGCTCGCGCTAACCCGGGGCTGCTTGTTAAGACTTCATTAGCTGTGTTTGCTCAGGCCTCTTCTCTCCAAAGAGGTGGAGGAGGGCTCCCCAGGCTCCAGCCTTAGCCCCACTATAGACACTCCATATGGGGCTTGTTTGCTCACGGCTGGCCTGGTAATCACTTTCAGGTGGAGCTGGAGGAGACAGAGCAAGGCTGAGGGGATTTTGGGGAGAGCTTGAGAGTTGGAAACCTTCCTCCCAAAGCCCCGGCCCCAGCCCCCGTCGGCAACCTCCTCTTCCACTGGGGTACTCCTGAGGTGACAGAGCACGGAGCGTGTACCCTGTGAATTAGCTCACCTAGGGCCCATTACCTTAACAAACACAGCCAGCCCCTCCAATCAGCCTACTGCTGGGAGGACAGGCGGCCCCTGTAAATCCTTCCTTACAGCCACTGCCCCTCTCTGTGAGACCAGGAAAGACTTGTGTGTGTGTTTGCATGCAGAGTAAAATCTATGAACTGAGAGTCACTCTTGAAACAGCACAAGGTATCTTTTATGATAACAAGAGGTAGCTGCTCGAGAAAACTTAACTTGACTACCCAGAGTTCATAGGACTTGGGATCAGCAACCTGCACACATTGAACTCATGTTTACATACTTTACCAGTCTGTGATGCTTCGTACTAAAGGAGACATAAGAGATGCAAAAGTATCCAAGCCTGAAACTATCATTTATTTGTTTGGGCAAGTAGCAAAATAATCTTCCATATCTCATTTTAGTGGGACAGTTTTATATATTGCATCCCCTTGTTTTCAAAGGCTCAGTTCACCAAAATGACATAGTGAGGTACCGCTAGAGTTAATGAGAAAATGTCTTTTTTTGTGGATAGTTTTGGATTTATTTGCCCAGGATTTTAGATATCCATCTTTGAGATTTCTGCCTCCAAACCACAGACATTGAATCGAAACTACTTTCTACTGAAGATAGATAATAAACCATTGAAAAACCCGCCGGAATTTCAAACCCCAGCTGAAAAAGGCATTGTCACAAGGCAGAAAACGTGTTTTTCCTCAGCTCATGATAATGAGCTTTTTGGAGATGCCTAGGACAGTGACAGTACCACATAGAAAGATCATATATCCTTTATAGAGGGTCTAAGGGTTTCATTGAACTTTCTCCAATATGGATGAATGAACAAAGACGTTTTAAAACTATCTGCGAACCTAGACCCCACTAAATGTAAGTGAGGAAATATCATTTTTTTGTAATTTGAGTGAACCAACCCTTTAGTGCTGATAACACACAGCATTTTTCATGTTAATGCCAGGCTTAGTGCAACTTTAATCCTGTGAGAATATTTGGTTTATAACTGGACCCTATTTATTTCACATAAAGAGTGAAACAGAATATAAATTGCTAAACTGCAATGTAAATCTGTTACATAATGTCACAAACATCTGTTGCATGGTTCACACCTAAAGTCTTGAGAAAAGCAGATCCACTGTTCGCTTACACCACTAATTAAAAAACAACATTGCCTCCATGAGGAGAATCTGTACCATTCTCCTGCAGCCAAAGAACTGACTGTTGTTGGCTGCCATCCCTGAGCCAAGTGAGTGTGTGTGTGTGTGTGTGTGTGTAGGCATTATCGTGTGATTGTTTGGAGTTTTCAGCCATCCGATGCCACAAGAATCTGGCCAGCCAGCAGAGGTCTGCTTTTGGCTGCTATGACGCCTGCTACTTGACACTCTCGTCAGATTTATCTCCCCTCTTGTAAAACAGCATGCAACTTGTTCTCTCCGTCCAGAAAGGTAAGCGAGCCCAGGGAGATTTCTCCTACTCAGGAAACACACACACACTAGCCCATATAATAGCAGGAGCTGATTTTTTTAACCCCTGTGTGTAACCGGAGCCGAGGCCTGCGTGCCTGGAATGACACATGGACGGCACTTAAGCAGGTAGACTTGCCATCTGGTTCGAACACATGGGGTAAAACACTTTGTCTTTGGATCCTGACGGTGGTAAGTTCATTTTTGTGTTTTGCTGCCTGTCGTTGTTGTAGCACGCACCAGTGGGATACTGTGGAGGGGTCAGCCTGGTTGCCTCGGTGCTGATTCTGACCAGACTGCAGAGGGGTCACCGGTGTCACAAGGTGTCTGCGCTCATTTCCACAGGGAGGGAAGAGAAAGCAGAGTCCTACTAATTAACTCAGCTCATTACTATTCATGCAGTCTTTGAATACATCCTATTTCACCTCTACCTGTGCCCCTTTAACCTCATGTCTCTTCATGTCAACTGCTATGAGCTAAAAAACCCTTGTTTAGATCTTGCCTTGTCAGCTAGGACTCTTGAGATGTCTGGGATGTCAGTTCTATCATCTAGTAATACTGCCTCTTAAATACTGTGATGGAAGAATTGGTATGCAGCTTTCCTAGACTCATAATCTGCAGCTTTCACAGACATCTGACATTTTTTGTTGGGAGATTTTGTTCTAGTCTGGTGCGAGCTCTATTGTAATACTGAGTCGTGTTTCTATCTTTCATTCACATGGAGCTGGTGATGTATGAACAAAAACCACAACATACCAATAGTGTAGGTAATATACATGTGAAATGTCCCAAACCTTTGGTTGAAAGGGGAATTGAGGTACTTTTCATTGGGTTTGCTACTCATAACTATAGCCATTCTTTTTCTGCTACTAGTCCTGTTGTATGATCACACATACCAATCTGTTGTGTGCAGACGAACAGGAAGCCAGTGTGGTTACTCTGGAAGTAGATCCCTGTGTAATTAGCTACAATAGCTAATCTTGTGATGCAGACAACAGGTGCTGGTTACACAAGATTTATGTAAGACTAGTTTATAGACAGCCTTAGTTTTGGTCTTATATAAGTCTAATTTGAGTTAGACTGAGTGGTGTTTTCATTGGAACTGCTAACAATATTGTAGCGTTAACAATGAGGTGGTTGTTTTTTAAAGACAGTAGTAGAAATCACTCATAATGTTCCACATGGTACTAATTTTCATTGTCAAATAGTTTTGGAAAACAAGCTTATTTTGTGAGTCAGATGAGAAAATTGATACCACTTTAATGTCTGCCCATTAAATTTAGAGCAATAGCCAGCTGGCAGTTAGCTTAGCTTAGCATATGGTCTGGAAACAGGGGCAAACAGCTAGCCCGGCTCTGTTTTAGTTTTACAGGACACATAATGGATCTCTTAAATCATAAATTGTCTGTTTTACACTTTTTGTACGGATTAAACAACTGAAAAATAATGTGTGCCCGGGAAAACCTGCAGATTGTTTTACCTGACCAAAGCCAGGCTGTAGCTTCATATGTAACACAAAGATATGAGAGTAGTATTGATCATCTTGTCTAACATTTGCACACACAAAAGCAGAAAAGTGTGTTTCCTAAAATGTCAAACTATTCCTTTCAATTGTCCAGAATTAATGACAAATTAATCCTAAACGGTCTAAGATCCGCATTAATGAGACATCTTTGTGTAACAGATAAATGTAGAAGTCTATCTGTGATAGAGATCTCTGTAACAGCAGCCCTAGAACATGTCCCCAGAGAGTCTAGAAATGTCAATTGAAGCATGTACGGTATATCATTCCTATTCTACTTCCTCACTTATCCTCTCTTTAGCGCCATCTCCCTCTCTACCTCCCTCCCTCTCTGTGTGTGGCGTACCGTGAAACAGATGGCGAGGGCAAGGATGACCGCCAGACAGAAGGAGGGAGAGAGCGAGAGAGCGAGAGGCAGAAAAACGACAAGGTAGGGAAGTGGGAAACCATATCCAGAGGGTGAGAGACACAGAAGCAGAGAGGTAGCAGATGTGTAAAACACAAAACGACCTTGTGGAGTTCGCGTCTCGTTCTTGGCGGGCTCCGATCAAACCCCCGATCGCTCTCACTGTGCACATCAGAGGCTGAGCAACGTCCCTAGTGAGCTACCCTGGGCATCCTTTAATGCTCATTAGCAGTCCGATTAAGACATGTTTATTTATGTAAACACAGGCATTATTTACTGTATTAATCTAGCCTTCACACTGGGTTTACATAGAGAGCAGCTCTAGACATACAGAACGCTATTTGAAGCTCTTTGGCAAACAACTGTGACGAGCTAAGGAGACTCTTGGGTGGGTGGTGTTTGTGTAAATGTTTGTGTGTGAGGGAAAACTCAGGCACCCCAAGGCCAGATAGTGGGACACTGATGACATTATCTACCCCCCTTCCAGCTCCCCCTCCCCCTTGCCTGGGGTCAAACATTTCTTCTAGACTTTTACTTGTGTGTGCCCTGTGAAAAATGTAGCAAACATGTGAAGGGAAATATAATAAAGGTGGACTATAGGGCTTGGTGGGGAAATTAGATTTCTCTAAAGGGCTTTAACTGAATATAGATCCCCTCATCCTCAAACAAAATCTTAGTGAGTAGTTAACTTTTTTCTGTAGTTTTTGTTAGAATATTTAGTTTTGGCCAAACCAATGAGGACTGGGTCATTTTCAGTGGACATGGAAGCTGCAGAAGTTAAGAAGGAACGGTTTTTCAGAGTAATTTAACTGTGTCCATCTCATCCCCTGTTGTCACCACTTTTATGCTGCTATAATGTTATGAATGTAGTTAGACAGCTAGCTAGCTATATGGATGATGATGTCCCATTCTCACTTAGTGAGACCTCACTGTTCGATTGTTTCTCTGACAGCAGGGAACAGCTGTCAGTGGGTACAACATGAACAACACATGACCAAATCAGAGATGCGGACAGTGATTCCAGTGGTCTGGACACAGGCTAAAAGAAGACAGTTTTAACTAAAGAGTCAAATAAAATACAGCTCTTTTACCACCACAGATGGTTGTTGTGTAATATAGAGTCATTTGTGATTTAAACATATCTGTATGAATCCTATAGTATAACCTTCGTCCTCTATGCCCTTCTCCGTCTGTAACTCAGTGGCCTTTTGATTACCTCTGACCACCAGGAATGCATCCACACAATTAATGTTGTGTTGTTTCTATCTGATTTAACACTTGTACCTTCCCATCTACTCCTAATCTAACTGTGCAGTGTGCAACAACACTGAGAGATAAAAGCTTACTCCTGACACTTTCTTCCACCTCTAACATTAAGGGGCCTCCACTCCAGCAAAAAGGTAATTGGATCAATTGAAATAATCTTGTTGCTGAAATGAGGTTAGCAGGCCTGACTGAGCTCCTTTGAGGGCACTTTGTTTTATTTTCAGTGATTGCATCAGGCAGGTAAGGCACGGCGCAATAATGCTTCGACTCTCCAGCTGGTGATGTTATCTCCCCTCATATAGACTGAGGACGTCTTTATCAACCAATGACACCATTAAGATCTACATCTCCAGACAATGCAAATGTGCTTAGTTGGCTGCTAAGCTAATTGTGCAATCAGAGAGGATAAACACGAGGGCTGTTACTGCATTCTTATTAAGCTTTTACAAATATTATAGTAATGCCTCACAGCTTGGATTGTGTGGCCTGCTGGTTTAGAAATGACAGATTGACACAACTTGATCATTACCTGTCATTTATTGCAGAGCCTTATATTTGACATTCAACCACTGCCAAAGTCAACATCGCCTGCTCTGATATTGTCATAGGAATATATGGAAAACGTCTGGTAAAACACTTCAGAGTGTGTTAAGGGGTAGATTCAGGCCACGCAGTCAACCTAGATGCAAAATTACAGCTGCATGGAAACTACTAGATTGCTTCTGTCAAAATATCAACAAATTGAGAAAGGAAAATGTGAGAAAGTAGAACTCTAGAGTACTTTTTAATGTGCCGTGAAAGACATATAAAGGTGAATGGAGCACCAGAGGTTGAGGAGAGGGGGCATTGAAGTGGAAGAGAGAGCCTCCCCTGAGCTCTGCTGTATGATGTCTGATTGACAGGCTACACGCTAAGCTCACCTGAGCCCCTGACCTCTCTTTTTACATCTCCCTGACGCTCTTCTCCCTCCTCCTCTTTTTTTTTCTATTTCTCTGAGAGGGTGGAAACTTGAGGAGGCCCACGTCCGGGGTGAAATGGCTTCAGGCTGCGACCTGCTCTAAGGGGGGTCACCGGGAAACAAAGGCCATTCAGGTAAACCTCTCTGAGCCAGCCTGAGACAGACAGGCTCCCAGCACAGATAACACTGAGGCTAATGTACTGGCATTTGCACAGTCAACGCCACCAGACTCCGTCGAGAGTGAGTGCTCAGGGTGGGTGAGGTGTGCATTTGTGTGTGGGTTATTTCAATCAGTGAAAGAAAAGGGAAAACAGACCGACAGGTGAGTAAACAATGCTCTGAAAGCCCCACTGAACATTCCTGAAATGACTACGCCAGTGTTGAAAATATTCCATACAAAAGTAGTAATCCTCTTTATGGAGGCTAATCTTGTGCAAATTCAGAACTTACAAACTGCATAAGAGGACTTGAAAAGCTCTCGCCACACTTGCTCACTCTAAACGGCATTTGTGGACCACACGACTCTTTGCGAGGAATCAATATGCTTTGTGTTTGATTAGTACCTCTTCAACAAAGTGCTGCAGACGGAATGTTGATGAGTGACTTAGACCTCCATGTTAATTGCTGCAGGAAAAATGTCAACCTTTATCATCCACCTAACTGGTCTCTTATTCAAAGACTGAATAGCTGCGGTAGATAGAACAGATAGTCATATTTACAGATGGCAACAGAGGTTGGCACAGTTAGGCCTGGTGTTTGCTGTCGGGTCAGCATGTTCACCCTGTGTTTGTGTGCTTTTTACTGGATATTCAGGTTTCCTCCCACCCCACATGAATGTCAGGAATTGGGAATACTGCTCCCAGTGCTTGATTCAAGGAAACAGAACTGGAGTCTGTCCATTCTTCTTAAGATGGGTCAAATGTACTGTATAAATTTCCCCGTGGAGACGAAAACTAAGAGTGGATTTGTCCAAAAAGTGAGAGATAGATTTTTTTAAGCATTTGGCAAGACTTTACAATGCAGCAGAAGCTTCAGCATTATCTGACTGGAAATGGAGCATCATGAATTTCTAAGCACAGATTACTGTGTGTCAGATTAGCTCTAGACACATTAGGTTATATTTCGCTAACAATCAATTGGCTGTTATTATACAAAGGGGAATTTTTACCTGCCTGTCAACAGCTGGCTGGCAAGGCTAGATAAATCTTAGGTCACAAAAACACAACT
Organism: Dicentrarchus labrax; assembly: GCF_905237075.1. Lineage (NCBI taxonomy): Eukaryota > Metazoa > Chordata > Actinopteri > Moronidae > Dicentrarchus > Dicentrarchus labrax. The sequence continues at coordinate 6,316,947 of NW_026136709.1, forward strand.
TTGGGGAAGGTTAGGGTTTGTTAAGATCAAAGCAATAGTTTGACATGATGAAAAATACACTTTTTTGCAAATAATTAGTTAAGATGACAGATAACCCTCTCTGTTTGTATGGCTTAGCTTAGCTTAGCTTAAGACTGGAAACTGGGGAAATGGCTAGCCAGGCTCTGTCCAAAGGTAACAGCTTGTTCCGAGGTAACAAGATATCTCGTTTGTTTAATCCTTACAAAAACCAAAGTGTAAAAAACACAAGCAGTGGTTTTATGAGGGATTATGTACCATAGTACTTCTTGGCATAGCACAGGGACTTCATGTTTTGTCAACACTGTTTTTACACAATTTCCTCAACTAACCCTTCCAAAAATGTCCAACTATTCCTTTGCATAAGGGCTGGGTAAGGCTTTAGTTATGGTTAACTGAATGCAAATGTATCCACCCACCTACTTCAACTTCCACTCCTTCACTTTTGATGTCAAAGTTTCCAGTCACATCTCATCCATATTTTCTTTATGCTGGGCAAACCCATTTCTCCCATCTCCCACCACACTCAGGTAGAAATTCCCAGAAGTTTCCCAGAGGTATGAACAGGATTGTAAATGTGGGTAAGGGTTATCTGTCTGTTTGTGTTAGCCATGTGATGGACTGGCAGCATGTCCACGATGTTTGCCCAATGAACAGAAAACTAGGAATGAACTGAAAACTGTAACCCCTCATAATCAAATGGGCAGCCTCAGTCTATCTTCCAATTCTGTCAGTATTACTAATCAGTGCCAACGGAAAAAACTGTGGAAAACTGAATGGTGACACTGTGTGTGCGCGTCAGAAGTGTATAAAATGTAAGGGGGACTGTAGAAAGGTCTCTTCCTTGTCTGTTGGCTCAGAGCAATAACACTCGGCTCCCACGTGGACGGGGCTCCAGAGTCCACTGTCCCATCTCAAAGGTTTTTTAAAGTGTCACTGTGGACCATTAGCATAGACCAGGCTGCTCACCCCGGGCTGCTTCCATATTTTAGCCTTCCCACAAAGCCACAGTGATGAAATGTTATCTGTAGCTAAACTGCAGGTTTGAATCTGTGTCTCTCCCTCTCCCTCTTCTCCCTGCCCCCCCGATCCATCTCTTCCGTCTCCCTCCTCCTCATTTCTCCGAGCAGGTTTCACTCTTGTGCCTGTCATTCTTCTGCCTTTTGTATCTGTGGGCCTTTTTGCTATTGAATGCTGCTTTCTCTTCCACCCCCACCCCTCTCCTCTCTTTCTCCCATCTCCTCCCCTGCTCTCCCTCACTCACTCATTCACTCTAGGGCCTAATTATGAGATAGCTTCGAATAAATACATGTATTTTTTCTCCTGCGCGGGGGGAAAAAACCTTGTGCTCCACTTTTTTTTGACAGTAGGTTGAATTCTAGACTCAAGGAGGTTTTATTCAGCGAGGTCCCTCTGCAGATCGGAGTGGTCGCTGGGACGGGAGATTTCCTGGATGCAGTAATTGTGTCTCATTAATTCTTACTGTAATGCTGGGTAGCTAAACAGGCTACGCAATTAGGGGGCTGAGCCCTGAATAGGCTGGCTAATCAGGGGACAAAAGCTGCAGCTCAGAGGCCATTAGGCCTGGAGGAAGTGCTTCCATTGTAAGGAGTGGTCTGTGATGCCTTCATCTTCCTCCAATCCGGGTGGGGAAGAAACCTTGAAATGGGAGGGGGGGGTTCATCCACTTCTAAACCTTAACTGCTCAATTCATAATAAGGTGCCTGGAATACTTTTAGCACAAACAAAGGTTGTATCCTGCTTGGGATTATACAAGATCAACAGTGGATTTCCTGACTGTAACTAAACAAAAGTTTTAAAATAATAATAATAATTCCACACCTTGTTGGGCCTTTTGGGCTGTTTATGGGCGTGTAAAAACTCAAAATCACCAGTTAGGCTCCAGATAAAGTGCTAAAATGTCTTTTTTTATGAGAATATCCTGACTGGCTGCTCTCAGAGACGTCAAGTGCACCCAGAGACACTCTCTCCCCCGCCGTCCCTCCTCCACCTCCACTTCCTCCTGTTCGGTATGTGCCCCGGCAGCCCACACGCTCCTCCAAACTGTCGACTCAGGAGTCTGCGAGACCTTTCTGCCATCTGGGAAGGGTGGAGGAAGGAAGAGAATAGAAGATCCTAACATTATCTATCCCCTTGCCTCTTTCCTTCTCCTCTCTCCCTCTCTCCCTCTCTCCCCTCTGCAAGCTTTATCTTTCATCCCTATTAATCACATCGTCAGGCAGCCTAGACGGAGAATAAATGAACTCTCCTGGTCATTAAAATTAAGCATTGAATTATTGACATGCAATTAGCCTGCCTTTTTTTTGTGGGGAGACACTGAAAACTTTCTCCCTGCAGCGAGAGGGTTGAAATAATGTGACTGCTGTAGTCATCAGAACTAAAAAAAATAAAATAAAATGTGGAAAAGTGTGGAAAAAAAATATAACATGCCAGAAAATTCGAACTTGGAAAATCCTATTTATCACATAATAAGAGCATTAAGCCTGGTTCCATCTCATTTAGCCGAGTTTTATTCCCATAAAGAGTGGTGTCTTGCGCTCGTTATCTGCTTCGTTATGGAGAGGCCCGTGCTGCCGCCTCTGGATTATACTGTGGATTATGTTAATGTTGCAGAGGCATGTGGATACACTAAGTAACATTTAGGTGATCTCCCCCTGTTGTGCAATCAAATGTGCTAAACTTGTTTATCTGTTTTCATTTAGAATTATGCAGGTTAATATTCCATTATTATGATAACAGATTGATCCCTAACTCGTAATCCTCTATCACTCAGAATACAACGACGGCTTGAAAGACAGAGAGAAAAAAAGTAAACAATATTTTTGGGAGATGCGCCTACATATTCTCTTTTCACAGTCACTTCCAATTACAGTCACAATTGCCTCGGTAATTTTATGAATAGCAAGAAACACTTACTGTGCTCGTTAGTCAAATACACATTCTGCAGCCTTTTCATAGCAGCAGAGCAGGAGTTTGACAAGCTGTTTACGCTAAGCCTGAGTAAATCAAATTCAGAGTTTGCCTTCCCTCCCCAGTAATCTCATTTTGTTTACCGCTAACGCTAAGTACATTAGCATCTGCAAGGCCTGTCTGTATTTACTCTATTTACCCCTACTGTACTGGCTCTAAGCCAAACAGGGACTAATGTTACGAAATGAGGGTAACCAGCTGTATATTCATGAACAACTCTCTGTTAATCTGACACCGAGGCAGGGATCCAGAGCAGGCAAAGCTACAGTCGAGAGTATAAACTGACAGAAGATGTAGTTTTTGCTTAAGTGAATGGAGATATTAACTGCTTTTAAGCTGTAATATTTTCTTTCCCTCCTCTTGGGTGTTTATATGGGAAAGTGAGGCATGACAGGAAGGGAAATGGCAAGCCTCCCTCTCAGGAAACCAAAAGATACACAGTAGGAAGTAATGGTTTGGGTTAGATCATTCCAGAGCAGTTTAGGTACTCGTGGTTTACATAGGAAGTAAGGGTAATTTGAACTTTTAAGTAAGTAGGAAGTGACATCAGGGTCAAAGACTTGTCAGGTTTCAATGCCTCTGTAGTGCTCGTCTCCTGGCCTTTCAGAGTGAATGGGGCCAGTATCAGATCTCACCTGTTGTATACGTCCTCCTGTTTGTCCACAGTTCCAGGGTCTGACCACGTCCCTGGTTCCCATAACCTACAACCTGGCCTCCACACCTCATTAGGCACCTGCATCATGGGTGAACAATGGCCTAGGTGGCAAACAGATGCTGCGTTTACACTGTAGCCTAATGACTAGCCGAACGAGACATCACAAGATCTCCCTTTCAGTAGTGAATAATATTAACCCAGCAAAACCAAAAATGGTCACATAAAGGGTTTTGCAGACTCAAAAGTGGACAGTATGGGAAAAGGCGCTCCTGCTCATCCACTACTTTATTTTTTACTGAAAGACTTCACCAGACCAAAACATATTGACAAGCATGTTTAAAATAAATTTTGCCAGATTTTGACATCCAAGCTGTCTTAACCTCCACGGTAGCCTCTGGCTAAAATACATGTACGATCCTATGGGTCTAAATATGAAATCCATGTGTAGGTTTGTAAGCATGAGCACATTTTAATTTTATATAACCCACTCATTTGTGAAGGCAGCTTGCTGATAATCTTGTTAATATAACATGGTTCACATAACCTGCATGGTAGCATGCTGATGTTAGCATTTAGCTCTCACACTGCTGTGCCAGTCACACAGCTTGTTTTTTGAAAGCACTCCACTGATTTAGCACTGCACTCCTAGGTAATAACATTTAGACTCACGATGAACAGTTTAACGAAAAAAGGATCCAAACAGATGCAGCAGAACCAGATATACTGTATATTTTATTTCATGCATTCTTCCATTTCAAAACCTGGTGCCTACATTACCCACAATGCAACTCGACGGCCAACAGTTTGAGTTAGAAATTTGAATGTGTTGTGCTAGTAGCTGCTAAGATGAGGAACAGGCTACAGAGGTACAGCTCTTACTAACTCCACACCTCCAGATTTTGTTCATTTTCAAACATGTAGTCTTCAGTCCTAACCCATGGGGACTCAAGCGACATCACTTGAGGCAATTTAGACATCACACAGCTCCCTCTAAAGACAGAAAAGGCTTTGTACAGCTTTTTTCAACATACTACATCTCCCCAAAACCTGTCACAGACTGATGCGTCAAATGGGTGGTGTTCCCCCTTCCTTAAATAACAAGATCAGGATAAGTTGATTTCAGTAATTGTCTTAACACTGAGACACAGTGAGAGAAGCACCTTTACCTTATCACTCCTTGGTGATTGTTTCACTGCCAGTGTAAACAAATGATTAGCAGGAGTGTTAACGAAGTGCTTCCCTTGACACTGCAGACACAAACTATTGTCTTGCTAATGTTGCTGCCCAGTATGAACAGGTTAGACATTTCACATAGAGAACAGTCTAACACTCAATTAACACAGGGCACAGAGTATTACTGGTTGACTATGTAGAGTTGCAAAAATGTTCATTACATCTCTTGCACTTCTCTATTCAGCTTTTCTAGCCTCCCAATTAAAGGTGGAAAATACGTAAGAAAAAAAAAAAAGCTCATCAGCAATTTCTTCACATTTACAGAAGCCAAAAATCCCTTTCATTCTCAGCAGTTTCAAGTGGTTTTACACTGGCCTTCAGTGAAATTAAAGCAGTGTCTTCTTATGCATTGGTATGTACACATGTTGGTCCAGCTCACATGTTCTCGAGCGATGAAAGCTTGAATAAGATTTCAGCACTTCATGGCTGTGCTTGATTTTCTCCCATTTTACGAGGATCAAACACAGTCCAACTGTAGCTGCCTTGCCAGCCTCATTGAGCTGCAGCGCTGAGAAGTTTTAGTGATGGGAGTATTTTAGCCCTGTGGCAACGCAATATCTATATCCCAATGTAATTATCAGGATAAGACATTCTTCCTCCACGGTGAAGGCCAAAGTTTTCCTGCCATGGTGCGTGGAGATTTGATTTGATTGAAAAGGCTGTGCTGCATGGTACGCCCTGGCGGGCTCCGGGGCTTCTGCAGCTCATGCATTAAGCCTCCATGTCCATATACAATAGTTGTTAAATGCATGACTATTTTCCCTTTCTCTGAATTACCGCTGCACAGAATTTTTGAGTGGAAGTGAAGAGAAAGTTTCACTCAGTCGCAGCAGAAGTGTCCTGAAAAATGTCCAATAAAATTAGAAGTGTATTGAATTTTGAAAAGGAATAACTCTAACATTTATTGCAGAGCTTTCTATTTCGCTCCAGCTGGTTGAATCATCTCTGCCTGGGTTACCTGCTTGTCAGTTGCTGCCTTCAGTGACAGCATACTGAGGTATCTCATTGCTTGTGCTTGAGGCATTTTCCTTCACCATGTCAGAACACAAACGTGTGTAAAAACAATGCACCTAACCAGGGAGGGATGGTGTCACACTGGAGGTCACTGGGATATCTGGTTCACTGGTCACCGGGGTCACACACACACACACACACACACACACACACACACACACACACACACACACACACACACACACACACACACACCTACACACAGACATACACACACACACACACACACACACACACACCTACACACAGGAGTTGACATCCCACAAAACAACAACTGACTCTTATTGCTTATTGATAAATGCTGTAATGTAACTGCACACACATTAATTGTATCATGCAACATGTCCATTTGGACGTGTGATTAATTTTTAAATTCCCTGCTTTCATGCTGCATCCTAATTTCATATGCAAAACCAGTTCCAGGGTACACACCACTGAATACACTGCTCAGATGGTTAAAAATTAATAGGAATGTCAATGCCTGAGCATTGTGTTACTTTTTAACCAAGCGCTTCGTTAAATATTCAATCTCAGGCAGGCAAATATTACATTCCTTTACCTTTAGTTGTGTCTTTGCCTTGTTGTGTCTTGTTGCTTCCCGGCTTCCCTCTTTTCTTTCTCTCTTTCTCTTTCTCTCCCGTTGACTCTGATGCCCAGGCGTCCGCTTAATTGGTATTTCTGTTGAGCTTTTCCGAGTGTGAAACAACAGAGCCTCACACCTCAAATACAGTATTTATTCATTATTTTGCAAACAGTTGTCTGACAGCAGGAAACCTTGTTAGCCAAGCTAATTTAAGGGGTGACTAGCAATCCAATTAGGTCTAATTGGAGGCTGATAGAATAGCCTTCAGAGGTAACCTGCACTGACTCCGGCCACTGCTGCATCCTCACACCCCTGGACGCCTTCTTCCTCCCTGCATGAACATCGCCGCCGCCTTGCCGAGGTCTGGGTCGCACGTCAGACTTTTGCAATCATGTAATAATGAAATTGTTTCATTATGCGGTGCAACAATAGAGATCTATTCATGGTGGTGCGGCGGAGCAGAGGGGGCTGTGAGAGGTGGCAGCGGCTAATTCAGTGAGGCCTTATAACAAAGACTGGGACAATGTCTCGGGTATAGAGTTGTTGTCTCAGGGCCGAGACCACCCCAGCAAACCTTTCAGTCACTCACACACAATGGACACTGGTGGCCTCTTGGTCGACACTTTAGAAACCTATAGCCAAAATTTACATCGTAGAAAGTGCTAAACACGTAAAAATAACAAGTGACATTAAGAGCTACAGTGTTTGTGTTTCTTCAAGAGTTAAAGCTGCTACGTGAATCCATCACGATGTATGCTGATTACTTTGCACAAACTGTGCTACATTTAACATTTGTTTAATATATAACATAGAAAGTAAAAGTATTTTGGAATCTATTCCCATAATTATTTCTAACATCTCACTGAACAAACATTCCTCAAGTTTGCATCTCCTGCTGCAATATAATGATGTGTGCTCTCATCTGAGCGCTTTTTAGGTGCGCTGCATGCATCTTTGTGAGTGTGTGAACCACTTTGAACTTTTAAAACTCACTTGCTAACAGTTAAATGCTGCGGCAACACACTGTTGTTCTAAATGACTCGCCTGTTAACTTATACTAAAACATAAGCAAGGGAACAAGCTGCCACAGTTAAGAAAAAAAAAAAAAAAATTACCAAGAGTTCTATGGTTTTGACTGGTGAATGAGCACACATTGTATTTCTTTCATGCAGGGCTCTTGGAGCTCTGTGCTGCTTTAAAAACGGTAAAATTCTCAAACTTGAATGAACTCCTCACACAGTTTAAATAAACACCAAACAAATCACATATTACACAGTCTTCTTCAGAATTGATCAGCTTTGGTCTTTTTAATGAACAAAAATAACTCTAAATAGCTGAAATACAGTGTCAGTAACAGTAAAACACTGTTATATCTCATGGCAAACATTTTAAAGGATTTATATGGAATGACATAGTTTTTTATATTACAGACTGTAAATTGCACAGAAAACCACAACCGTATCTCATTGCAAAAACAGCATTCATATGGTATTTTCAAGTGGCAACATTTGTTTCTTTTGATGGTAAAAACTTGTATTTATGCGGTAAAATGTGGAATAAAACTCCAACTTTAACCGTAAAATCAACAGTACTAATATCCTTTTACCATAATAGTCATGGTAGTCTGTTCCTGGGTCGAGTCCATCCCTCATCCTTTCCCCTCATTTCCAATCATATAAATCACAAAATTTAAATATGTGTTCCTTGTCTCAAATGTCTTAATAAAGCTTTAGGTAATACTTTTACCCCAGCAGAGGTGACAGAGCGATGTCATTTGTTGACGTGTCCTCACTTTGATCCACTCTGAGAACAACTAAGATCATGAGGACATACTGGGCGGTTCCAGTTCAGGAACAAAAGCGGATGAAAGTGGCTTTCTGTGTGAGACCAGCGTCAGGTGCCCAGGGAAACACACTGGCAGCACATTTCAGCCCGCTAATGTTTCCTCTGTAGGGGAATCCGGTGTGTGTATGTGTGTGTGTGTGTGAGATCGAGAAACAAACGAGTGGGGGTATTCCCCTATCTGATTGGCCACTGGCTCGGGTTTGGAACGTGATGCAAGTAAACACAGGCTCCCTTTGAAATACCTAACGCACCATTTGCAATTCTAAACATCTCGGTTTACATTTACTCATTGCAACCTGGACGTGGTTGTGTGTGTGTGTGCATGGGTGTTGTCTGTGGAGAGAAATCAGTTAGACCAAAGCTTAAGGTTAAAAATCAGGAACATGTGGCCTTTGAACAGGAGACGGATGTGAGAGAGTAAAGAAAGACAGGATCTTTGCAGAAATGTGCTGTTTAAAGAACTGTCATCATAATTCACCGCAAAATTTGAATTGACAGGAAGCTGTAAAGTGTCAAGTACATTCTCAGAGCAGGACCATGAATCAAAAGAGCTGTTGTAGTGAGTTCTTGCAAAATTTTACAACACTGAGGGTGGACACCTGTCATTCTCTAAGTATAGCTCTAACACAGGAGTATTTCACCTGTGGCAAGCCCCCTACAGAATGATAAGGGAGGATAGGAATGTGAAAAGTTGGATTTTTTACTGCAATTATTATTTTTATTGCTTATCTCTCTGTTTTTGGGTGAACTTGTTATTTTTTGGGTTCTAACTCCCACTGATGTACGAGCATTATGAACCAGTGCCCAGCTAGTACATCAATTTATCATGATTAGTGGAACAGGAATAGAGGTTTTAGCAATTTAGATTCATTAAAATGGCTTCTGGGAATGCAATTACCAATGCAAACAGTCATCGGACCAGGCTCATTGGAATTCCTGCCGAATAGACACAAGCGGCTCCTTCTCACTTCTGCAAGGCAGATAGCAGACAGACAAGCTGTCAGAATCGTTATCGTCGGGACTTCATCTCGTTAATTTGGTAGATGGGAGCGCGGGTATTTGCCCTGTGGAAAACTAAACACACTCGCAGGGCTTCCCCCCCCCCCCCGCCCTTACCCTCACCCCCCTCTGTCCAAAGAGAGAAACCAGCCAAGCAGCCAGGCAGCCAGGCCCACACATAGCCTGCAGTCATATCAGACCCAACAGCCTGGCTGGAGTCAATATGACCGCGGGCGAAAAAATGGTGGTGGAGCTGGTCCCCCCAAATCTGAGACCTGGCTCGGGAAACAAACAGCGAGTGAGGCGCTCATTCAATATGAGTGAGCTTCTCCCCTCCACCTCACCCCCGTCCTTCCCCTCATACACACCAATGCACATTTCAAAACTTGCTCTCACTCAGCCTGTGTCACTCCCCCCACCACCAACTCTTTTCAGCTCCTCTCTCCCACTTCACCAACTCCAACTCTCTGGCTCTCACTCAACCTTTCCTTGTTTTTTGTTTTTTTTGTAAGCTGTACATGATTTTTTTCATTATTATGTGAAGGCTAGCGGTGATGGTGTGATGGTGTGTGTGTGTGTGTGTGTGTGTGTGTGTGTGTGTGTGTGTGTGTGTGTGTGTGTGTGTGTGGCACAACATTCTGACAACCAGATTTGATTTGACAGCAGATGCCTCTCTTTTTCCCCTCTCTGCTGACCCTGCAGACCAGCATGTGGAAAGGGTTGAAAAAGAGGGGGATTTGGGCTAAAAGTACCTTTTTATTTACTGGAGTTTGGTGGTTGTTATGTGCCTCGCTGCTCCTCGACTCGAAAGTTCACCCAGCATTCTCTCCCTCTCTTTTTCTTTCTTTGAGAGCTGATCAAAGTTCAATCGTGGCAATTTGGAGAGGAATAATAATGAATGAAGTAAACTGTGGAGTCAGAGAGGAAGCGCCTTGTGTCCCAGCAGCCACACATTATGCAGACACACACACCTTTTTCTTTGCTCGGTGAAGCAAGACAAAAACACAATCAGTGTCTAACGCTTGGAAATTCCATGGAGCAGGTGACTCATAGGTGACATAATGAAATGAAACCTGAATAAAAAAAAAAGAAAAAAAAAAACAATAGCAGTAACTGATATTCAATAATTAAATAGTATCAGTCATTATTTTGAAGAGGTCATCCACAGGGTCAGACAGAATCCCATCCTATTTTGTGTATCACCCTTATTATTATTCATTTTGTCAACTGAATATTTATGACTAAAACACACATTTCAGGGAAAACTGCGTGTATGCAAAAGCTCCCCACGTCGAGCCCTGCTTAGACATCTCAAAGAGAATATGCGAACACAAAGTGCTTTATTGCGGTGTGTGTGAGCAGCCCTGTCAAACGTCTGTTTACCATCTCACGTTCCCAGAGGCACAAACCTCTCGACAGAGGCTACATCTATTTTTCCTGCTGAAAGATGTCTTTAAAACAACAGCGTTTTGCAGTTTCTGCTTTAAAGGCAGGAACGATGTCAGTGTTACAACCTCAGAGGACAAATTAGAGTCAAAGTAATATTGCCTTGTAAGAGATTGTGCATGTGTTTTTCTGCTAAACAAAACTTTACAGCAGGCTGGCTAGGTTTAAAGGTCCAGTGTGTAACATTTAGGAGGATCTATTGTCAGAAATGGAATATAATATTCATAGGTATGTTGAAGATAAGAGTCGTTGCATTTTTGTGACCTTAGAATTAGCCGTTTTATCTACAGACACTGTGGGTCGCCTTCCGTTGAGGCCGCCATGTTGAACCGCCATGTTTCTACAGTAGCCCAGAATGGACAAACCAAAACCTGGCTCTAGATAGGGGCATTTTGCAGCTACCGTTGTTTCTCCCTTGTGCAGGTGAAGCAAATGAGTTGTGATCTGCAACTACACCGATGCCACTAAATCCTACACACTGGCCCTTTAAATGTTTCTACATTTCTTCAGCGTGGCCAGAGGTCATGTTAAAGGAATATTTTGACTTTTTGGGTATGGGTACCACATATTTGGTTTTGATCCGATCAAGTAATACCAGGGCCACCAATATTAGTTCTGTTATCAATAGTTTTTCATGTTAAAGCCAATATACGATCATGTAAAGGTGCAAAATATGTCATGATTCTACTTCTGAAAATATTAGCACCAAATCATTTTCCAAACATGACGCTTTTCTTTCTTTTTACTGTTCTCTGTAAATAGTTAATCAAGTCAATAAATAAATGGATTGGCAGTTTTTGATGGTAAATAATTTGAATATATATTAATATGGTTTTAGATGTTCCAGTAAGAAACCATGCTTAACCATGTGGTTTGGTGTAAAATGTCTTGACTACTGGATCAATTATCAAACATTCAACATGGTTATATGCCTGGCTCCAGCACCATATTGAATGGACAGGTATTGATCTTCTCATCTAACTTTCAGAAAAAGGCAAATAAGAGTATTTCCCTATTGCTTTAAGGTCAAATTAAACTGGAAATGAGGCGATTTCGGTTGCTCTGTGCATAATATATAGGCTACTACAAATAAACGGATGCAGTTATAAGTGATTTAAAAGTGACTGTATTCTTTGTTTAGATGCTCAGCTCATTTGTTGGTCTCACTCCTAGTGAGCCGAGTAAACACACACAGATCACTGCTTCATAGCATTCCAGCATCCTGAATATAGATTTCACTGTCATCTTTAAGTATGCAAACGATCTGTCAGTCTGTTGGTAGACAGACGGCTCCTGGCTGCAATCCAGGCTCACTCATTTTAATACCCAAATTGACGTTGTGCTCTGTCGTCCTTTTGTTACTGCGCTGCGCCGAGCCTCATGCCGGCCAAGAAAACAAAAAAGTCAGTTATACGGCTGCAATTGATGCGACAGGCATTTAGTAAGGCGATTTCTATGGTAACAATCCTCAGGAACATTTTCATTTTCAGCATCAAATGGGTAAAAACGCAGCCGTGATAATTAGTACTGTGTGTAGCTTAATATGTGTGTGTGCGCGTGGAACTTGCTTTAATGGACTTCAAAAAGCCTGGAGGAAAAACACAGTATGGCGTTTTTACGACATCTCACCACTCTCTCTGCTGTCAGTCAGCATTAGGGGCTGTTTTTGCCTGTTGTATTTTTCTTTTGTAATCTAAAGCACCGTCCTTTTAAAACGACTCTGCTAATTACTTTATTTAATCGTGTGCCGGCCGAGGAATTATTTTTGTAGCCCAGAGCTACTTTTGAACCTGTAACAATAGCTTTTGGAATATCAGTTTAAGATAAAAAGCTTTTATAGTTAATCCTGGAGGCTGTTATATCTACATATTTTGAGTCGCACTTTCATGTGGACCCTTCAAGATCATGAGGACTCTGATATAGTTGTATTGCACCTGAGGATAATCTGAAAAATTAGTGCAATTAGTTTGACCGTGCACAAAACAAGGAAGAGTAATATTTTAAAAAACAAGTCACAGTAGGCACAATGTTAGAATTTTTTTTTTCTTTTTGACAAAATATCCTTGAATCCACACTGTCCTCTCCTCTTTCTGACCCACACCTGTTCCATTCCTAGCAACCCCTACCCCTCTTCTTTTTCCGTTTTGAATTAGAGAAACCAAGCACAAGGCAGCAAATGGTGTTTGAAAGAGCAAAAAAAAAAAAAAAAAGGAAAAAAGGGAAAAAAAAGACAGGATTGGGGGGTTCGGTGGTGGTGGAGGGGGTAAAAAAAGAAAAAATCAAAGCGAAATCGGCAGAATGCGTACTTTCAGAGGCTGCGGCACAGTTGAACTGAGCAGGCCCAAGTCCTGTGAAAAGAAATGGAGACAGCCTGAATGCAAATTAAATCCCCCTCATTCCTGCAAATATTGTCTTAGCCATTAGTGCGGGCTTGACTAGAAAGGAGTGGTCCCACTCATTGTCGCTCGGCCAGGGAGAAGTCAGGGGAAGAATTCTATTCAGTGGCTGTCTTGGGGGCTCGGTGCACTTGGGCGCTTGTTTGGTACCATTCAAACGCCACAGACCGTGGCAACAAAGAGAGCTTTCAGCGTACCTCACTGTAAAAGCATGTGAAAAAGAAGAAAGGAGGTGGATAGGAGGGAGAAAGGGGTTGGTGGGGGTGATGAGGGGTGAGGCAGCACTGGAAAAGTTGAGGTGTAGGTCCTGAGTGGAACTGGGCCTGTATGTTGTTTTTTAATCGCCCAGTTTATTTTGCTAGGTGGGATATTGGAGCGCTTCATGCAGCTTGCGCAGTTGGCTCCACTGGGTGAGGAGCTGTGGATCTTGCACACAAACACCACACACACACACACACACACACACACACACACACACACACACACACACAGCCTTTGAGTGGCCCGCTTGGCCTGTCTTCAAGTAGCACCCATGAGAGACAAAAAGAGCCATTTCAGCATAAAACCATACCTGTCTTGTCTCCTCTAAAGCTGTTTGTGTTTATTTATGTATTTACAGACATTTTTAAAGCTGGGCTCTGCTTTGTGCATCATCTCTTGTTGCTGTTTTGCTCCCAAACTTGGTCATCAGGCAGGTCTGAAGTGGCTTTCATACACACAGAAGACAGGTAATTTTTTAAGGCACAGCACATATATCTGAGTGGTGGGCCCCCTTTCCGTTCAAATTCCAGAGCCTTCTGCTGTATCCATCGGCCCTTAAACCAAACATGACTGTTCATGAACGGATTATTTGTGTTTGAATCCACATGAGAAGGTTCAATCTGCAGTTTGCAAGTGGATGAACACTCACTGAGCCAGGAAGGTTATACTCTGCCACAGGCCTCACACGTTACCCAACACTGAGGATGGCTATTATGGAGAGATATCTCATGAAGCGCATACACAGGAGTGAAGAAGTCAGTAAAGAAATACTGCACAGATTTGTGTTTGTGTGTATAGGTGGAGCTGGGGTGTGTGCAGAAAGCAGAATAGCCCTTGGCATCCCAGATTTGTTTTGACTGGTGCATTTACAGCTGCTGCATAGCATGGGCGAGGAAGGGCCCGGCCGAAGTAAAACAACCAAATTCTTACTTTTCTTCTTCTTTTCTTTCACTCTTTCTCCTCTCCTGTCTTCGGAGAGATGGCTCCCAGCCAGCCAGCTGTATAATCAAGCCCTTCATTTATACTTTATTGACAGATGCTACTTCAAGCCTTGGTTGGGGGAATACGGTTTGTTTTTCAAACCTCTGGGTAAGATTGAATTCCATGGCAGGGTGATATATGCTTCGGAAGGCTTTGTTAATGTTGGACTACAGCTGCACGGTAGAAGCGCTGGAATGCTTTCCTCCATTTTGTCGAGAGGGAGAAACCTCAAAACTTGGACTAAGTGAGAGAAAAACAGTATAGAAACTAATGCAGGGTTGGCAGGAAAAAGATGGCTGCAGCTTCAAACTGTTGGAACGTACTGTCTCAATTCCAAAGACACTACAATCAATCATGTAGATTATAAATGCAGTTAGTTTATCCTTCTGTTTGTTTGCATTTATTTATTACAAAAAAAGTATTACACTGTGAATAATCTGAGTAAACTTTTGTTTGAGTTAGGACAGTAATTTTGTCACAGTAGGAACCCCCCAGAGAAAATTCAGACAACTATGTTAATTTACTAATGGATTTAGAGGACACTCCCATTGCTATTATTATTCTTTCGGGGGAATAATTGTGCTCTAATATTTGGAACTACAGTTCCCATAACTGGGAAGTACTGCCATGGATTCAGTGAGTTAGCACTATTAAAACAGTATACCGGATGAAGGAAAACATAGTGATTGTCAGCTGAGTACAGGAGTTATTAGGATCATCTTTTTTTCTATGATTTCCAAGCTGATTGTGGCAGTTTATTCACATGTACCAAGATAAAGATATCTATGGGAAGTGTAAGTCACACTGCCTTTAAAAACGTGTTCATTATGTCTGTGTGTTCAGCAGTGTTGGGCTCAATAAATTAATTTATCACTCATTACCCATTACTCTTTTCAAAAGTAATGTTATTACTTCACTTATTACTCCCTGCCAACACTAATTGGTTACACTACTAGTTATATTACTCTTCCGCTACTCCCTAAAAAATAGTTAATTCTCTCCAAAATTCTGACTTACTATGATTAGAGTCCTGTCTTGTTTGTTAAAATCAAAGTAATGAGAATATTTCCCGGTGCTGAACGTTTCCATCTTCCAAACTAGTTTCCTCCATGATGACAAAAATTATTGGATTGTTGGATTTCAGATCATTAGGACGTCCCAACAAAAATAATGTTGTAATTACTAGTAGTTACATTACTAGTTACTGGGGGAAAGTAATATTATTACTGTAATATTATTACTAGTAATGAGTTACTGTCCAACACCGGTGTTGAGTGTGCTAAATCTACAGGACAAACTAAAATAGCTAACTTTCTTTTTTTTAGAACCTTGCCATTCACTTGTCCCTTTCACCTCTAACAGTATCTTTACCTCACGTCTCTCCCTCCAGGACCTCTGATTTAGGTTATGAATGATGATCTTGACATGCAAGCACAAATCTCTTTGGAAAAATGAAAAATCTTGCATGTGCAAAACGTACAAGTGATGCCAAAAGCTCAACATCAACTAAATCACCTGTCACTTCTCATTTCGGTTTATTCTCTGCTCTGTAACGTCACCATCTTTGTAAAAACAGCAGCTCAAGACGTTTCAATGTGCTACAAAAACAACCAAGAAGACTGAATTACTGCAGTGTGCTCTTTAGTTTAGATTTGGCTAATGCTTGTCAGCTAAGAAATCCTCGCTCACACGAACAGAGGAAGGCAGGGGGTGCCAAGACAATGTGAGGCGGAGGAGACGGCAGGTTGGTGTCGGTGACAGATGGGATGGAGAGGCTGACTTCTTTATTTTAAGGACGGTATCTTCTATCTCTTCCTGCCAGTCTGTCGGCTCCCTTCTTCTATCAGTGCCTCCGTGTTGTTCGTGGAGGACAATCTTTCACTTCATGCAGTTGCTAGGAAGACGGATACATGTTTACCGCACACACACAGTGACAGGAGAAGGCACTCACAGACAAAGCAAATACATTCATGTTGCTTTTCCCATACGAACAAATACTATCACAGGCATGTGTTTGCAAGCTCGCACAGCAGCTCTGAATTTCCAGATCTGGGGGAGAATCTGGGTGGAAACATGAATGAGTAACATCCTCCACTTAAGTTTATTCCCCAGTTACTCAGTGACATAATGTATGCAGTGTTGACTTTCCTGGAAAATAATGACGATTAAAATATTATATCATCAAGACTCTAGCTATATAAAAGTTCTCTGAATCATTTGATGTAATATATATTTGTCTAGACATGCATTTATGTGGTTTCAGGTAAAAAGAGAGCCCCTTTTTTATACTGCATTTGAAGGTATTCATTAAACCAATGAATCACAGAATTTTATCCTTCTATAGAAATTAAAAAGTTTTTAGTTATCAGTGACAATTTGCATCACCAATTCCAGCACAAAGAGGCCATGTCTTAAGGGGTAATTCCAGTTAATTACAACTTGGGTCTTATTGTCATAGTTATGGCTATAATTCCTTTTGGTAATAGTACTATTTTACTCTCTCACAAGTTAATTAGACAAAAAATGTCCAGACTTATTGGAAGTCATTGCCCAACGTGTCTACGTAACCATTCATCCATTTACAGACAACTTTATTCTTCAACACTGACCTACTATACTTACAGTAATAGTTGCTAAGGAATTAGCCAGAGGCATATTCCTGGGCATAAACTGTCTGCAGTTACAGTGTATTAGACAGTCTAATGATCAGTGTGGTTTTGTTCAGTACATTATTAGCAAACGCTAGTTAGTTTATCATAATCAATCTTAATAAACTACAGTATATCCAGAACTCTGCTGCTTGCCTGCTCACTTATATCCGCTCCCGTGACCACATCACCCCTCTCTTCCAGAACCTCCACTGGCTCCCTGTCCCACAATCCAATTTAAAGTCCTTCTCTTCACTCACAAAGCCCTCCACAACCAGGACCCCTCCTACCTCACAGACCTGCTCCACTGCCACACCCCTTCCCGAAGCCTCTGCTCTTCTGATGCCAACCTCCTGTCTCCACCACTGAGGACCAGACATTGCTCCTGGGGCCACAGAGCCTTCTCCATAGCTGCCCCCTCCCTCTGGTACTCTCTCTTCAAACACATCTGAGACTGTACTGACCCATCCATGCACTCGAAGCACTAATCAAACCCACCTCTTCAGAACTGCTTTTAATGTTCGATTAATTGTTGTATGTATTTTTGTAACATGTTGTTTCTATTACCTATTGAACCTATGTATTTTAACTTATGTGAAGTGTGTTGAGTTGCTTGAAAAGCGCTCTATAAATAAAATGTATTACTATTATTGTTATTGACCATCCTCCATTTTGAGACCCATGTAGAAGCGAGCCAATACTACCTGTCAACTGATGCTGAAGGGTGGTATGTATGTTAAAGAGTTCGGTCTAGACCTGCTCTATTTGAAAAGTGTCCTGAGATAACTTCTGTTATGAATTGGCGCTATACAAATAAAATTGAATTGAATTGAATTGAATTAATAGCAGAAGCAGGTCCCAGGGCTAATATAAGGGACCGCTGTAATCATGCTTTAGAAGAATTTAGAGAAAAAATATATTTATGCTGGGGGAATGACTGATGGTTATAACTGAAAACCATATATTTAGGTGCTAAGCATGAGGAGGTATGAAAGCATATTGCAGCTCCAGAAAAAGAAAAATGGATCAGTATCACATTATAAACATGAAAATATCTTGTTATAACGATACAGTTTTCATGTATTACATATATGTTTGTATGCCGTAGTAACATGAAAATATCTTGTTATAACCTTTCTTGTTAAAACAATATACTTTTTTATCTTCTTTTGATATATTGTTATAACAACATTATAATAAATTATCACATTATAATGTGAAATGTAAAATGTTATAACAAAATAAATAGTATATTTATAATATAAGTTTTTCACATTATAACTTGATACTAAGCTGTTTTTTTCCTGCTGTGACAGTGATATGCTGCTGTAAGAAGGTCCTAGATATTTCTGTCATAAATATAGCTGGGGACCGGACCTAGTGTTATTAGGTATATAGGTTTGTTAGTTGTATGCACTCACACTTTCCTGTTCAATGAGGTTATTATTACCAACATTACAGGTGCGCTCACTTTCAGTTTGACATCCAAATAATGTGTTTTAGTAGTGCTCATGTTTCTTATCGTGCTGCAATGTCACTGTGTTACTAGATCTCAGTTTATATACCTGATAGAAATGTCCAAAACTACCAAAATAAGCTATGATACACCAGAATTAAACTTTAAGCCAGCACACTTGTGGTAACTGTGACTGAGTCTGGTTTTAAAATTGTTACCAACGTTAGTGAGAAAAATAAATGAGGTGCAAGAATCCAGAAAAAGGCTTGTTGACATCTGTGTTTTTCCACTTAGAGAGAAACTCTGCCAAAACACAGGAACACCTCAAACCCACATCCACTATCCACTGCTTCTGTGGCTGTGTTTGTAAAAATACAGCTATAATCACTCCATAAATGCAAACAGACGCCGGGTTTACAGAGGATAACTCTTATTTCTAAATATGTCTTACAGGTGTGTGGTGGAGACAGCCACACCTGGACATACAAGCTGGACTATTTATCATCTCTCTACTTCTCCCACTCTCTCTCAGACTTGCTTGCCTGCCGGCCTCGACTGTTTCCCCTCCAGCAATGACAGGATTATGTCTGACATGTTTAAGGAAGTGGCTTTGGCAGGCGGTGTAGAGGAGGCAGGCAGTGACACACACACACACACACACACACACACACACACACACACACACACACATATATGTGCATACACACACACACACACACGCAGGTGCACACACATTCCTGATGCCAGCCTTGACTCAGTAACCTTGTATAGCGGGGCAGGTTTCGACGATGTGTCTGTCTGTCAAGCCGGAGCTGAAATTAATCTGCGTGTAAAGAGAACGGGTAGATGAGGCAGGGAGGGTTTAGCATTAACTCTGTTATCATTACAGATGTCAGGCGGGATGACAGGGGAGGGCTGATGCTGTTGGTAAACCGATCGCCGGTGCTTGATTCGAGTGGGGAATTAGCCTCGCTTCGTTAAATGGAAGTGTTGGGACAGGTGAGCTATTTATTTACACTGCTGCTGCTGGTGATGATGGTGGTTTTGTATTGAGGGGGCCTTCACTTGTCTCCTCCGGTGCTGCATTTGTCTGCCAAGAACATGACAAATGACACTTTGGAGGAAGGGGAGAGTAAATACACTCCAGCTCTGGCTTTGCACGACCCAACCAGACGGGCTCCGTCTAGCGTTTCACGACCGCCGAGCCAAATTCCTGGAAAATGACTTAATTGTGGGGTAGATTTCCAAATGATGATTCGAGGCAAAATGACAGAAAGAAAAGAAAAAAGGAGAAGAAGCCGGGGCAGGGTGGGAGTCTCGTATGACTCTGCTAGATTTTCTCATCAGGTGAAACCACTGAGGATGCAGGCTGTGAGTGAGGCAAAACTGAAGAAACAGAGGGGATAGAGGAAATCGAGAGGAAGCAGGGATACCTTCACAGGTTCCTCCAGCTAGAACTCAGACGGTAATTGCAGGCAAACGTGTCCAAAACGAGGCGAGCTGTCTACATCCGACATCCTGTGCTTTCAGTCGGGTTTTTATCCCAGAGACGGAGAACAAATGGCAGGAACTGGAGTGCCGGGACGTGCTGAGGGGCTCCTTATACCTGCTTTTAAGTCAACATGCCTGAACATGTCGCCTCCTCCGTCACCCTGGAGGTTTGCTTTTTCCACTGTTGATGCAGACAGGACACGCTCTATCTGCCTGTACCCACAACCCCACTATTCATCAAGTTTTATATGAAGTCACGGGCAGTAAATCAATGTTCTGAAAGGAGGAGATGGAGAGAAGAGGGAGATGTTCAAAGAGGTTCAGAGCGTCTTTGAAAATCTTGCATCGTCACTAACAGGTGTTTTGATTTATGGTGTTTGTGTTTAATTGGGGCATTTCTCAGATTCACATGAAAGGGAAGGTGAATTGATATTTTTCAGGCAGAGAGTGGCTCAGTTTGGGCAATGAGAAGACATAGTCGATGTTTTCTTCAAGATTCCCCACTGTGCACCTGGGAGAAGATACTAAATACTAAATGTTCCCTAGTGGTATTTCAGGGGTATATGTGGCTTCATATATAATGTCTCAGGGAGGAATAAACAGGGAGCTAAAGTTACCCACAGGGGTTTATTGTCTTCATTCAGATATTCTTCAGGTTTTTTTTAGCCACGCTAGCACAGTGGCTGTGGGGATAGGGATAGTCTGTTGGTCCACCACTTTGGATCAGACTGAGGGTCTCAACAACTATTAGATAGATTGCTGTGAAAATGTGTACATACCTTCGTGGTACCCAGAGGATGAATCCTAATGCCTTTAGTGCTGACTTTTCCATTATAGTGCCACCATGAGGTTGATCTTGAACTATTAGATAAATTGCCATGAAATTCACAGATATTCAAATTCCCCAAAGGATACATTTGAATGACTTCTGACTTTTCATGTAACTTGTCTTGCTATAAAACATGCTCTGATAATGACATTCCCACCTGCCTCAGCTGTACTTTAGTTTATAATTACAAGCAACCCGGGTTGGAAAAACATCTATGCCATTAAACCGCTGAAAAATGGCTGCAAAGCCACTATTGCTGGCAGTGAAATCTAAATAAAATCTAGTATTAACACTAATAAAATCTATTCCCCTAATTATGCATGCTCCCAAGTTGAAATATAGAGAAGTCTTCCTGCTCTCCCAGTCGTGGTGACATTGCATAAATGCACGTCTGTAGACTCCAGAATGGATGGTGAACGGCAAACTCCCACATACTCCTCAAAGGGTTGACTAGTTACTGTATGACATGAGACAAGAAACCAAAATAAGACCATTCTAGTTTCTTCTGTTACACCACAGCAGTGCATATAACCTGTGGAGGGGATGTATTAAAGAAAACAGGACATGTCCAAAAATGTATAAATGTATGGCTCAAAGATCAAACAACTCTCTTATAGAAAAAGTTAAAGAAATAAGAACCAACCTCACCAGTCCTCTATGATCAGTCTTCCCTGATTGCCTATTTCTACTATTTTTCTTTTTTAAAATGTTCCTCTCTTTGGTTCTGGTATATGAACAGCACGCCATATAAAATAAAAACTAATTGCATACTCTCAGAGCAAGCTATGTTGTAATGGGGTGATCTTTTTCTATTTTATGGCTGTTATTCTTGGCATTGTCTTTTATTTTTGATTTATTATCTAATGGTAATGGATTGTGGTTCTGGTAAATACCGCAGCTGTCCGCTCAGAAGTGTGTGTCCTCTGGACTGCTCACCAGCGAGGCTAAAATAAGTCTCGGTTTGTTATGCTTGTTTGAACAGAAGCTGTGGCCTCTTCATTTTGTGGTTTCCAGCAGAGCTCCTGTTTTTTTTTTCTCTAAATATAATCCTGAACACCACTACCTCATCTCACTCTCCTTGTGCCATTGTAATAACTGACCAACCCAAACACATACATTTTTACATTTTAATTTACCAGGGGGAAAAGACCTTGGAAACTTCTACAAGACATTAGCAACTGGCTGATTTTATTTTCTTAAAGCCAGACGCCACTGAGCAAATGGTGCAATTCATCATAGAAATCCACCTCTGCCAGCTTTTCCTCAGTTTGCACACGTGAGAATTGTGTGTCAGCAATGTGTCACTAGCTCCATTGCTCAAGTCATTAACATGGAGACCTCTAGAAATGGCCAGAAACAACACATATTGTTTCATTCCAGTGAAGTGCAAGCACTACACATGGTGAGATGGAGCAAGAGAGCAAGGAAAAATCTCTGAACCTTCCGATGTTGAAATCAGCATGCAGCTTCACAAAACATGAAAACATGCTTCACTGGTGAAAAGCTGTGATAAAATGAAGTGAGGAGCAAACTAATACCTTCAGCTGTCAGCCTAATAATGTACCACTCCGAAGTCGGTGCTACTTTAATGACCTGAGGCGTGGACAGAAAAAAAAAGCTTGCTGTCAAAACTGTGGCCGAGCGAGCGTATCAGCAGCACCTCATCTGTTTTCCACTAACACGCTGAAAGAGAAATCACAAGTCCATGTGTCTGTTGGAGCAGATTGAACTTGGCGGATGTGTGTTAAACGGCCGGGCCCCTGGAGTACTGAATAATGATTCCCAGTCGCCCCTCGCTCGCTCGGTGTGGGAGTGCAGTGCAGGAGAAGTCTGAATGGAAAAATCTCCTGTCCAAACAACGGCCCGCTGCTGTCTCTGCCGTGCGCCCTGAGCGTCTGTCATCAGCCGTCCACATTGTTTTTGAACAATTGGCACTAATTTGCCATCTGGTTGAGGGAGCCTTTGTTGCGCGGGAAGGGAAGCATTGTGCAGTTATCAATGGCGAGTCCACTTAGGGAGCCACCGGTGGACAGGGACAAATGAGGAGACAATGCTCTTTATCTCGGCTCCGCTCTGATTCACTTTATTGGGAAGACTGTTTATCAGACAATCTGACAAAAAGTAGAGGATGTAAATTTTATGTTCAAACCAGGCTGACATGAAGAATGACAAAACCTGAAACATTACATTAGCTTCTACAGAAAGCACGTGCACAAAGATAAAACGCAATCAAATGAAAACATCTTTGCAATTTGCCGCTGAAAATATAGAAAACATAAACATAAACATGCTGCAGTTTCAGACACTAAAAGCAAATACAAGTTGCACGCAAAAAAAAGACACTGAAAACTGATACAGATGCCCAGGTACATGAGTTCTTGCAATGGTTTATGGCTGCAGTTACTCTATGACTTAGCATGATACTGGGTTTGTTATCCTGTACACTATATACTGTACTACATATATTTGTACATAAATACATATACAGCAGATATTTGCAATAATCTGAATCACACAATCAGAAGGTTGAAACTGGAATAAACCTTTCCAACATTGGTGATAAAGTACATTTCTATATGTAGTTGTATTGTCTACATTTGGTTGTGTGAAGCGCATTTCTGTATGTCTATTTACATGTTTTCTTAGGTTGCAGCGCACTGAGCTCTGCAGGCCACTGTAGGTTCTTGGCTGAGGACATCGAATAAGTAAAAACTGTTTCTCTTTATATCATGGGTTAAAACGCTCTCTGTCGCAGAATGCCCAAGAGGTTAAGAAGACCACAAAAGTTGCTTCTTCGAGCAACAGCCACTTCTCTCCTGGCCTCAACTTTTCTATTTTTCTTCCCTCCTCCTCTCCTTCCCCCTTGGCCCTCCTCTCTCTGCTCCGTCCTCGGGGGAAACCGCACAGTGATGTCACCGCAGCTGAAAGAGTAACAAAGCACCGGTGCCTCTCTTATTTTTCCAGTTTGTTTCTCTCTCTGTGTCTCCTTCTACCCCCTCTCTCTCCCTCCCTCTCCCAACACCCTTGCACCCCCTTCTCTGCCCTCTCCATCTCCCTCACGTTTTTGTTGTATACCCCACCACCACCACCACCATCCTTTCCACTCCCATCCATTTTGCAGACGGGCCAGGAGAAGATGAGAAGTGGTGCTTTCTGTCCACAAATCAATAGGCCTTACTCACCTTTGAGTCAGGCTGCAGAGGCAGCATCATCACTGTATTCGGTTGTACAGTATGTGCAGGGGGGAGAAAGGGGGGGGACCCAGGGGTGCTAGCCTGCCTGTCTAATGCATTATTGAGGAGTGCATCTCAGCCATCAGTTGCAGGTAGAAGGCTGAAATAGTCTTATTAGCTGCTGTAGACTGAAGTGTGGTGGAAAACACAGCTGACCGCAGCTGAAATTCAGCATCTGTGAGGTAGAAGCTGATGTTACTTTATGTAGGGATGCTCTGGGATTTGTCTGGTGGGACCCTGGAAAACTTGACTTGCATTGAAATATTCTTTGAGAGTTATTTTGATAAAGACAAATCATTGTATTATCTCATCAAGTGGTAAATATTATTAGAGGTCATAAGGCAATACACCTTTGTCTTTGTCTGATAAGATTTATGGAGGAGATCAGAACATTCTTTTGTCAAAATAATAACTTCATTGTCTTGCTGTATATGGATCCATGTTTCAAGAAACCCCTTCTGAGTGTAACAGTAGTAGTAGTAGTTTCATATCAGTATCATCTTAAATCGTAATGTGTTGGAGGCTGTTTTGACTCTATAAGCATGGGTCCTTTTCATTGAATTTTCAATAAACATCTCACCCTGAGGTTGTGCTCTTGGAAAAATAATCTCTTCAGGCCCCGTCAGCGTGGAGATCCAACAGCATATTTAAATATTCTCATCCAAAAACCCAGAAAGCTACTTTAATTTAAGTTAATTCACACCCCAGTGGGTCTGTAAATGGTATGATAAACCAATGAGCATTGACATCCTATTAAAAATACATGTCCCCAATAGGAGCATTTGATTCAGTCATCTATGAGCGAAATATGGGTGCTATGCTAAATGTCTGATATGTAACTTATTCATGTAATGTTTTTCAATTTATTTAAATTGCATCATACTAACTGATGCTAATGATTGAAAACATTGCTCTGCTGGTGTTAAAAAATAAATGACAGCTACATTCTGCATGCTGTAGGGCTTGAAAATTAAAAGTCAGAAATATTACTATGTTCTTCCTTCCCTCTTCTGTGTTTTAGTGATAGTGAACAAACCACAGCAAGGCTTTGACAAATACAGCCTTCTCCTGCCATGGTTAATATTAATGGCTTACACTCAAAAAGCAAACACACACTTTGTGAATAATCCAAACCGTGGTGGTGGTGGTGGTGGTGGTGTTGGGGGGGGTTTGGACTGACAAATCAGACCGGTTTGAACAATCCTGTCAATTTGGTTTAATTGGTTTGTGGAGTGTGCTGGAGCGTATGACAGCGTTCAGCAAATGGCATTTCACAGATCTGAATCCTGACATTCCTCCATAGATAATGAACAGAGCTGCATCTGTTGGTACGCAAAGGTCCCTTTCGTCAAAGTGGGATATGGTCCCTCCTTGTTAAAATATGATGTGCAACTTTGATCAGTAATAAAGGCGCAGGTGTTGCACTGTCTTCCTCATCTATGTCGAGTATACAGTACAGTGAAAGCTCCAAATGTACATGCTCTGTGTCTGTCTGATGTGAGCCTTGGTGAAACCTCAGTAATGTTAGACTGATAAGGCTTACAGTAGGGAGCTGTTTTTGTCTAATTAGGCAGAGCAGAAAGGGAACTTTAACTGGGGCAAAGAGAAACCAGGCCAAACCCTATTATATTTAAAATACCTGATGCTGTGAGACAGCACTGTGATTGCACCAGCTAACTAGCTAGCCTCAGGACGTGCTGGGCAGACCCACCTATCCTAATCGCCCAGCTGAGTTTTGAAACAGCAGCTACACAATGTTGCTTAATTACATCTCCGAAGACTAACTTAATTAAATCTCCTCCGCCTCTGATGCTTGATGGTAAGGCCTAAAAGCTGATGAACCAGTTCCATGACAGTAAAGCATTTTTGGAATACAAGCATCCATTCAACCATGAGTAAATGGTACAAGGATGATATTAATTTACTACAGGGCTATATGTAAATCAGTGTTTCCCAACCAGGGTACTTGTATCCCAGAGGATACTTTTACAGTTGCCAGGGGGTACGTGGAAAGGTAATGGAGAGGCTCAGCTATCTTGAAAAAATGATTTCAGTTTGATATATATCTTGACCTATTGAGTCAGCTGTACCTGAACACAAGGTTATGTGTTGAGAGTTGGCATGCAAGCAGAGAGGTCTAAACAGTTCAGTTCAGTTCCAACCTGTGACCCACTTGGTTGTCTCTTGAAATTGTTAACTAAAAGTAATAGCACAATGATTCAAATAGTAAGCTATAAGTAATGGAGAAAACTCATTGGAATGTACTAAAAATAATGGATAAATGATTGAGATAATTAGCTAAAAGTAATTCATAAGGTTGAGATTTTTAGCTACAAGTAATGGATAAATGTGATTGAAATATACTAAAAGTAATGGATAAATGATTGAAACATTCTGCCACAAGCGGTAGTGGTGTGAATCATAGTTGACCCAACCTACTCAAACATCATCAATAGTATGAAAACATGATTATACACTTTAATAGTGGGGGGGGGGGAGAGAGAATATGTACGGGCTGCAACTTGACTGAATGGCGTCAGCCCATGCTGACAAGTCAGACTGCATTGCTGCTCGCATTAGTTTGTTCATCATCAGCCTCACAGACATGTCACATCCAATTACCTTAAAAGTGAACTTAAGTGATATGCATCTGGAGCAACTGCCATCTTACAGCTACACTACATCATATCATATGAATTGATTCACTGGCCCGTAACACAATCTCTTATTCAAATGTTCAGACGCAGGCTGATGCATGTTATCTCTGTCTCTCTTTCTCTCTCTCTCTCTCATTCACACGCACACAAATAGACCTGCTGCTGCTCCAATGAACTGAGCATCCCCTAACAGGTCCTCATTGAAAGTGAGGACTCCTTTAAAACCCTCCTGTGTTTGGAACAGCAGCTCATAGTGACATAACTGGACACAAAGGAGCTATTGTTGGCATCCAGTGATACTGAAACTGCCTTTGTTATTCCTTCTATACATGCTAGACTCATGATACTGAGGCAGATTACTGTCAATAGCTTCAGTGTATTATACGTTCAGTCAGTGGCCTCACATGAAACGTTAGAGGCTGAGTAACCCGTTAAAGCCTGTGTCAGAGACGAGCAGATAACACCAGTAAGCTATATATCCTTGCTGTCCAGTTGAAGCCAGTGAGTAGAAGGTTTTTTCACAATACAGCACTGAAATCGTCTCACATTCCTTTACACTTCTCTAATACTATAGGTAACATGCAGACAGGCAGCGGGCCACGCCCCGAGGCTGAACCCGGAGTGACCTGATAACTGCCTGCCAGGTCAGGGGAGGGTGTTCTCCAGGAAATGGATAGTTGTCCTCTGCCCTGCTGACCCGCTGAACTGTTTGCACACTCCTATTTACACAAGTCTGTGTTCTATTGCACGTCCTTGAAAACTGGAGCAATGAATAAAAACTGGAGGAACAGGAAACTGGAGCAATTTGCCAAAATTACTTGTTAGGAATCCAATGCAGGTGGATCTATTCTCATGAAGTGCAGTACAATTAAATGATTTCTGATTCTCATCTGAACATTTGCAGGAAACAACAACTAGTTGGAGGTAAAATGGTGATTCAGTCCTTACCACTGTGTTTTTAGTCTGATTTTTCCAAAGGTAACTGTCAATACAATAATTTGTGTTGTGTTTTGTGGCTATCACTGCTCATGGTGCCTTCCAAGTTTGACTCTTTCAAATAAGCCATTCCTTCTGAAAAACATGAAAATAGACCCTTAAAAAGTTTTGCTCAATTGGTTACAGGTTGGAAAATGTATATTTACAGTATATTATATGAAAATCTCACATGTCAAATTTCAAACAAAAGACCCAAAAAGCAGGCATGCACATTGAAAAGACATGATCCTGTGCACAACCTCGGCGTCATAACTTCTTCCAGTGCTGATGATAACAGTGATATATTGCAAAGCTTAAGGGCCAACATCCTCACTCTGTGTAACAGCCAGAGTCAGATGGCATTGTGATTTAAGGAACAGAATGTGTGGATCTTTCACTCTCTGCACGGTGGTCTCCTGTTTGAACACTAAGCAGGCCTGTGGAGGTATACTATCCCCAAAAGGGGCCCATTCAATCAATCTAAGACATAAATGTAAATAAACCTATATGATGGCAGCGGTGGGTGGCTGGGTAGCGTGCTCGGCGTGGGGAACTGCGAGCCTCTGGGAAACAGAGCAAGAAAAAGCAAGCAAACCGTGACCCGAAGTGATTTGTACCTCTAGAGTAACTTCATTGGGACCCTTGGGGTGCCACACAATGCAGCGTATATTGGATTTGTTTACACCTCACTTGGCCTCAAAGGCCACCACAACGGGTGGTGGTAGAGGGAGGGTCAAAGACGGGGATCATGGCTCCATTTGCAGAGTGAAGGCACGGAGGGAGAGCTCTGCCTCTTTTTTGAACACAGACGCAAGGTCAGCGGACTTAGATCCCAATTCTATATGCTCCTGATGGGAGGACAGGCTAATAACTGTTTTGGGATCAGAGGGAGATGAACGCCCGTCTCAAGGCAGACAGGACACACACAGTGGGGCTGCAGACAGGACTTGACTTGTGGATCACATTAATCCCATTGGTGCAGCTTAACTCCTAAATTGATGTCAATCTATGTAAAAGGAGAAGACACAGATTGACAGGGAGGTTGTGGTCAGTAAAATGACAGAATGTGTGGTGATATACTCTAATGAGACAAAGGTTACACGTAGAGGCCTACCATGGACTTAAGGTACACTCGAGTGGCAACAAAACACTATCATTGGCTGTTCAGTTTTTATCCAAAGGAAAACTTTGGCTTAAACATTTTTGAGGATGTAAAAACTGGAAATCTTCCTGTAAATTTATTATTTTCAGGCCTTGTTAAGAGCTCACCAGATGACCAACAGTCTACAGAGTAATGACTGAACTGTCTGACAATTTAAGTGCTGTACAGCCGTGGACCGGAGGCCGATGCCGTGCAGTTAAGGGGATCTGTGTGTGAGCGCACAGAGCTAGGGAAGCTGCCTGCCAGCAGCAATGCAGCTGCAGGGCTTAAGGAGCAAAAGGCCCGGCTGTACGAATGCATCAAGTAGATGTTAATTGGTGGCCCCGCTTTCTGCCACTAGTTGAACTCCTCCCCCTTCCCTCCCTCCCTCCCTCCCTCTCTTCCTCCCGCTCTCCCTCTTTTTAAGAACAAATGCCACATTCCTGCCATCAGTTATCTGCTCTGCTGACAGCCCCAGTGGCCCGTGGAGGACTCCCCCCTGCAACCTGTCCACTCCGGGAGGAGGCCTGTTTACACAGCGCTGATTGGGAGCGCCCTGCACTGCCCTTGTGACCTCTCCCCCCTCTACCGCCTCAACTCTTTCTCTCCTCTCTCTCTTTCTATTCTACTCTCGTATTCTCTCTTGGCCTCTTTCTGCTCCCCCCACTGTGGTTCTTGCGCCCTCACAACCCACCCCTCCGTGGCTCTCTGAAGCACCCACAGTGGGACGGGGGGCGGCACTGCTCTGCGGAAGCCCAGGCAGCGGAGATGTAAATCAGTCATGGTTTTTACAGGCCTTCCTAAAGTGAGCCCAAGGGCCATGGTGGGTCTCAGTGGTGGCTGGCCCAGATTTGCAGCTTATTCACAGGGAAGAAGTGACTTTTGTTCTGCTTATAGACACTCCGTTTCAACACTCCAAGTTGCCCTGATTAAAAGGGATTCAGGACCTGACTAATGTTTCCATTTCATTGAAATGAAAAATAAGATGGCAGAAAAAACTACTACTATCTCTCAGGAGTGTGATGACAGTTATGGTGCATGTGAACATTGGACATTTGATAAATTAAGAATAATAGAGTTAATATCTGAAAACTTCAGAGTTTTGAATGTGGAAACATCATCACTAGGCTAGTGTTTTTATGTCACTGAGTGCCAATTAACAAAATGTTCACCAAATTAAAATGTCTACCTGATGGTGGAGTTAGATTGAAAGTTAGGGGTTACCAAAGTAAAAACCATTTATTCTACAGGGAACATAATACCCAATTTACTCTGGATCCATTTACTGGTATCAGATGCAATCGGATCATCCAGACCACATGTGATCAGGCTCGCATTGTGATCAGATCTCTGCCAGGTATAAATGGCAGCTTGACCACATTCTTGATAAAAAAAAACAAGATCAAAAGTCATCCAACTCCACCTCTTCCTGTTAGTTTAAGCAAGCCCTGCAAAAGTTAGACTGATATTGATAGATTGATATGGGCATCTCTGGATCCCAAAGAGCTATAGTATGGCTAAAAATTACTAATACACACAGTCAGCCAATCAGATAAACAATCAATCTACATATTATATAGTGTACATGTTCATCCATGTTTCAGATATTTTATAAGATACATGATTACATAAGATATCTTTGTCATCACACTCTACATGTCTTTGCTAAGGCCGAGTGCACTGCACAAACCAAATTTCTGCTCTATTTTCAATTCCATAAATTAACTGTGCCTTGCTGTGAAAACAGACTTCAAATGAACTGCTAAAGACTTTGAAAGAGAGGGTGTGTCAAAGTGAAGTAGGGATAAAAACAGAGGCAGAGCAAGAAGGGAGGGTAAAAAAAAAGGCAGATAAGGAGGGGAAGAGGGAGGGAACGGGAGGGAGAGGAGTAAAGAGACAAAACTGTACATCGGCGTGGTTTGTGTCGAGGGGCCAGGCGCACGCCTCTGAAGACTGGGGCCCCGAGCTTCCAGCTGTGTGAAGGGTTTCTCTGGAGCTTGTCATCACATTGGGAGGAGGCTGCACAGAGGCGGCTAATATCCTCCAACAGCAACCGCCCCAAAATCAGTAGACAACACTGCACTGAGGAGACTGTAGTCTGAGCTGCCTTCAGTTGGTTATGTGTAGTAGCTCTAACTCTAATTGTAACCCAACAAAGGAATAGAAGATTGAGATACTTGTTTTCATATCAAATAAACTTTTATCAAGAAAGAAAGTCCCACATTGCTGATATTATATTCTTTGAAGGAAAACACCAGACACCAAACTCTGCAGAAGACTTTTTGTCACAGTGCTCCACGCTACCAGCATACACTAAGTTGATTGCTATTAACATTATCTAAGTTTTCTTAGATAACATTAGATAATGATGAAATCTTCACAAGAATGTGAACTAAATAAAATAGATTTTTTGAAAGGCTTGGCATATGATGATAAGACTAATGAGTGAAGGTGGAGTACAATGAAAGACAAAGCAGTTCAAAATCTGTGTGGAGTTGGTATACATAAAATAAATGCAATGCAACAAATACTAAACTTATGTGTGAGAAATCTCCTTTCTAGTCTTTTTACTAGGCCCTGTTAACCAACAGTATCAAGTTTAATTTAGTGTTGGGTCATTAGTTTTAGTCCAGTTAGATTTAGCTATTTAATTGGTTAAGTTTGGGTTTATGTCATTGTTTGTATGTATCTCTGCTTGTGGTGGTGTTTCTGGTCATGTCCTCGGTTAGCGGTATTGAGCACAGGTGTGCCCTCTGCTTGTTTAAAGATACTGAGCACAGGTGTGCCTCAGTGCACCCTGTGGGCTCTGTCAAGTTTTTGAAGAGAGGGTAAAGCAGTTGTGCAGCAGATTACTTTTTATAAAGTTGGTGCACTTGTGTAAAAGTTTGTGTGCTCATACCTGATCCCTACCATGCCAATAGGCTTCTTCAGTACTGATGGTATTTATTACTGTGTTACTGTTTGAATGTTTGGCATTTGTCATATTAGTCACCCCGTCCTTACCTGAGAAGATGGTACATTCCGGTTTAAATGAGGTTGATCCAGCAACAGTGCCAGTCAGTGCTCTGTAGTGGGAGTGAGAGTGGCAGTGTACTTTGAGGATGTTGGTTTAGGGCTTGTTCTCACGAATACGCGAACACGGAGTCATTTCCAGAAATATCTGCGTCCACACGGATTCATTGAAACGATCCAAAACGCTGTAGTACATATGCCAGGCCTGTATGTGGTGCTGTGACGCCGTCCCCCGTTGTTGTTGTTGTTGTTGTTGTTATGACGCGTCTAGCGGTGGCGGCTGAGGTTAAAGGCTAGAGAGGCGGGGCTAATCCGTTTTCGCCGTCCAGATGACTCTGGGCAATCCGGCGTTTTCGGATTTTCCCACTCTGGGACCCGTTTCCAAAAAATACCATTTTCACACCCCGAAAATGCCGTATCCGTCTGGACGCGAGGCCGATACGATTATCATATTTATCCGGATTCGAGAAAAACGTATTTGTGAGGACAGGCCCTTAGTTTGTTGTTTTGCCTCTGTCCCATTACAATTTTGGAACAGACCCCTGTCTTTGTGTTCTATCTCATCTCTTTTTTTTTAATGTGATGTTGGCACTACATGATTCATTTTTTTTCTTTCTTACCTTTTTCAACCTAGTGAATCTACAGATTATATTATTTAAATATTTGTGGCTTATTATCAGCTCTTTGTGCAAAAGAGTTAACATTAAGCACTGGAGCCAAAGAACACCATGTTTAGTTGTTCATATAACCAACCCATGTTCTGGGTTATTGGCCTATCAGTTTGCATTACAGTTCATCTGGTCAGTAAAATATTAGATTGCATTTAATAAATGGACATAAATGTGTTTTCAGTTTGGGGATGCAAAGCAACAAACATAGGATCACAGCATGTGGAAGATGCTGTTGAGCAAGTTTTATTTAAAAATGTAGGACGTTTGAGACGAGGCAGACAGTGTTGATCACCTCATTAAGAATCATGGAAATGACAGTGAATGCCACTATAATTTTTAAACAACATGAAAACAAATGAAATTATCTCACACCCAGTTGTTATTTTAACATCTTTTCAGACAAAATAAGATTTTACTGCTCAGTACCAGATTAAATGACTTGTTAAGCGGGTGGATTAATTTGCAGTGTTGAGTAATATTTTTGCTCATGACATATTGTAGGTTGAATGGGGACACAAGGGGAGGGGGGTGGGTGACCTCAGAAGCAGTGACCCAGAGTGAGTCCCATGTCCCCCGGTGGCCCTACCCCGCTCAGCCCCAAATTCCTGAGCGTCTCTAACCTTCGGACAGCCTCCTCTACAGACAAACAGCAGGGTCCACGTTCCATTTAGTGCGCTTCTCGGAAAACTCTTTTATCTTGTTTAGCACACGCTGCCCCATGTTGGCACAGGACCAACACATTCATGCAATCACACACGCACACAGCGGAATATGTGCATGAATGCAAATGCACAGATTGAGGTTTAGGTTACTGATTCACAAAGTGTTTTCAAAAGCTGTCATTTACCCTATTGGTCTGTCATTAAATGCATGTGAATGAGATCAGAGCAATTATAATTTACAGTGCTTGATGGTAAAAGGGAAAAGACGAGAAAAGAAAATAGTCAGTGGAATAAAGCAGACATTGCCTTCATGTGGTTGTGCTTTTGAAAACCCCTGTTAACCAGAGTGGTGTGTGTGTCTTGTTCTCTGCTGAACTGAATAGACAATACCTCCAGGGCTTAAATATTTATCTTGAATGCTGTTTTCCCACTGGTCATGGAATTTCTGGAATATTATGGAATTTAGGGAGGTGTATGCCAGACAGGAGATGTCAGAGAGTTTGATAACATTTGACATATTGTCTGTGTGAGTCTGGGAATCTTACACATTCTTTACATTAGATGGTTTTCAGACCAGCTGAGGTAGAAGCCAGGCTGTTCTCACTTTTAGGAAAACGTGCAATGAGAAAAACCAAGAAGGAATACCACCTTAGTGTTGGAACTAAGGTGGGGAGAATCTGTGTAAGGATGTATATACAAGTGCTCACAGTGAAATCATGCAACAAATCAGTCAACCACTTGGAATTTGTATGGCTAGGCTTCGCTGCATGGATCCTGACTGGTAATAACTAAGATTTTATTATGAGTTCTAAATTACATTTATCCTAATTTCAATTGCAAAGGTTTTGGAACATTTAGCAGAGAGTCCAGGCAGCCCTTTAGGTCAGTTACTTCGCTGAGATTATCAGATTTAATTGACAAATACAGCCATGCATCATCTGCAGAGAAGTAAACAGATATATTAAACCAATGAAACAACTGGCCATATAATAGCATCTGAATAGAAAATAAAATGGGGCCAAGACCGGACCCATGAGGCACCCCATAGCTCAAAACGGCACCAGGCATGTCATAACACAGAAAATTGTCTATTTGATAAATACACAATAAACCAACTAAGAACAGAACAAGACAGACCTTGTTGTAGCCTGTCAGTGAGGATCATGTGAACCACTCTATTGAAAACTGATTTGAGCAAAACCAGAATTGAGTAATGGAATTTTATATCAGAACCACAGAGAAAATGAACAGAATGTATTTTTGTCTGAAACACTCAACAGAAACAAACAGACCCGTTTTACACGATAATACCATAACTGGTACCAAAGTTGAATGGAAGCAGACGTCTTGGAGCAGAGAGCACACACTGATGTCATGGTGTGAAATGCTGGAGAAAAAAGGCATGTGATTAGGGATGAGGGCTCTGACTTTGCCCTGTTGTTGTCTGGGTAATGTTTAGAGGTCAGAGGGAGATAAAGGCCTGACTGACAGTAAGGACAGGCCTGGTGTTGGAAGGGTCAAGGGTCAGGCCTTTGCTGAAACACCCCGATTTATGGCTCCCCGGACTGCTGGGTCAGGAACTCTGCATTGTTCGAGGATGTGATCATTTCCATAACACTGTGTGTGTGTGCTTCTGTGTCCATGTGAGGGAGAAAGAAGCTCTCTGAGCAGCTACAGAGTTTGTGTAATCCTTAGGAGATCTGGATGGCTGTCTGTGTTAGAGAGAAAGAGGCTGGTGTGTGTGTGTGCTTGAGACAGAGACGTGGTGTCTGGAAATAGCAGCGAGGAGGCTTGCTCTGCTGTTTGCCTTCCCAAGTTTGATTTGACATCCTAATTGCCACATGGAGGAACAAAATACTCTGAGGTTCCCCAAATTGAAGTCGATGTTGAACCAAGCAAGCTATGTTTAGCGGCCTGGGCTATCTGTGGAGGGCCTACATTTACTGTCGCTCACTCTTCCTCTCTCTGCCTCTGTTTCTGACTTTTTTTTTTTTTTCTTCCTCTGCGTCTCTTCCTGAAGGAGGAAATATGGAGACAGAAACGGAGAGAGAGAAGATTGACTGGAGGGTGCCGGCACAAGAGAAAAGTAGGTAGAAAGAGAGTTAAAGATAGAGGGAGAGAGAAAGGACGAGCAGCAGAGACAAATTGGAAGATCACTGCTTTTTATGCACCCCTCCAGTGAAACTCCCCAGCCAGGCCGAGCACGCACACACACAGACACACTTTTTTTCCCCCTTCCTCTCCTTCTCTATCCATCCCCTTATCTACCCCTCCCTTGCTTTCTGTCTCTATACACCCTCTAGCAGCAGCAGCAGCAGGCAGCCCAGGCAGGTAGCTGACAGGCAAACTGAAGCCTGGCAGACTGGAATAATTACATGTGGCTGTCTGCGTGGAACATGACAGCTCTACCTTCAATTAAGCCTTGAGAATGCATTTTCATCACCCGCCGAGAGCTCCCGGCCTCGCCCGCCAGCCAGTCAGCCAGCCGGCCGGCCTGCCCGCCTGCCCGTCGTCCACCACGGCGGGGCACAGAACAGCAGGATGGAGGGGAATGAAGAGTGAGGAGGAAGAGGAAGGGGGGCCTGAGCAACACACACCACTGTCGATACAGCATCACTGCTTAGATTATGACTATTAATGAGCGTCAAATACGATCAGCCTTTCCGCGCCAGTCAAAAGGTGAAGTGGGGGAATCAAAGTGGATGGAAGCTACACGTGGAGTAACAAACCAAAATACTGACAATTAACCTCTGAACCCAGCTTGACGCTGCCCGTTCCCCACTCCTGCAACCCCCGCCCCACCAAAACGGAGCCATCAAAGGGTGACATGGCTCTGATGCTGATGAGCGGTAACAACAGAAGCAAAACGTTGGGACAGGAGTCTGGGCTTGCTAATAGTGGGTGCACAACTTGTTTGCACACTTGAAATGCATCAAAGCTGTGGAGAGAATCATTTTTTTAAAGAGATTATGTTGAGAAAAGTAGTTGTGTGAGGATGTGCAATGTGGATGCAGTTTCAATCACAAGTAAGAAATAAAGTAATAAGAAAAATAGCCTGCCTGCAATAAAGTACATTAGTAGCTGACGTCCCCTCTCTACCCATCCCTTCCCTTAAAAAGTATAAGGGGTTAATTATGAATCTGACCTCCACATTCCAGCCATAGCTGCAGACAGACACACAGATCCTGGGGAGGTTTTACCTCACAAAGGACACAGAACGGAACATCACTTACATTTAGCAAATCTTAATTTACATTTAGAGTGATTACTTTCCCCCCTCAAAGGAGTTCGAAGAAGTGTCCTTCACTTGGCTCTGCAGGAAATGCTACTGCCAAATTAAACAGCGCAAAATAAAAATCACGGGAAAACCCTCACTTTTGGTACATTGTAGCCATCAGTGTCACTGGATAAAGTTGATAAGACTGGTGCGCAAGTCAACAAGGCCAGCAGCTTAAAACATGAAACAAGGACAGAAAACCAAAAACAAACTAACCCTGGAGCATCGGTTCTGTGGTCTGTGTCAGCCCTGGATTAGGATGTATGAGCCTGGCCTCCTCTACCATGCCATTTGAGACTAGCACTGGGGTATAGATTGAGCAGCAAGGTCAAGGAGGTGTGAATTAATGGTACAGATAATCAGTGGGTTTACCGAGGCAGCCCTTCACAGGTTTGCTCCCCTGCTGTGTAACCTCGGCAGCCCCTGGCGTACTCCAGGCTCCCATGGCAGCAAGGGTAAACATGTGTGTAAATACTGTTTTTTGCTTTTCGCTCACATGCATGAACGCACTCAGGACGGATAAAAACCTACAAACATACTGTAGGTATGTGCACGTAGCTCAGACATACACACACACACACACACACACACACACACACACACACACACACACACACACACACACACACACACACACACACACACACACACAATGAAACAATCTGAGAGGAGGACTGACAAAAATGCCTCGGGTAAAATGAATTGAATCCAATGAGATGTATTGGGAGGATAGATATGTAAAGGGCTGCTGCTGACAGCTGCTATTGCTCCCTCGGTGGCTGGTGCCAAATGACAGGCCTGCGGAGAAAGGTGCGTTTGATAATACAGCCACTACAATCCACCAGATCCTCGTTCCCTTCAGTCTATTTATATTCGTTTTTGCATTGTTGTCGGCACTGATCTCGAGTCAAAGCATCTTGGGCTGTTTTACAAGCTCGCATGTGAAATGCACTTTTGTTTCTTTTTGTGGGCTATGAGTTGTTGTCTTAAAAATAGCATATCATCAACTTTTGGCACATTCAAATAACACAGTCAGACATGCACAAATACACAAATCTCACTTCCTTTCTCCTCCCTCTACACCCCCTCCCGCATGCCTCGGATAAATATTCAGGCAGGAGTGGGTGTGAGGGGCTTTTGCAGCTCGGTGGGGCTAACATGTTGCATTGGGCTCCTTGAGTGGAGAGGACAATGACTAGGTCCACAGTGCCCCTATTAAAGCAGCAGCCTCCAGGCTAGCGGATTAGCCTGAATAGGCTCTGCTCCCCAGGTACAGGATTTGGTTTACATTAGCCAGCTTTGCCCTTGGCTGCCACTGCTAACTCCTGTTCAGGTCACTTAGCTCTGGCTCACCACGCAGGACACCATTTTTTTGCTAATGTAATTAGAAAGAAGAGCTTAATTGACTTTACTTTGTGCCACAAATATGTTTGCTGTTGTTTGAGGAAAGACTGGCTGTGCAATTGTTACCGCGGATACTTGGAGGGAGAGCCCTGTGAGAGGAAAATGTCTCACTTTCCAATAATCTCGTGTGCATGACAGTGAGAGGGCATGTTGCTTGGGGCAATGGGGCCACTTTAAATTTTAAACACAATTTCAGCTTTGCCTCATTTCAATGCAGTACGGCTGGAGGTGGAATCAGAATGCATAAAATTGACTGCATGAAAAGATAATGTATAATAAATGTATTCCGCGTTGGGCGCCAGTGGATCGAATCATTGATTAGCACTGGGCCCGCCGCTGCTAAACATCCTTGTTTCATACATATTTCATTACAGCTCTGACAGTGGCTGGGTATGCTGTCGTGGGACTGTGACAGATGTCCATTAGTTGGACCCCGGACCAGTGGAAGGGAGGTCCTGGTAACCTGTACCACCCCAGATCTTGTGTCCCCATCTGGCTGGCTGCATGGTGACCGGGTGGCCCTTCTTCCAGATTATGCTTCCTGTTCAGGATGTCAAGCCTGACTAATAAACACCAACTCGTGTTTGTAACAGCTGCCTGCATGGCGTCAATATGTCTCTACCTACTTTGTCTGTTTCACCCTTCCTTATTTTCTGGTACTTCCTGGACTGAAAGGCCAGAGGTCAGTGTCAGCTGCAGCACACAATGCCACAAGTTGACAAAACTCCAGACGTTTCAGAGTTCAAAATAAATTCTGCTGAAGTGACTTATTTCAAAGAATAGACTCTACAAGACTTAGATAAAATGAGCCGGAGAGAAAGGGAGAGAGAAAACAAAAAATGTTTAAGTTCACTTGGTCCTGTTTGACCTGAAGAAATTAAATAATGAAATGAGCTTGCAGAGTTGAGGCCCTTATCGGTAGTATTCCCCATGGGGAGGACTTCCCATGGTGGTCCTGACACTGAGGGCAACAGGCGGATAACAACATGGCCCAAAAACACAAATATTCTGAAATCATAGACCCCTGAGGGACTTCATATTGGCTGCTTGAGGACCCTACTACTACCCTACCACACCGTGTTTGCCATCTGCCAAACACAGGAACTGTCAAACATGCACATTTAAAATTGTCCTCCCATTTATTCCTCTGTTTCTCCTCCTCCTCCCATTCAAGACAGTCTGTGTGGATTTATGGATCCTTCGGAGACGTTCTCCTTGCTGCTTTTATACTTTTATATTTGTGCGGAACATGATCATAGTTTTAGTTTTCTGTTTCGAACCCACCTCCCAACAGAAAATTGGATCAACCAGTCAGCCTTTTTGACACACAGGGCTGCATGACGCATTGTTGAGATGTAGGAGCTGTGTGCATAGACTTCCCCATCAGCCTCCGCAACGTATGATTACCCATACCATCCTTCTCTGTGTGGATCCACAGAGACGTTAATGTGTACCTTTGCAGAACTATAATTTCAGCCTTAGTTGAAATGCTGTCATTCAAATGCAGGGATTGAAGGGTTCACCCACTTCCTTCAACACAACCTGCCAGTTTGGCTGTCTACTAATATGCATATGTCTATTTCAGAGGCCTATGCAAAGACAGTCATTCAGGAAATAATGTATGAGTAAGAAGAGTGGGAATAAAGGTCGGTGGATGCCAAAAACAACCAAAACAAAATACATTGCAATTCAACATGACTGACAACTTCTAAAACTTTGTAAACTTTACATCTGCTTGTTGTATCATCATCATATGAGGTAATTTGCCGCCTTTTCCTTGGCACATGTTTCATGTCAGAAAACAATGTTGTATGTCTAATGATCTTCTTAGCATTTCCAGTTCAAAGAGATGCTTTAGACACATGTATTCCCTCTTCAGTGTCTGCGCTTTTTACAGCGTGAATGCAATTTGTCAGGTGAAGACGAGGAAAAAATGAGGCCAGCATATGGGCCCCCTGAGTGTGTGTGTGTGTGTGTGTGTGTATGAGAGAGAATTTTTCCTCTTTATTTTGGGGAACTAGAGCGTCGTCTCAGCGCTTCGCTATTCCCTACTAATCAGGTGCTGCCAACCTGCCAACCAAGGCGGGACGCGAGGCCTTTCAAAACACTCTGCTAATTAACAAGCCCCCAATGCATCCCTTCCGCTTTTTCAGTGCTAGCACATCTGCCATAGAAACTCTGGAGAAGAAAAACTACATTATCGTCAGCCTGAGTGGATCCCTTCACTTTGCACACAGCCTGAATAGATGTGTGTGTTGTGTTGTGTTGTGTGTATGCGTGTCAATCGCAAAGGTGCGCACAAAGTTCTTCACACAAGCTCCCAATTCTTTTTTTTTTTCTTGAAAGTGTTGGCTTTGCATTGGTGCGCTTGCTTGTGTAGACATTGGCAAGGCGTCCCGCATCTATCAGGCAGCTGAAAAGCATGAATAGCGTTCCCACCATCTTAATGACTGTTTACATGTCCCCAGTGCAGATTAAAAGATGTTTCTGGTGTCGCCTGGGGTCTTGCTGCAACACATCTTTGACAACCCTCTTGCATGATTAACTTCAAAAGTGTTTTTATTTTCTTCACTTTCTCAGTTTCTGATTCCTTTATGTCTCACAGCACCTCAAATCAATGCTATAATGAAGTACTGATTTCATAGAAAAGTTAAATTAGCTGCAGCTATAATATAAAATGTGCTGATTTACTGGGGACCTGGTTTGGGGGGAGCTGGTGACAAAATGGTCAGCATGTAATCTCAAGCCCCTTTTTATAATCCAAATATTTACTTAGACCAACCTCACCAGGTTTTAATTTATCAGGCAAAGAGGACTTTCATGTAAAATCAACACTCCTCGTGTTAACTGCGGGTTGAAAAAAAGCTCTTTTAACATCGAGAATAATTTACACAGGACATAGGTCTTTGAAAACCTCCGGAAAATTGGACAAAGCAGCCACAGTGACCTTGTTTACTTTGGAAAGGTCTGCCAGGACTCTAAAGGATCCATACATTCAGTCGTTCTGGAGTTATGAGTTTTTCCAGGCCTGGAATTCCATCTCCTTTACGTTTGCCAACCAAAGGCCGGCTGCGGCCCAGGAGATTTTCTCAGCTCATTTCCTCTCTGTCAGGAAGCCATACCATGCTCTCTCTCTGCCTCTGATGGAGCCTCATGCTAATTTACTGCTGCCCCCCACCCCCACAACATTTCATGAAATTGTCAATGAGCTGCCTGAAAGTCCTGAAATGAGCAAAAAGTATACTTTCAGAGGTCAAATGTCTGATGTTCAGAGGAGGATCAGAAAGAAAAGTGGCTGAGGGCAAATTGCAACTTTATACATTGGACTTGACACTGAACAGACTGTTTTTGCATAATGTTAAACTTTTTTGATATTTTTTTAAAGCCAGTTCAGTCGTAATTTATTTAAATTGACCTTGGCCTTCAGAGTTAATTGAAGAATGAATGAATAAACAAATGAATAAATAAAGCAAGAGTGCTAAAATATTCACGTGTACTCATGTTTACCTGGCTCTTTCCTTGCAAAACATTGAAGTAAAGTTAATGCTTCTATGATTTCTTGATTTGAAGATTTTACACTTTACACTGTGATTGGTCAGCTGTGTGGAGGTGAGGAAGAATCCAGAGTGCTCTTTTTTCATTCCTGACATTTTCACAAGTGCAACACTATGAATGTCTTCCAGGAGAGACCCCCAAGTTTAAATGATTGTCACGTCTACCCGGCTTTCAGTGTCATCATGAACCGCTATTAACACTCGACTTCAGACGCTGACTGACAACGTGACACATGAGTTAGTTCTGTTTGAGTATAACCCAACCATCAGAGTCTACAGCCTGATTTGTAGCAGTGCTTTGAGATAAATCCTAACATCAGCATAGATACAGCTAACATGGTTACACTGATAATGCTGACCGTAATGCTGACGTTTAGCAGGTATTATGTTTAGCAGGTATTATGTTTACCATGTTTACCATCTTAGTTTAGCCTGTGTTTTGTGCTAATTAGCAAATGGTAGGGTACAAAGTACAGCTGATTAGTTCTGGACATATTAACAAATTCCATTTTGACCTGATGGTGCAGCAAGACCAAATGTAAAGGGACCAGCAAAGTTTTCATCCTCTCATTATCCTGACGGGAAATGAATGTCTGACATTTATAGATATCGGTTAAACCACTATTGTATGAATTGTTGAAACTTGGTTCAGTCTTATGGTGGTGCTAAAAAAAAAGTCATTAGGATTATCACTCTGGGGACCATGAAACATCTCTACTAAATTTAAAGGCTATCCAAACCATACAGTAGCTGCTAACATATTCGAGTCTGGACCAAAGTGGAGGGCTGACTGACAGACATACAGACCAGCATTGTCCTCCATGGAGCCATGCTAATGGCACAATTATCAGCCACCCACGCACCCATGATACCCGCTGTTTCTTTCAACAACCCCCTAAGAGCTTACATAACCCCATTTTTAACATCACGTACATCTTAATTCACACTATACCTTCTACCAAGAAGCTGCTCTGTTTGCTTTCAGAGCTTACCCACCTTTGTATTATCTTTAGGGTGGCCTCAAACATACATCATCTCATTAGGCTTGCGAGAGTTACATAACACTTTGCTAGCTACAGATATAAAACTATAATGTGTTGGTAAATGATGCTGAAAAACATTGCTTGTAGAAGGAAGTTGTGTAAATGCAGTTAAAAGATCCATACAGCAATTGCAACCACAGCAGGAACAGCAGTAGAGACTGTGGCAAGTGTGTTTTAGCTGAATCCTGGGCCTAAGCATTGTAGACAGAAATGTATTTTTGGGGGGAAGACTTGTTATTCTCCCAATCTACAACGAGGAGGCCCTGGCAGAAAAATGCCAATCAGGAGGTAAGTTGGAATCCCATCATCCCTTTCCTGCCTAGAACACCTTCACTTTCCATTTGCTTCAATATGCAAACCAAGCTGTTTAGGGATGAGGAGAGAGGCGGCTAATGAGCTGCCTGCATCAACCC
This sequence comes from Dicentrarchus labrax, assembly GCF_905237075.1. Taxonomy (NCBI): domain Eukaryota; kingdom Metazoa; phylum Chordata; class Actinopteri; family Moronidae; genus Dicentrarchus; species Dicentrarchus labrax. The sequence continues at coordinate 6,359,835 of NW_026136709.1, forward strand.
TGCAGAAAAAGAAAGACCCCTCTTCGTAGCTGCTCAAGAGAACACCTCCTCTGGGCATGCTCAGAAACAGCAAAACAACAACAACAACAACTATACAGCCACGGCAACACAAATTGATGTGATTAACCAGTGGGAATGACAGTTATTGTGTGAAGGGCTGGATGCAGAGCAAGCAGATTTGGAGTGCTTGAGATTGCACGCAGGCGGAGAGTGTGCAGCTGCAGATGACTTGCAATGTGGAAAAGTTTACATGGTGAGACGTCAGCTGCTGTTGAGATGTGCTTGACCTCTGAACGACAAAGTTTTCTCCCTTTACTTGTTGGTTGGTGTCTCATTTTTCCAGTGCAGTGTGACACAGTCGGTGCTTCATAGAGCTGTAGAATAAATGACATTAGGGCTTGTTGGCTGTTGTACCCAGGAGATTGGCTGGCATCCTGTACTGTAAATCAATCTCTGTGAGAATAATGATCCATTACAGGGTCTAACAGTCTCTGTTGATTGTTCATCTGCCAGAAAATGCTATATAGATTATACTGTGTCCTAAAGACATTGTAAGATGGGAAATCCTCCTTCTTGGTCATGAAAAAAAAGCATATTCTCATTCCAGAGGTAAAAGTTGACAAAAACTCTATCTTAGTTAACCCAAGAGAGTATCTCTGAGCTAAAGTCATTACCCTGAATTCTTAAGTTAGTGACTAATGGAAGCAAGGTCACTGTATAAACAATTCAACCTTAAGATGGGTCCCAGTTGTGTAACACGAGCAATGTCATTGCCAAAACAGACATTCTCAAAATACTATATGTAAATATCAATGCACTAAGGTCCAGTTCAATCCCCTGTCCAATGCACTGAACTTTAGCTCTTTCCTGAGGCCGGCCAGCGTTTTGCTCCGCCACAAACCATCACAAACAAAACACGAGGGCAGTCTCGTTTCACATAATTGCTCAGCCAGAAAATGTCCATTACGCTCTTGTTTTCCTTGGCGCACGGAGTAGAACTTTAAACCATGAAAGAAAAGCAGTGTGGGAAGTTCAAATGGTATTGTCATTAACGCCTCAACACAGTGATCATTCACAAGGGGCTTGCACGTACAGACAATGCAGGCCTTTCTTGCTGTGGCGCAGATGGCATCGTAAAAAAAAGGAGGCCTTCTCTGCAAACACCAAAAGCAAACACACAAACAGTGGTGACCCTCCGAGTCCCCAATCCATCTTTTCTCCTGTTGGGCACTTGTTGTCCCAGTAAGATCAAGGCGTTTTCACTGAACTGATGTTTTCATGCTGTTATGCACGCTCATTTCGGGCAACTCTTGAAATGTAAATTGAAACTTTTCAAAATGTTATTTTTCATCCAGCTTTTGTTTTGGCTTCATACTTGTGTAGATTTTTTGGACTTTTACCATCAGGGTTTCCCAAAGCTTTAATGCACAGTAATTCATTGCCGCTCATCAATCTTCGTCAGTGCCATGCAAGCCTATTAGGTAACGTTTCAGGCTAATTTACATACATTTTCTGTCCTCCTTGTACCTATTATGCTCTATTCTATTTCAGTCAGTGGAATTTGTTTGCACAACCAATCACCATAGTGTTTGTTGAATACACAGTGCAGCATGAGACTGTCCGCTCCATTTGGTTTAAGGCAAATTGGCTAACCTTTTGAAATGGCTAGCGCTGGACCTCATCTCTCCTCCAAGACCAGTGGGTATCTCATGGATTGCCCTTCAGAAACACAGATGTTCCATCTCCCGAGTAATGCAGCCTCCTTAGGCCTAATCCCTGGATGCTGGCACTGCTGCAGCAGAAATATTTCCAAACAGAGCTGCAGCACTTCTGTGTGCAGCTGTGCCTCAACATTTGTCAAATCTTGTCATCAAGTGGCGGAAACGAGGCTGAAGAATTTGCTCATGATTACATCGACTCACATATACACATGCACACACACTTGTGCGCACACACACACACACACACACACACAAACACACCGTGATGTATTTGTAGAGAGCTGCAATATTCTAATGAGAACTCAAACTGCAATTGATGGTTCATCTCACATATTTTAGGACATGTTCACACGAAGCACATTTGGAGCAGAACTTTAATTTATTAATAGTTTTCTTTCAGCTTGCTTTGTTTGAGAAGGTGAGTACGATGCCATTTGAACTCCAATGCTGCCAAATAAAACAAGACAAAACTACTGACGTGGCTCACTCCAAATACCTGGCTGTGGTTTAGGTGGTTTTTAATGATTTTCACATTAATCTCAGAGCAAACGACAGCCAAGATTGTAAATGCAAGAACATAATCTTCCTTTAAGGGACCTAATGGGCATTTTGTTAATTTATAACCAACTACAGGAACACACAGGAGTGTGTGTTATGTATAGTATTGCTAGCAGGGTAATTCTCTGGACAGCAATGTCATCCATTACTCAGTCCAGCACTTTGGTCCATCTCAAAAACTATTAAGTGGATTGAAATTAAAAACAAAAAATAAATAAATAAATAAACTAATTTCTGGGTTTTAGGACTCATTCCAGCAGCACTCTGTAAAACAAAAAAAGTTATAAAGACTGGGATCAGTTTGGTTTATAATCTGCTAATTTCCATAATATGTAACCTGATGACATCTTAGCAAAATCTCGTCTCATAAACGAATTAATTGTGCAACATATCAGCTAATTGTTACATGTATTTAGGCATTAAATGAAAGCAACAAAATAAGTTTCTGCGACATAAATCAGACTATGGAAATATATAGGTACAATTCCACTCCAAACATTGACATGAGCTGTCAGTAAAGAAGCTGATTTATAAAGTGTTTGCTAGTGTCTTAATAGAGGCTAATTGTGCTGGTTTATGGGTTTATGATCTTCACACTGTTCAAACTGACCCAGGAGAGCTTAGCTGACCCCACGCCTCTTCTCTCTCTCTCTCTCTCTCTCTCTCTCTCTCTCTCTCTCTCTCTCTCTCTCTCTCTCTCTCTCTCTCTGGTTCTTTCTTTCCCTCTTTCGTAAGAAAATTTCCAAACATGCTTCCAGACGCTTGCACTGAGGTCAAGCACATTAGTTTTAAAATGAGCACATTATTTCCTGTTAATCAAGTTATTATTTTCTCCCTTCCACTTTTAATATCTGACTGCTTTGGGCCCAGTGGTAAATATGTCAACAATTTTAATTTGAACTTTTCAACTCCCTGATTTACAACAGCAATTTTTTTTCTTTTTTTTCACCAGTCTGAGTACTGCCGCTGACCTCTAAGGAACATTTCAATTTATTTGGCCTCCCCCCGTAATTTATTTTCACTTATTAATGAGAATGGAGTTTGGGAACTATATTGCTATTGGAGCAGGCGGCAGGAGATTGCAGAATCCGAGCTCTGGATGTAATGGGCTGTGTTATTTGATGGGTTATCTCGAACGGAAAACAACACCAGGTCAAGCTGAATAGATTAATACTAACTGGAGGTTGAATTATCAGACATAGGAGATTACACAGGCTCCCCAATCATTAGCAATCCTCATTTGTTTTTAAGAGCAAAGTAAATAAATCCAAACAAGACAATGACACAGTTTACTATAAATCCCTGCATGTTCGCTTATGGATTTTCCTCATATTCCACCCATCTATTTTCATTTTATTATCTCACGAAAAATTGGATTATTTTTACCATTGGTTGGGATAAGGATCCAGCATGGTGTTGACTTCTTTTGCGGCACGTCGAAGTTTCATGAATGATTAACAACGCTGGGCCTAGACCTGCTCATAAATAAACAGCAGGCAACAGGACTGAACAGGCTTCTCATGGACAGGGAGAACTGACAGATTGGCTTCCAAATCATACCATTCAGTGCTAGCTAATCCACTGTATACCATTTTTATGCAGGAGCAGCCTGGTCAGAAGTCATGCATATACGCTATGGGGTGGAGAGGATGAAAAAGCACTCATGATGATGTGGAGCATGCCCTTATAATACACAAAAGCAACTTCCTGCTCTTCTTGTTGTCCAAACTGTGAACTTGGGGGGAATACAAATGAGTCTATGCGCTTAAAACGATGCCATGCAACCTTTCCCAGTAAATAAAATGTCATCCACATGTGCAGTTGACCGAAAACCAGAACCTCAACAACAAAAAGCTCCTAGTTCTCTCATTACCTCAGGGTGTTTATATGATTTTAAGTCTCCAGTCAGTCCCTGAGTGGGTTGAGGGGTCAGTGCATCCATATGTGGTCCTTTTTCAGCGGTTGTCTTCTAAATGAGAGCCAAGGTGCCATAGGACGACCCTCCATTTCAATCTTGCAGCATAATGAATAGTCTGAGGCCAACCACCCTGCACATACTGAACTTTTGGCTTCAGAATCACATCACGGCCAATTTACTCCCCCGCTGGTATTCTGTCCCCCCCCTCCCCCCACGAGGTCAAGGGCTTGGAAGCAGTTTGCCACTTCAAACCAAATCACTAATGGCTAGAAATAGCTGGGATGCTTTCCATAAGAGTTGTAGGTTTGCTAATTGTATGCCTTTCCGTCTGTTAGGCCAGAACAGCTGAGAGCGACACAGTGCGCTGCATTTCATGTAGGCTTGTTAGCATCTGGATGCATTAGGGAATAAGCAAGGCTGATTATCTCTCAAAGTTTTTCTGGGGGAGTCAAAGCGATAATATATTACATCTAGCAAGATGAAATAAAATTTATCACGCTGTGAAGCAAATAAAAAAGAAATACTCTTACTATATTTGCTTATCGTGCTTGAATGATATGTAATCAACTCTGCAAATTGAAATATATCATGCTGAGGGTATAATGAGAGCAACACTCAAATGAATATTTCTGAGGTGTTCCATCAAAAGTAAAACATCTTTGTGATGTTTTTGCTAGTTGGGGATAAAAGACAGAGGGATGTTCTGAATTGCTAATTGCTGTGTTTATTTAACAGGTTGATGAAGCAGTTCATTACAAGCTTCATGTAAGAATATAATGAGGTGGTTTGTCCGTCCGGCATTGCTCAGGTATGATGAGTGTTGAGGCAATGATTTCATCGTCGTCCCTTTTGTCACTGATCGCTGTCACCTGACACTCTCCCTTTCTTTTACTGATTTACCGTATCACTCTAACCAGATTTGTGACACAAATTAGGATATTATGACAATGACCACAAGGGTTAAATGTTGTGTTCGCCAAACACTGACTGGTTCCCCCACTTTTCCACCCTCCCCCTTCTTACTCTTTTCTCTTTTCAGCCCATTATGTCGTGGCCCCAAACCTGCTAAACACATTTCTAAATGACAGTTACTGCGTCTCTCTTCAAAGAAACCTCGAGTTGTGGATTTTCCTCGCCTAATGTGGCATCTTTGGCTGCGCAATAGAGAGGAGAGAGAAAGGTGGGGCCCTAGGGCACAATGGTGGTTTGTCTGGGGGACGGCAGGGAAGGGGTCAAGAATCAGAATGTGGAGGACATTAGCAGTCAGCAGATTGATACAGGACCATTGATTCCCGGCTTCTTTTTTCCTTCCTCCTGGACATGATCTGCATTGCAAATGGCAGTTCTGTCGCATTGGCCTTTTCTGGAGTCAGAAAAGATTGGGGGGAGGTGGGGTTGAGCGGGGAAATCGGGGGTTCCCACAACACACAGGCCCTCTAGACTCCATAACCTCACACCCCTCCCCGAAATAAAACCCCTCCGCTGCACTCCTCCTTCCCGAGTCCTAGCCCTTGTCCCAGGATCCCACCACAGCTGCCTCTACAGTCTCCCAGGACTTCTCCTCACTACTGAGGAAAGCACAACAGGCTCATTGTTCTGCGGAGAGGAGGCTTGGACAACTCTGCTGGTCCTAGGTGTATTGTCTCCCCTAACAAGCCCCATAAGGTCTAAAAGGGGAGTGCTCAAACAGAGTGCAGAAAGTTAGCCCCCTGCTTTTTAAAAGCAAAGTAATGAGGCTGCTCCTTTTGGCCTTCGTAAAGCGACATGTTATCAGTGTTAAACAGGAACTCCCCATTAAATTGTTAATTATGCATAATCACATATTCTTGTTGACATGCTGTTAATACAGGTGATTTTCTTCCCCACAATATAAACACATTTTCTGCTAAAAATTAGCTTGCATGTATGTTTGGATTTGTCCCCCCCAACTGCAGCAAGTATAAAAGGTGGAACTTGGGGCTAACCATAGACCCATTTTGTGTCTCATACAAAGGTGTTGGTAATGTTTGCAAGACTGAAAAGCACAGGCAGAGGGACGACAACATACACGAACAAGATTTATTACTTCGCAGTAGCAGTAAACACAACACAGCCCATGGGCCATGGCAACATGGGGCTGTCGATAAATGCTATATTTAGAGCCTAAGAGATATTTAGGAATGACAACGGTAACGTTAACTGTTATAAACAGCATGGCTACAGCTACATACTGACACTCTCTAGTAGAGCTACAACACAGGTACCCACAAAGTGACTCTCTCAAAAGGGCCATGACTTTTGAAGCTTCACCAGACTCTGGATAAAAGCTATCAGCAGCTACTCTCTGTGTCTCCGCTGGAAAGCACAAAGTGCTTTACAAGGTTTCTGTGGGTCATTCAGCCATTGATGCACACACGGACACACTGATGGCAGGGTGCTGGTCTAAGCATTGGGAGCAATTTGGGGTTCATTGTCTTGCCCAAGAAAACTTTGACATGGAGGAGGTGGGGATTGAACTGCTATCTCTGACTACCTGCACTCCATTGATATCCATCATTCATAGGCCTTTTCCACTAACCGACTTTGTTCACACACCTAGTTTTAAACCGTTCAGACCAAAAATAAATCAGTTCAGAACCTGAGAAGTTTTCCTTGAGAACCAAAGTGGTAATGTCACATTCTACAGGTCGTTGTGGATAGGGCAATGCCCACTGTTGATGACGCATCCTTGATTACTGGTTACTGGTCAAGAACCAGAATTAATTTGGTGGACAAACAGTCATTGTCTCCTGTGTGCACAAACTCAAGTTGACTCACACTGTATCAAATAACTCCCCCCCCAAAAAAACACATATACTCCCTGTTATATTTTTAAATAGACCTATCCTGAGAAGGAAGGGTTCTTGCAGAATTTGTGGGTGTAGTTACTATTTACAGTGATAATCCACGGAATTCTTGTTTTTATCAGAAACTGCTGGGAGTTTGTGTCAACACGTTATGGCAAAAAGTTTCATGCAAACAGCCCTGCATCATTACAATAATCCTCCGGCTCTGTCTCTTCCTGCACTGCTTTTTGGAAGGACGGAACTAAGTTGCAGGTCAATCAATGCAAGTTTAGAGAGAAAACTGTACAAAGAAGAGTTTGACAGAGTGATCTGGACAGGCAGACAGACACAGAAAAAGGCAAAAATAAATAAATGCAGGAAAGTGCCGACCATGGACTCTGCGAGTGTTCCAGCTAATAATGTTCCATCACCTCACAGAGACAGTGGAAGTGATATGCAAATGGTTCTTCACACACACTGAGCGTGTCCTCCAATTATAGGCTCTCATGTTGCTACTGGCCACCTCTGCGCAATTAGCCCCCTCCGTATCCGACTGTTGAGCCATGTTAGCGTGGTCTGGAGGCAAGTTAGCATTGCAAATGAAACGAGAAGCAGCGTTTTCAGGGGTGTCATTATAAATTAGTGTTGCATGATGGGCACAAATTGCCATCCCTGCTCAAACTTGCATCTCCAATAAGAGCTGGCTTATTCCCCAGGAAATGCCATTTATCCCAGTATAAATGTGCAGTGAATCTGTTCTCAACAGGGAGACCTTTTGCATGACAAGTAAGTCTCTTAGAGTTACAGAGAGAAAGGAAATGTTGGGAGTTTTGGTTCCAAAACTGTCATTTATGCAGTTATGATTTATCACCTTTGGTTGTCTTCATAAACTGATACATTTTAAAATCCTCAGTCTTAGCCAGGACACTGTATAATATCTCCGTCTGGGCTCCCAGCTGTGAAATGCGAGCTGTCAGCGATGGGTTTTACCCTGCAGATGACTTGCACACTGCAATGTGTTTCAAATAAGTGGCTGAGTTCACAGTATCCAGACGTTAGTCACTATCTTGCTCATATCTTGCATCAATACCCCCGTATGTCTTAGTGTGTGAAAATGAACTCACATTTTAGTCCAAGCCAGCGCTATAGTCCTGAGAGAAACCATTTCTTTTAACTTTTCATGACATTTAGAAATTTACTAATTTAAGTAAACAGTGTGAATATGCCAAAGTAAATCCCCAAAAAATTACTGTAAATGGATCACGATTGTCTGCTTTTTGGCTAAGTTATTTATTAAACTTTCCTATAGCCACATGATAGATGTGCATGAATGTGAGTGAAAAAGTTTGTACCGAAGACAAATCCAGTTAAGATTGAAATATAATCAATCATGTAAGTTGATAAATGTATTCATCTTAACAGCTGCGTGTAGTGGAAGTGTTTAAGCATTTATAGACCAACTGTTCAGGATTGAGCACTCCTTTACTACTGTTAAGAGGAAGTTTTTAATTTTGAAAGCTTTGAAATGTCACCTGCTCTATATTAAATCTTTCCTAGCTCAGCACTAATGTTGAATCTATTCTAATTCCACTGTTAAGTAAATCATATGGGTTTCAATATGCCTCAAAGTCTTTATCTGCCTTCCTCTGTTGTACCAATGCCTCATGGCTTTGTTATTGTGGACCGTGGCTTAGCATTTAGCCAGTCTCTGGCTGCAAGACACTGTTCCACAGTCTCCGGTGTTTGCCATCCTAATCAGCTGCATTGTTTCAGAGACGACCCAACTCTAACCGCGGGCCCGCCGACTTCAAGGCCACTGCAATGGATAGCGAGGCTGTGTTTGCGTCAAACCCTGATCTAAATTAATTAACCCTCCAACAAACACTTTCCCAAGGTTTGTTTCCTGGGCCAGGCGCAGCATCTCAAGGAGCGCTAGAGAAGTCCTTGTGGTTATATGTAATTGGAGCAGTGCCGGAGAAGGAGAGCAAGAAAATCAATAGCTTTAAGAAGTACAGCTGAGAGGTGCTTGAAGGCTCACCTTGACTAAGTAAGAGCTTGAAAAACTGTCATGAACGCAAGGTGAGAATTTGACCTTTAATTTGTTGCTCTTACCGTTTCTGCTGTTCCAGCAGCTCTACGCTTGCTAGGTGTATATACAGCAAGAAAAGGGGTGAAATAGAACCTGGCATTCATTAAATTTAAACTGAAATGAAAATACATGTTGCCCTCCCTAAACAGTATACACCGATCAGCCATAACATTATGAGCACTGACAGGTTTCATGATAACTTTATAATCAGTGTTATTTATTTCACCTGTCAGTGGGTGGGATATATCAGGCAGCAAGTGAACATTTTGTCCCCAAAGTTGATGTGTTAGAAGCAGGAAAAATGGGCAGGAAAAGTGGTGAACCGGAGACAGGGTGATGGCAAAGGCTCACTGATGTACATGGGAAGTGAAGATTGGCCCATGTGGTCCAACAGACGAGCTTCTGTAGCTCAAACTGCTGAAACGGTCCGTGCTGGTTCTGATAGAAAGGTGTCAGAACACACAGTGCACCACTGTTTGTTGGTATGGGGCTTCGGAACATTATGACACCCGTATGGCTGATCGGTGTATATCCTTATGTGTACGATATAAAGGATCATCTAGTATTCTGCCTTCACAGGTGCAACATTTTGGTTCTGATGTACAATGTTGGTATTGGTCATGATATAATATCTGAGTAAACAGGCACTAAAAATGGTCTCTAATATGATTGGAGTTCCAACAACATACAGGCAGTTGTATAATGTGGGCAAAGTCAGCACTGAATGTGCAGGAGAGCTGGGAATCAGTGCTAACGTTAGCATGCTAGGCAAACTGGCTTCCACTTCCCAAGTGAAATACTAACTTTATTGTACAATAGGTCCTCCCAAATGTTGAATGTTGTACAAAGGACATACATCTTAAATGGTTAACAATCAACACTACACGGCTTGATAGAAGGTACAAAAAAAAGCTTATATTGTAGATGTTATATACATACATAAATTTGGATCCAAGGTACTTTGGCCCCAATCCCAGTCTTTAAATATCGGGTAATATACCCAGTTCAATCTTAAATGTTGATTAACCATTGCCTTCTGCTAAAAACAGGTATTATTCTAAAATGTTTAAGAACTTTAATTTTTAATCCTATCCATAACCTTTAAAAAGTCCACAGTAAAAAAACACCAAATTTTTATTCTAGTAATGTTATCCATTCCCAGGAAGACTTTATAGTAAACTTAAAGTTCTCCTGAATCAAATTATGTATGGCACTGATCAGATTTTCATTTCATTTTGTCCAAACAATGGTTTAGTTGATAGTACAAAAATGATTGATCTAAAATGCTTTGGGTGTAGGACACTTTAATTCTCCTGCATGTCCTTAAAGTTGACTCTGCAAATCACATGATTCGTACATTTTCTCCTTATGAAGCAGTTGTATAATCTGCTGAGTCAAAACCCTGTGCCATGCATAGGAAACCTGAGATTAAAACTGCATATCTGAGATGGATCCTGAATTTCTGAATACAAGTGAGGGGACTCCAGGTGACTGTTTTTAAATGACTTTTGAGACCGAATAAGTGTGAGCTAGAATGAAAATGCAGGAGGAGGAGAGGTGGAGTGAGATACAGATATATATATATATATATATATATATATATATATATATGTATGGAGACTGATGGGAGGAGACAAAACTAAGCAGAATGAGCACGAGGTTGGCGACATGCGTGGATGACACGGCTGGGGGAGAAAAAGAAAAGGCGAGATGGAGAGAGACATAGTGAGTAGTGGCATGCGTGGCGTCTAAGCCCAGAGTCACATTATGCCAGCTCACTGGGGCACCACTTGCTCCGCAGCTGCCAATAAAAAGGCCTCATCTCCCAGCCCTCTGGGAATGATATCTGGGGGAGCCGGAGAAGCGCTGCTCTCCCTTTAAGGCCTGTCAGAGGCTTTGACGGCAGCCGTAAATTTAATCCTTGGACCTGCTGGGATGCAGAGGAGCCGAGCAGCGGGAAAGCCTTTCCTACTTCAAGGACCTTGGCTGGCTCCAGGATAGCCTGCCAAAAAAGCTTTAAACCTGATGACAAATTCATTTTGCGCAGCTGCACCCCAAGTCCACCGCGGAAATGGGGGTAAATGATACCTCTGCAAACAAATTTTAGAAATAATTATGCAAACATTTCAGGAGGAGGAGGGGGAGCATCTGAGGTATATTTACTTTAACTGGAGACAGAACTGGAGAAAACATCTGTGTGTGCTTTGCCTTATTCTCCCTCATTAGATAAACAGTAAATATATTCTTCTATTTAGGACTTCCACTATTTTGCCAGTTTTTAAAAAAAAAAAGTTTTATCCGCCGTGTCACCAAGCCACCGCTTGAGTGTGTGGCCTGTGGCACTGTGGGAGTCCGTCTAGCTGGAGAGGCATTTTGATATGAGTTGATTATGTGGAGAGACAGTCGCTGAGATGGCACAGAGGCAGAGGAAACTGATTTTTACAGCCTTGCGAAGAGCGGATTGCACTAGCAGCAGCGGGGTGGCCGGAGGCCTGCAGGGAGAGAGGTTTATTAATATGTTTGTAGCTGAGTTTCCCCCTCCTCTTAATGTTGGGGCCATGCTAATCGCTTGGTGCTCTGACATCTGGAAGCCTCCCAGTGGAAGGCAAATCGCACAAGCTTTCTACGCCAAGATTTCCAGAATATTTGAAGTGGTCACACCTACTCTATAGAGATGAAAACCATTAAAACGGAGGAGGGCAGATTTTTCTCTCTTGCCATAACATGGTGAGCTTGTCAGAAGTATGTCATGCAATCTTTGGTCAAAGAGGAGACGCCAGGCCTTTGCCAGATCAGTCCCTCTGATTTTCATCTTCCCTGAAGTTAATGAATTTAACACATGATTTAATGCAGGACTCTTTCTTTTTTCTCCCCCTGACATGCTCAACATTAACTGTGAAATCCTTTAAGAACAACTTATTTCTGGATCATTTTTTTTGTTGACAGACCAGCGGCATTAGAATGTAATCTGAATAATATATGTATTCTCTGTTGCATTCTTTATAAGACTTCGGCACTCAGTCCTTCCTTCTGAGCTTTCAATCACTGGGCCCCAGGGGGTTGTGGATACCTGCTCTTTGAAGCACAGGGAGAGAGCAGAGGAGAGTCAGGATGTGGGAAAAATCTGACTCCAAATACACTGTATTTCCTCCACAGAGAACAGGAGACCATGATTTGAAGAAGGCATGTATTAAGGTGTATTATGTAAAATAATAAATATCCTACTTTTGACACAGAAAAGCAGCATATAACCAGTCTGGAATGGAATTAGTTACAGCACCTCTTATATTTTGCAGGTAATCCTACATTTGAACAAGATTTCTCCGATGGAAACAATGGAATGTCTTACATAAGGAGGAGGAATGTGCTCAGAGGTGATATTCCCGAGTACTGGAGCCTGCCTTCCTCTTGGTGGGATCAGGAAGCTTCAGGTCAGGAGATAAGCAGTCACCCTCCCTCCAGATCACGTTTCACTAGTGGGAAAATAACATTTCCCTACAGCAACTGATAATGCATCAGGAGGGCTTTAAAAATGTATTCCAGTAAATTTCTAATTACTTGTTAAAATAAAATTACCAACCCACGGTTGTGCCTCTTTCAACAGGTTGCATCCATGTCTGTCCAGACTAATACTGTGTGTAGAGAATACTTGCAAGGGTTGTAATAAACTGTAACTGTAAAAAAAGGAAATGTTTTTGGCTAAATGGAAGGTATTACTATATTGATGATACATAGTATGAATCCAGTTAATGTATATTACAAAGAGATGGAATCTTGTACAGTATATTTCTACTAAATGTGGTGCTTTTGGCGTTTTTAGATTTGTAGCCTCTCTATGAGCTGTCGGTGAAACTCACTCACAGGATCATTAGCTAAGCGCATATGTTGTTTTTAGTCAAGTGACGCTTGAAATTCGGAATGATTAGTTATATTAATTAGGTAGGTACAATTTGGTAAACAATGTGTGTGAAATCTGGAATCGGCCAATTCCTTCTTAAATTATACATTAAAAACCTATTTTGAGGTCACAATGACCTTTGACCTTTGAGTCAAAAGTGTCACCATTTCAGTGTCCAACCAATTGTGAAATATTGTCAATCTCCCCTTTTGTTCCTGACTTATAGTGTTGAATAACAGCACAGTGAAGTTGAGCTTGGTTTGGTAAAAATTACTAGTATTCATTACTTCATCATAATTACCTCATCTGTTCTGGAGTTATGACCAAAAACAAGATCATTTTGAGTATTGGTAAGTATACCAAATTAAGAGATGTCACAGGAATGGGACAGACAACTCAAAAACATGTGGCCACGGCTACTGTCGGTACGAAGGCATAAATATGTAGTCACCAAATACATTAGTATCACAAAATCAAAGTAACATGACAGGATTACTTTTGGATTATGTCAAATGTGCAAATAAAATAGCTTGTCAAATGGTTTTCTTGTAATTGGGTCAAAATGACTGAATGAATAAAATTTGATTTATAATAATTATACATCTTTTATATACTATTCTATTTTAAATCAAGGAGTACAACGTGCTTTTAATTGCCCAGAGAGCATATTCATTTAATATATAGCAAGTGCAAATAATCATTTCCACATTGTGAAGGAATATTTAATAATAAATGGGATATATGTGGGGCTTATTGACTTTCTTAATATATTATCGGCAGACTACTGCTCCAGTAAGTCACTGCTCTTGGCCATAAAGTAGTCTGTTACAAAAACACCCTTAAGACCCCAACTTGTCATTTTTACATTTAAGTTTTTGTAAGATTTGTACGGAAGCCGTGAATGGCCATGGATTTTTTTTTTATGCACTGTTATATCGTGATAACAACTTATTATTTCGTTATCTCGATATAACAAAGTTTGTTTTCTCGTGATAACAAATTAATTATTTTGTTATCTCACTAATTAATTGATTGATGATTGATTGATTTCAACCTACAAGAGCTGCCACGAACGGCTTCCAGTCAAGTAAACAAACGTAAAGTGTAACTTACCGTTAGGCTACAGCTACAGCCAGTGGAAGCCGTTTGTGGCAGCTCTTGTAGGTTGAAATCAAGACGAACACATGATTAATTAATTAGTTATCACAGAAACGATCTTTTTATAGATAACGAAATAAATGGTTTGTTATAACGAGAAAACGATCTTTGTTATATCGAGATAATGAGATAATAAGTCGTTATCACGAGATTGCAGTGCATAAAAAAAAGAAAAATCCATGGCCGTTCTCGGCTTCCGTAAATTTTAACCATGTTTGAAAAATATTTCATGTTTTGAGGTGCTGGTAGGTATATTTTCAAAAATCACTTAGGTGTAAAAATGAGTTTGCATACATGGCAGTGGATGCACCAGTGGTTGGTTACCGTGAGTACTGAGGAAAGTTTTCACTGTTCATTGATGCACCATGTGCATAAGACACAGCAGAGGAGATTCCACATGGACTCACTGCATAATCACTTTTATTATATCATTGATGAATTAATGTAAAATAAAAGACCTGTGTCAGATGCCTCTCCAAGATGTTTCCTCTGACTACAGGACTCTGTAAATGAGACAAGCAAGCTACCACATACATACACCTTCACTGACATATACAGCATGTTTGTGCATGCACTATGTGCACATATGCTCAGATGTTGCCCTCTGCATGCCCCTTCGCAAGAAGAACGTTGCCTCTGTACATTTGTAAGTAGTGCAACAGATAGTGTGGAAGCTCCTTTCTTCTTTTTTCTGGCTGCAGTTTACTTTGTAACATTCCTTCACTTGAAGTACTGATGATGGATGAAGCCGGCTAAATTCTTCTCATCGTGTCTCTTTTCATTAATAATGAGGAAGTTAAGTTAGTTACGTGTAAACTACTGTGACTACTCCTCAAAAACTGTATTTTTTGTATCTTTAAACTCACTAAACCTACTGTAGTTCTCACATTAGGCCATTTAGTAGGAGGGACTGGTTAGACTTCAAATAATGTATTCTGAAAGAGAGAGGTTTATATTGTCTATTCAAGCCAGACTTTGTATATTCCAGATGCACTAAACAGTAAGTAATTTACAAAAAGTCTATAGCATGTTGCAAATTAATATTTAGGTCAGAGAGTCACTTGTTTGAAATGGTCAGGTTCTTTTTCCTGTTCCCCGTCAGTAGACCGCAAAGTTAGCACATCCTGTGGGAAGTGGAGCAGAGTAATGTCAGAGTTAACATATCTAACAGTCTCTACATGCTGAGACAAAGCCTGTATGTAATCTCACAGGAACCTCAAGACATGACATCTGTTCATCTCACACGCTCGATGCAATGGATAGAGAGAGATGGTTAAATCCACTGAAGATTTTGCACTTTAGGTATGAACATATTGTTGATTTCATCTCCTTCCTCTGCTCTAGCGTGCCATTGCAAAAGAGAGCAAAAGGTTAGGTGACTGTGAGTTTCAGACACACAAGTGTCACTTACCAACATTTCCTCCATTTACTTTTAATTATAATAATAATGATGATGATAATAATTTCAGTTGAGGTTATGGGGTTTTGTTCATTGGGTGGTGTCATTTTAGACTTTGTAAAACCAAAAATACAACTGTATGGAATGGATTAAAGAGGTACAGTAGCCTAGTAACCACACATTACTTCTGTGTAGTATTTTCCTGATGTGTGGAAGCAGTCCTCTGCTATCAGAGTGGATATATATTTGTTTGGTGGATAGAGCTGGTGAGGATTGTACACCAAAAACATGAGCTGGAGACAGTGTTTTCTTGTCAACTCATGGAGCTAATGCTAGTCTACTGTCATTATCTAGCTAAAGCTGATCAAATATGCTAGCGACAACTGTCATTTCAGCCGGCAGAATCGATGGTTGCCAGTGGCAACCCTAAAATTTAAGCCTGCCTCAAGTCAAAACTCATACAAGAATTGAAAGTTACTGTTGCTTTGCTTGTCAAGCTATTACCGCATCAACAGGTTGGCTTCCATTTTTCCTAGTCAGTGGAATACTAAATTCAATCTAAACCCAAACTGGTGTGTAATCCGGGGGAGACTATTATATAACACATTAGAAATTCATATTCATACCTTGGAAAACTGTTATAATAATATACAGATGTCTCAGTTTCCCAAACAATGTAGGTACTGATGTCGATTAGAACAAATTTTTCAGTTTTAGCTTGATACTGTGTGTGTTATGTTATGTCTGAACATATTTTAATATTTATATTTCATATATATATATATCTTCATTTCCAGGTAAAATTTTAAATTCCATTTTGACATCACCATGCTTTTGAATCACCTCTTTTTTTTTGCCCTGAAAAGTCAATAGCAATTGATCAGAACATACCTGGGTATCCCTGTGCTGCCCTGATACTTCAAACAGCAGCACCCCCAGTTTGAAAAAGCTAAGGTGTTACTCTTTATTCCCTCTGCATCAAACACATCCTCGATCAAACGTCACACTCTTCAAACAAGGTGTCATCTGCAGCTGTCCAGTTGGGTTTGATGTGAGGAGGTGTAATGATACAAAGGATGTGCTGAAGCTATACAAGATTGAGCCCACTTGCCCGCCACCTTCTCTGATATCTCAGTACAATATCTAGTAGAAAACCAAATGAAAACTGACAGTGTACACCGCCCTGTTCTGTCTTTTCATTCATGACTAATTTCTGTGTCTATTCCAACCCAAAGCTATAATTCATTGCTTTCCAACGCTGTAGTTAGGAATCAATATACTTTAGATTGTTATTTTAGCATTCACAGATGTAGACAGTCTTGCTATTTGGCTGCCATACCTGTGGGCCAGAGTGAAGGAAACCACTAATACAGCTCTAGCATGGTCACAAATCAAAACCAACTCTCTAATGGCCTACCTGTTTACACAGGAAATCAATCCATTTGAACTATGTACAATTTGCCACACCACTTTACTTGTGGGTTGCTGTTATGTTTTTTTAAACAGAAATGGACACAAGCTTCTCTGGTTTCGCTGTGGGGCCCAGCAGTGGCAGTCGGCAGCCTCACGCAGGTCCGAGAGACAGAAACCCAGCTCGAGTCCAATTTGCTGCAGGTCTCCCCAAGGAGAGGAGCGGTGTTGATTTTGGCACTCGTTTCCAGTCCCTACCAACAAATCCTGCTTTTTTTCCAGACATGTTGGCTCAGGATCTTGCTGGAGAACTGAGGAAGAAGAAGAAGGGGAAAAAGAGAGAGGGGGAGAAACAGCCCCAGGGCTGGAGGAAGATATTGTATGCATGTGCACTCAAGCACAAGGTTTGTGGCCAGCTGCTTAAGGATTTTTCTGGGGAGTCAAGATTATCCACAGAGTCAATAGAGTAAGGGAGGGAGAGTCTTGTATGCTTATGCCAATGCAACTCAATTCTACTGGGGTAACAGAGAGACACTGTCAGCTCTGTCTTGTTTTTATTCCTCTTTTTTTCTCAGACTTAGTCGGTAAGAGAGCAGCTCTATGTTAGTCAACATGCACACAACCATTCATACCAAAGATCGGTGAGTACAGCGGTTCGCACAGGCTTCCGATGAGTTGTACGAGTGCATTTTAAATCCAACACACCATGATGAAACACTACAGGGGATTTGACAGTCCTGTGGTCTGCAGAAATGTAAGACAGACTTCACATTTTAGGTAAGAATCCTGTCAAAACACACTGCTCAGCTCATGATCATTCTCATCCCTCATTTTCTTTTCTTTCACTCAAAGAACAGTGATGTCTTAAGGGATGTTGTTATCTTTATACCTCTTAGAATTTTAAGCTTTCATTTGAGGCATTAGAGTGCGAGTGAGGCGCACACACAGTTAGTGAGAGCGTAGATCAGGAACAACATCCCCTCCTCCTGTGGTTTGAAATGGAGCGGGATAAGAGCTGTTGCCAAGGTCACAGCTCTGCATTTGCACAGCCATGGTTGTCAAAGGCTGAAAGGGCTCAAGCCCTTGAAACACCTTCTGGCTAGCTCCTCCATTC
Organism: Dicentrarchus labrax; assembly: GCF_905237075.1. NCBI lineage: Eukaryota > Metazoa > Chordata > Actinopteri > Moronidae > Dicentrarchus > Dicentrarchus labrax. The sequence goes on from NW_026136709.1 coordinate 6,377,904, forward strand.
TGCATGTGGTGAAACTGCTGAAGGCAAAAGAGAGACAGAGAGGAAGAGAGAGAGCGGCTGGGGGGACAAGGGCAACGAGAAGGGAGTCTGCATTTCACTGATACCAAACCCTACCACACAGTCACACTTTGAATAATTGTGAGGGACAGGCAGTGGGCACCTCTGAGCCAGAATGCAGGCCAGAATAATACCCCTCCTCGGGGCTTTCTCTGGCAGCCCTGCGCCAAGGCCTTGACGGCAGCGCCATGCAAAGCCAGTTAGCAAAGCCAGTTAGCTACCTACACTGGTTGTAGGCCGCAGTTCATTTAGAAACTTTAACCCCAGAGCTCCACCTTTCCAAAGGAACGACACATTCCAAATGTCTCAATTGAAGCCTTGTTGGCTGAATAGTCTTTTCGGGGTGCTGCATTGTGGATGGACAGCCTTTTCAGGCAGCTTTTTAAGGGTTTTGTCAGGCAGGAATTTAGATTGGAGTCTTACATGACCTTTCCCAAGGGTCACTGGTTGGATCTGCTGGAGCTTTTGTTGGTACACCTGGGTGATGACGCCTTGACAGAGCTACAAGCTCTCGTTTCAGGTTTTGTCCCGGGCCTCCCCCTCAAGTACAGGGCAGAGAATGGGAGAAGAATAGCAAAGTCTCAGCTTCAGCAGGTGATTGTATCAGACTTCTCAAGAATAAAGACGTATTTTAAGCAAAAACTTCCAATTGATATAAACCAAAACCTGGTTTAATTTAACCATGATGAGAGATGTTTGATTATATTACAAGATGACATCTTGTGCTCATGTGATTTGTTTGTCTGTGAGTAAGTATTGCACTTTTATTTATAGCCATCAGTGATAAATGCATGGTTACAAATTTACAACTTAATTACCACTTTCTGAAAAAGTTAGATTTTGTCCTCTTCATTCTAGCATGGCAGCCCAATACGAGCACACAACACTGCAGTTTTAGTTTTGGCTGAAGTTGCTGCCGACAGCACAGAGAGACAGTGGAGTGACAACAAAACTTTCTCAGTACTTTAGTGGGGATTTCATCATGAGTGCAGGTACAGGTAATACTACATTTCAACTAATTTATTTTAGCTGGCTGAAGGGAAGTTAAAAAAGACTGGTGTGAAGTGTTTGATTTATTCATGACACCCTGACACACAAAGAGCACAAATTGTAACTGTTTTCGCATTAGTTGGATTAATGGACATCTGGACTACTCACGTTGGACTTTCATCAAGCTTTCACACTGAATAATGAAATTTGCTAAAAAATCACCATGTTCCCTGGATACAATAGTGCAAGGTCAACACTTTGCCACTTTCACTAAATTAATAAATAATTTATTTTAGTGTGGATACTGAATTCCACATTCCTCAAGTGAAGAAAACAAAAAGGAAGCGAAAAAATATATTGGTGCCAAGAATAAACTACGGCTGATATGAGTTTGAAATGACTGCAAGACAGAAAGTACACGTATTTAGCAAAATGTTCAACAATTTTAATAGAGAGTAAGAAGAGAAGATTGATACCACTTCATGTACACCAAAATATGATGCATTAGCCAGCAGGCAGTAAGGTTAGCTTAGCATAAACACTGAATGCATGGGGAAACAGCTAGCCTGGCTGTGTCTGAACATAACAAAATTCACTTACCAGTACCTTAAAGGGCTCAATAATTAATTAAAGCCATCTGCTTACTGTCCTCATGCTAAGCTAAGCTAATCATCTTCTGGTTCTAACTTTATCTAAATTTAGAGATCAGAGAGTCAATGTTCTTTAATTTAGGATGTCATTTTACTTGAGTTAGTTTCTCAGACTTGATGACAAAGCTCCTCCAGAGCCACAGAAGACATGTGAAAACATGTCTATGACTTTACCATGTAAAATCCTTGGGGAAAAAAGTGTAGGCTTATTGTAATTTACTGTCAAATTATGACATGGAATGGCTGTGATTCGTGTGGATTATATTTACTGTAAATGTAAAAATCACAGTAATTATTGCAAATCACTGGATGTCCAAGTAATACAGTCCTAGCTATTCTTAGCTAAGTCTTAAAAAAACACCAAAGGATCTATATTTGTGGAATTCTTTTTCTGTGCAAATGTAAATCTACAGCACTGGACATAAGTTAGGATAATAAAGAAAGACAAGAAAAGTATTTAAAGTCCCATTTCTCCTGCTGTACTGTCAGCTGTCTTACATCGACTGCTTCTTGCACAATATAGTATAGTTTGTTTCTTTTGCCCATAAACAGAAATCTGCAGTGGGTAAAAACTACAAATTTACTGTATGTTCCATATCTAATCTTAGCTATCAGACACCAAACTCAGAGCAGATGTTACCTGCACAAACAAACACAGCTGAGTGAGAAAGACTGTTCTCAACCACTAAGTGTTGTATCCCTGCAAGGAAATCTGGGAAATCTGAAAATAGCCCCGAGGCTCCCACTGTTATTGTAGGTCTCGAGGTGGATGATGCAGAAACCATTGGGAAGCCACAGTGGGATGGTATTGGACCAGGCTTTGTTTGGATAAATACGTTCCGAGATTACGTGGTTTGCCAAAGTACAGCCACTTGTTTTCGCTTGTTCAAACACTGGGGCTGTTTTTCTTTGAAACTGCACAGGAATGAAAAAAAAGGGAGAAAACCAAACTCGGCTTCCACATGTTGAAAACGTCCACCTTGAAGAGTGATATATTGCCTGGAGTCGTGGCATTTTGCATGTGTTAGAAAGGAGGGTATAAAAAAACAAAGGATCAACAGAGAAATACGATAATACAGTTGTCCAAATCTTGAAGCAACCAAACGCATGACACTTTCTGATCCTTTATGGCGTACCATGTGTGACAGCTTTATGGAGCATGTGCGAAAAGAGTTGACACAAGTTTAGTGCATACCTCAGCTAAACAATTTGTGGTGACAACCTCTCAATATGGTCTGCTTTTTGAATTAGGAAATTATTATGAAAACGTACCTGCAAGCTTCCGACAGCAGCAGACTGACAGGGCCTTCAAAGAACTCACCCCCATCGCCTCTCTCTAAGCGCCGTGATCATAAAGGAGACTTTCTGGGGCTTTTCATAAAGACAGAGTTCAGCAGGGTCAACTCCAGAGCGTCACGTCCATATCGCTCTGGCTTTTCTGAACACCTGGCACCTGCTTTTCTCTTCTCCAAGCGGAAGCAGGTCTGAAAGGGAGATAAAGTGCTGATTGTCCCTTTCCTGCCTTCTTTTTCGACGGAAGTCGGGGGTATTGAAGTGAAACCACTTGCCTTTGAAGATGCATCCCTGGTTACTCTTCACTCCCGGGGAGTCTCCCCACTAGTCTCCGCTGATTAATCAAAGTGCTCCATCATCAAACATTGATGCTTACACGATTCACCGGCGCCTCAGCGGAGCATATAATGTCTAGATATCATCGTGCCCTCACAATGGTAATTGAAGGGCAATTGCGCATGCCATGTAAAGATGGGGGATCTACCGCAACCAGTATGCAAGACGTAAAGCAACTTGCTGCCTATGTTCCAGATCTTCATGTAAGGCAGCCGGCCTCTTCCACAAAGAAGCCTCCAAGACCCACATCTGACAAAGCTGCTCTCAGATGTGATGAAATGCATAATGAATAAGCTTGTATGTACCTGCATGGGACCCTCCCGCTTGTTCAGTACAGGACTTGAACTACTTTGATTAGAGAGAATATTGGATAGTGCTGCAAAAGTGCCACAGTTCAGATTTTCACCTTCCTATATGTTCTATATTGTATATGGTGGTGCAGTGATTAACACTGCTGCCTCACTTTGAATTCTCACTGGGACTTCGCTTGGATTTTTTGGGGAACTTTCCTAAGACCCGTGTCACTTGGCTGTAATTGGCAGCTCTAAATTGCCCATATGACACAGCCTTATGCAGGTTGTACCTTGGCCAAGAAATCTGTTTTTTTTTCAAGTATGAGGAAAATAGTTTAATAATTAGTCAGCACAGATAGAGCAGAAAAGTCAGCACACTAATTAATCTCCTCCTGCTGTTTGTTTTTTGACATCAGCCTGGTATCTGCAGACAGCTGGCTAGCTAGCATTAGCTACCCAGCTACATGGCCACACACCAATTCAGTCCTCTCCCATGGCTTCACAGGTGAAAGCTTGTTGGTTATGACTCTTTTTCTTTCAGTCTATACCATGGATGTATTAAGAGAACTGGATTCAGCGTTGGAGGCAGCGCTCCATTCATTCCCATTCCACTGGCTGAGCCGGCTAACTTCCGGTTTAGCCCTCCTTTAACTTGAATGGGAATAAATAATTTGAATCTAAATGTTATCGGACTGAAAGGATCAAAGTCTGATTCTGACAAGCTCTAAAAAATGAATCCACCGTTTTACAGCAGCTTCTTTCAAAATGTAACCATATGGCTGTAATTACACGTATCGGCCACTGGGTCAAACAGGCTTCAAAGCCCAGCGCACTTCCTGGGGGCTTGATGTAATCCCTGTTGTAGATGTGACCTATGTCCTAGGAGCAAGCTAACCACCTGATTCGCAACAGTCCTGTGAATAGTTGTATTACACGCACACCTGCAAGTTCACTGAGCTGTTGTGTCTCAAGCAAGTGTAGCATCTATTGTCTACTTTTTCTTTTTTCCACTTATTGATGGTTCAAAGATTCATGTTTTTTTTTTTTTTTATTTCAATCACCTGAAAAAAAAATCCCATTGCCCAGCTCTAACTAGAGGTGATATTCTACCTGACTAGTGTCCATAATGAGTCAACAAAGCAGTCATATACAGCAACCATATCATAGGTTTGGGGGGTGAGTAGAGGTCCATTCAAACTGATGCTGTAATGTGAAAAGAGACAACACTGTAAGCAGGTCTGTTCAGTCCAAGTCATCTTCGTTTAACAGCTCCTTGAAGATGGAGAGTTCCAGCTTGTTCCAGTGTCCTCGCTGGTGGCTGTTTTGGTGTTATGCTTGAGTACAATGACATTAGAACATTGGTTTTGGGCCTTAAAAATAACTTGTCTGTGGTAGGTACTTGGAGACATGTTCCTGTAATTTAGCTGGGAGCTGTCCATGTTCTATGCTCTGCAGTGCAGGGAGAAAGGGAGAGAGATGCCTGCTGTTCAGAAAGCAAAGTGTGTGGTCGTGGTGTTGTGTCTCACCTAACCAGCACTACCCTGATGAAACCCAAGCAGCAAGACCAACACGGAGCAGGAAAAAACTCTTCATACCGTCTACTTGGAGAAAAAAAAAGAACAGGAAAAAGAAATGAGAGAAAAGTTGGCCTCCAGTTAATACTCCCCAATTTCAGTTGATCATTATCCAAATGCTGACACCTATAAACCGCTGACATAATGTTCTGCTTCATTTCCTGTTTTGCATTGCATTTTAAAAATGCTGACGCTCTACAGTATGAATCACCTGAGAAAACGTCTGCTTTTGCACTTGTGAAAATCGACACATTGTCTTGTGCTGATCCTCACAGCCTTTAGATTTGACTTTGCTTACACAGTGTGTATTGTTCTTTTAAGCTGAAATGTCTTTCAGCGTGTTCAACACCAGGGCACCATCAACACATGGTGATTTATCATGGGAGTGCACTGACAGGTTTAAATGGGCAAATCTATATCCGGAGGACATGATTGTTTTTGGAACGCCTTCTACTCCTTTTGAAATTAGTGGAAACAGGCTGGACAAATTAAAGGCAGCTGAAAGAACACTTTCCCTCTCATCAGTCCTTTGTTTTTCCCTGTAAGTCAGTGAGATAATTGAATTGTGGCATGCAGGTGCTGCAATCTCTGCTACTCTACTGTCTAAGAAAGTGTGGTCAAGATGTCAGGTACAAGCCTTGCCTGTGAAATTAAAGAGTAAATGCAACAAGGTTCAACACTGAGGAGGAAAGAAGCTTTAAAAAAAAGGGTGAAAAAAAAAATAAAACAGCTGCCCCTATGAATTGTATGAGCTTCCCTGTAGTTGAATTATAGATCTGCTTCGGTGTGTTTGCCTGGATGATTGACAGAAGGGGTATAGGCACATCTTCAGACCCCATGCCCCTGCCATGAAAGTGAAATGAAATCTCAAAATGTACCGCAAGAGCTCTGCAACTCTCAGCATCTCTGTTTCTGACTCAATGCCAGCGATAGGCAATGAAATCTCCTTATTTGACCATAGTGGCTTCATGAAGTAATAATCTGATTCCCTTATGAACCGTAGCACTCGTGGGAAAAGGTCCTGACTGTACTCCTTGCCTATGCATAACTGTCATTCACCGCATTTATGCATGTTTTCCTGTTTCGTACTTACAATATTTCATTATTTAAATCTTCCTGGGGCCAAGTAAATACATTCACAGACTTTTCACGATACATGTCATACTTGAGGTGTTTTTGACAGTGAAGCCAGTGAATTTTTGTTTTTGTTTTTTAAAACACTTTTTTGTAAAGATTTCTGAAATGGCACCATGACCTTGTTGGCACACAATGGGCCGGATGCAGAAACATTTTCTTAAATTTCTCTTAATTTTCTGTTAAGATAAAATATAAGAGAAGTCAACTCCAGCGGCACCAAACATTCTTACCGCTCAAATCTGCTCTTACCTAGGTGCTGAATGATGAATGCCACTTGATCTTAAATTGGAGGGGTGTGGCTGATAGTTGTCCCCTAAACACTATATAAGAGTGCTATAAGGTGGGCCGTGTGCAAATAGTCGTAATGGAGAGATGCCACCAAAAAAGGCAATAGATGGATGGATATAGTAAAATATGAAAAAGAAAATATGTATAAGATATTCATATATTGATGATACATATGATAAGCTGAACGTACGCAATATCATCAAGGGTTTTCATAGTTTTAATAGGAATCATTGGAGCAATAGTATGTCTTTAGCCTAAAAAATGTAATAATAAGTCACTATAATTACTATAAAACATAATAAACCAAATTTTATTATGTGATATTCATGCCTTTTTTTTTATGTTCCTTAAATTTAATATCTGTTTCCTTGTGTTGGACAATCGTTTTGTGGACTGTGAAAACTGGATGTTTTGTTCTTATCTTGGTAAGAGAGCTCTCAACCACTCAACAAAAGTATTTTGTTACCTAAGAGAAGAGCAAAAATAATAATCAGTACTAACAAAATAACAACAAATCAACCAAAAACACATTCTTTTTTTCAACCATATTGCCAGACAGATTGTTCATGTTGTATGATTTCTGTAAAACCTGGATTAGCTAGACATTGTCTTTTAATGTCCAACATTTTTAACTTTGCAGAAGTGAACAATTATTGCCTTCTACAATATCTGCATGGCAACTATAGTGCGATTAATGTTAGGAAAATAAATGACACTTAAGGTAAGGCAACTAAAAAAACAAGATCTCAGTCCTGGTTGATTTGGTGATACCCAGGTGGGAGCAGTAAGCACAGTTAAATGCCACATTAAACTTTCCTTGGCAACTACTTTGACAGAAATACAATAGAAATGCAATGTATCCATTCACAGTGCATCCAAACAAACTCAACATTAACCTTGCGACTAAGTAAACAGTGAGCAGTGAGGCTGATGAAATTAAAAACAGTGATTCTGAATTACACACTGCCTCGTTTCCTCTAAATCCCTCATGTTGAATCCAGCATGGGAATGGTGGACTCCAAAAAGAGGTTTGATTTCATGAAACTTTAAGGATTATAAAGGTTATGGAGAATTGTAGTCCTGGTTAAAAGAAACCAGCATGCGAACAGAAGCGTTGTCTGTCAAAGTTGTTGTACACTCAATCATCCCAAAATCACACTTTCTCTCTTTTGTAACTTGTGACTCTATAACAGCACACTACACCTCCTCCTTTGAATCTAAGGGTGACTGTTATCATTTGCAGTCAGAAGAGATCATTGTAAGAAAAACACAAACATTGGTTGGTTTTATGTGTTGATGACCAACTTTGTTGCTTTTCTGGAGACGGCACTCTGAACTGGACAGTTTTGGGCTAAAAAGTAAAACTATTTTTTGTGTCTGTAATTTCTACAATGTATTTCTAATATAATCAATAAGAAATGTCATGTTTTCAATTCATTTCTTAACATTTTTACCTCAGGAAAAGTGAGCATTCTTGTATGACTTTGAGTGGCAAATGTGAGTTTGTTGGTAACCTATGCTATCACCTAACATACATTGTATATGTAGTCTTACTCAACTATATACAAATTCTTGTTTGCAGGATTAATCTTGTGTTCTGGCTCCCATGCTTTAACTTTCTTATGCTTAGTATTCTGACTACAACAGCTGTGTGGAGCCTTGTAAAGAGTATTCATCATTAAAGTTCAGTCAATCCAAGTGCCTGACTTCCTCCCTCACTCAGCGCATCACACTTCCTTAGGGCGTACAGTATTTAATTTAGTCCAATCTTTATAAATCAGCAAAACCATTATTCTTCTTAATGGAGAGGAAATGTGCATGGCATGTCAACTAGTGGTTAACCTCGCAGAAGTTTCCCAGTGTTAATCTTGGAGGAGCATCTGAGCCTTTTAATAGGAAAAGCCAATTAAAAATCAGTTAACATCTCTGAATCCTGGCATATACTTTTTCCCTTTAAAAAAAAATACACCTGAATACCCACACTGTTCCCAGCAGTAACTAAGAGACCCATGACTGCACCTAATCCGCAAATTATATAACACACGGGCCATTTCCCTATGTAATTCCGCGGGAAACAAAAGGACAGTTATTTAAGGGGAGCAGTTATTCTGCACAGCGCTGGCAGGGGCACGGTGGCTGCCGAAGAACAGCCTCCCTCTCTCTCAGCACCATGAAATGAAAATTTACATTCACTTAGTGGTGCTGTGGTGCTCGGTGGTAGACAGCTGTATTTTTAATGAGAGCGGGGAGATTTAATTACCTCTGTTTTAGCGGGCAAGACTTCTGCGGTGCAATGACAAGGGATATACAGTGCAGGGAAGAGGTGGCAGATGATTTCTCTGCTCGCATCCCAGCAGTCGCCGAGCTGAGCGGAGCTAGCTGGCGCCGGGGCTGCAATTAATCCAAATTTATTCCACTACTGTACAAGGCTGATCTGAAGGAGACAGTGGAAATAGTCAAGGTGGTGAGTCTCCAAAAGAGAGAGGAAAAACAAATAAATACACCTTAAAAAAAACCCGCTGCAATCTCCAGATACTTTGCTGACATGTACCACTCATATTCTAATGTGATTATTAATGTCGCGAATTTCCCCCCAAGGCCTTGTTTTTATCACACCAGCAAACTTCTTCAAGGCTACATCTGACATCTTAATGCTTATTTTCCACTGCAGAGAATCCAAGTCCCCACATAGGTGGGATATGACAACAGAGTATCTGATGCAGTTATCAGCCTAACAACACTTCAACACAGGACAGATAAACCCCTTCTTCTGCACATTCATCACTCTTTGAACTCATATGTAGCGTCAGTACAGACTTAATGTGCACTCTGCATCCCAATCAATGAGCAACAGTCTCATATTCCAGCACTCAGTCACACGCCATCAAAAAAGCTCAGTTGGTGAGACAGAGATTATCACCGTCTTCATTTCAGCGAGATGAATCAAATGGCAGAAGAATCAATTTAAGCGGTATCTGGTATCTCCACCCACCCACACACACACTCACACACACACTGTGGCATGAAGTTTTATTTTATCATCATGGGGAATAATGAGAAACAGTGGAGTTTCTGAGAGATGGTTTGGAGACTTAATTCTATCTGAGGGGAGATAAAGTGGGTTGTTTTGACCATCATGCCAAATTGAATATTCACAAAGATATAATTGAAATGCTGATAGCCATCAGAGCTGTTGTATGAAGATGATAATGAGTCAAGGTCAAGGCAGACATATATTTGCTCTAGCTTAAAGCACCAATGGAAGGTCTCATTCAAAGTGCTAAACAATCTCACGGTAATTATGCGTATCCTGATTAGCTGTTGGAAATGTATAACCAAGTACATCTCAGTAGATAATGAGTGAGTGAATGTTCTATAGTTGTTGGTATTTCAATATTGAGGGTGTTTTCTACTGCTAATTTGAATTTTAAATATTTTACTCAAAGCAGCGATAATTATTATTGGTCCACTTGGGAGCAATGGAACAAGTTGTAAACACAACATGTACAGACCTTATGAAGTATAAAGCAAAAAGTTGTATATACATATATAGCATTATTTGTAGTCTCTTTCTTGCTCGTTTGGTCAACACCAAACCACCACCTAAGGGAGATATCTGTATCTTTAGCTGCTAAATGCTCTGATACATTCACTAACTAGTGGCTAACAAAGATAACTGACTGGTTAGCTGCTAAAAAAAGTTAGCAATTAGCAGCTCTTTGTTGCTTGTTTTTCGCTGCTGCTGCTGGAAACGAGGTTAATGGAAGTGGTGAGACTGAAATTATTGTTCTGGCTGTAAAACCAAAACAGTTAGCTGAAAAACGCTAAAGTGCTCTGTAGAGTTTAGGGAGACTACAGAGTGGTTCACATACTTGTGGATCCATTATTAAAATAAAATAAACTGTTAGATAGATAGATAGACTACAACATAATTTTTACATTATTCTGTCTATACATGTGCGAGTAGGGTAAGAACACTGCACATTGAAAATAGTTGGAAGAAGAATAATATTTTTTAAATAATAAATAAATGTATCAAGGTTACGGGTAATCGTTAAAATGTATCATATCTGACCTTTCCCTAATTTAGAGCTGAATTGTTGTTGTTGTTTTTGCCACTTGAGGGTATCCAAACAAGCAACACAAAATTGACACAATTCAATTCAATTTAATTCAATTACATTTTATTTGTATAGCGCCAATTCATAACAGAAGTTATCTCAGGACACTTTTCAAATAGAGAAGGTCTAGACCGAACTTCTTATAACATTATTTACCCAACAATTCCCACTATGAGCAAGCACTTGGCGACGGCTGTAAGGAAAAACTTCCTTTTATAATATATAAGATTACAAAGTTGCTAAGGCAAATGTGTTTGCAAATTTTTGCCTATTTACACCTCCAATAGACACAGAGCAAGATTAGCATTCATCAAATTTGTGTTTCTGTCCACCAAAGACATATAGGTCTAATACTCACTCTCCTTTGAACTGTTTTGGTCTCTACCAAGTCGTGAGAATATTTTTATTGTTTGCTGTGCAATGCTCCACCATGTTCAGCAGATCATTGTTAACCTACCATTGTAAGTTGAAGTGTACAATGGCCTCATAAGAGCTTTTATTTTTGTAATTATGCGTATCCATTATTCCATAATTTTTTTGGCCTTTTCATGCCTTTATTAGATACAACAGCCGAAGATAGACAGGAAAGGTGGGTAGAGAGAGAGAGAGGGGATGACACACAGCAAAGGGCCGCAGGTCAGATTCGAACCCGGGCCGCTAGCTCTACCAACTGAGCTAACTGGGCGCCCTATTATTCCATTTAGTAACCCTAAAGCTACAACACGTCAAGGAACGCACTCTCGACTCTTTTAAAGTCTTGTCTATGACTTCTGTGCAGTAAACGATGTAACACTTCCTGGATTGGTAAGAATGTGCCCATGAACATAATTTTGGCAGTAATTACATTTCCTCCCAAACCTATTTGGCAAAGCAAATTACTAATACATCAAGTATTTTGTAGGAGGCAAAATTAGTAGCACAATATGCAGCAGTGTCGATACCACCAGTTCTAGTGAAAATCATGTCTGGCCATACATAATAACACTCAGTGAGATCCATGATTTAATCAGCAAATTGATAGACAACAATATCATGGCTGCCCAGGGATACTGCCTGTATAGAATTCTTGATACTCAATTATTTTAATCCAGAAGTTCATTATTTATTCATTTGCTGGGTCTGGTGGTTCATAATTTAGGAGCCAGAAAGTAAAAATTCAGCTATGGAGCAATTAAGGGGATGTTCAGCAACAGCGCCCAAATTCACCTCCAGCTAATGTTTATAATATTCAAATACCACCATGGATCCCATTCCTTGTATCATTATGAGTCCTCACTGCACTACAACTTTGAGTCGAACATGAGAATAGTTGGAGGCAATGTGTTCCTTGGGGTTTAGTGGAAATTAAAGTTTTAGAAATTGGTTCATGCCAATCAATGTGGTGAGTTAGGGGGAGGGAGAGGCAACATAAGGGAGAGATGCAGGAAGAGAAAATAATGAGGCCAAGAGTGCAGGAAGGATAAACCGCCATGATGATTGGAGTGACAGTGACTGAGTGGAAGAGGAGGGAGACAGTCAGGGAAACCCAAACTCATTGAGTTCATTGTAAGCTCAACGTACGCAAACTCCTCTGCAGCACTTGTCTCCGTACAAACTGCCAATCCACCCGAAGTGTCTCCTTGCTCCATCATCCTTCACCACTCTATCCTTCCCTCCTTCACACTCTCACCGCCACCATATTTTCTTTTATTCCCGCCTTTCTCTGTTCCATTCCCTCCCTCTCCTGCACTGTTTGGATTTGGGCAGACTTGAACTTCCCCCCCTTCTGTCCCCCAGCCAGCTATGAATCACATGGAGGCCAGGGACCCAGAGGCTGCCAGGGCCTCCTGATGACTCCCAGCCCGGCCATAACAAGTGGCTGACAGCTCTATTTACATAAGACCAGCAGGCAGCACAGAGAACCAACCCCGTCTAAGTGACACACACACAAACACACACACACACACACACACACACACACACACACACACACACACACACACACACACACACACACTGTGCAAAAGGCAGATATGTCATAATAATGCTTGGTGGGGGTATGAATGAACGCCTCGCTCCGAATAAATGTAGGAGATGCACAGTCAATAGGTTTTATGGCCTCGGGGTGGAGATCCAAGCATTTGTTTTTTGGAGTTTTTTCCACATGAGTGCAGAGGGTGGTGGGACCCGGGGGACGGGGGGCCTTTAGACCTCTATATCCGCCCCAGTCATACATCTCTCATCACTAGATACCATGGAGAGCAGGGTGAAGTATAGCCCTGTTGATTGATGTTTAGCTGTTATATTAGGGCTAATGTGCCTCTTTGACCTTTCATCTGGACATGAGTACTAACCTCTCTGGCTGCATTTCAAATATGGAAAATTATTTAAATATTATAGGAAAATGGTACATTTACTAGCTACATGAATTCACTTTAAGTTAAGAGCACAAGAGAAATTTGATATCAAATTCTAACCCCAGCTTCACGTTGAAGTAGCTGTTTATTATTAGGCAGACTCCCATTTCATGTGAGGACACCAGTTTTGCAGGTGTGTTGCTGCTTATTTACCCCGGTGGGTAGCTGAGGGGGGAGATGGAGAGCGTATACTATCTCTCCCAGACTGACAGCTGGGGAGAATGTTTATGAAATAAACATGGGCCTGATGCAATGCTCAGAACCCTGCTCTGCAGTGGCCTTGGAAGCCTCCTGTATCATCCCCCCACCTACCCTTCCTCTCTTTCTTTCATTCTCTCTATCTGTCCACAATACATATACACACTGGCACACACACATTCCCCAGAGCTGCGGATACAAAGGTGCTCATGGGCCTAATGGGGTCAAACAGACTGTAAATCAATTGTAAACCCTTCTCCCCAGAGCTTACAGCATAGGACAGGCTCTGCCACTGAAGTCCTTCCCTCTGCTCCATGAGAGAAACTACAGTACACACATGTATCAAGTAACACAGTGACTGAAATTACTGGGGAAGAATTTTAAAGTACAAATGTTGCAAACAAAATGATGATATATTTTGCCGAGGGTGATCTACACTGCTTATCAGCTCTGAAGACAAGTGTGATGGATTGAGTTCATGGCTTGGAACTCTTTTTAAACTCACTGTACTTTCCTGAACTCTTTTGACACATACACATGCTCAACTCCTCCCTCGGTCCAAACAGTATCCTGCTCCTCACTCGAAACATTGTAGAATTATTTAAAGGGAACTTTATATCTGGCCAAAAATACAATCTTTTTCACAGTATGCTATACTGTATACATAATGTTTGGATGCACAATTATATGGTTAATAAATATGTTCTCCTTTGTATAGAAAATAGAAAAACTTGTATGCTAGCCTGAGATATCAGGAACTGACAGGTCTAACTTTGACTTACTTGGACGTAAATATCTCAGACATATGTCTCCTAAAATATTTTGTACAACCCTCCAAGGTCACACAAGAGACAGTCTTTGTTAAATTTTAAAAAGGCTGATTCTTATTGACAGTAGCACTTGCTCTGTGAGACAGCATGTGTTAATAAATTATAATGTTAGACGCTTGGCATTGTGTTTGTCAGCTGACTTGAAGGGCTGCTGAAAGGCTAATGGTGGTTCTGCATGTTTTATCAGCAGCCTGCCAAATTACTGTGTTTCTGGAAAGTCAATACTGAGCCAAAATAGAAGGTGTGCTGAAAGAAGTATGTGTTTTCAGGTGTAATGAAAATGGGTCTAACTCTGATAATGCTTGATTACATTATACATAAGAACGTATTGACAGCGATGAAAATGCAATCTTTCACAACAAGAGTCAAGAACAGACATTTCAAGAGCCAATCAATAGGACAAAGTTTGTTTTAATCATGGCCTTGAGACGTTGCTCATTACAAATCAAGTGGTATTGAGTGAATAAATCACTTTAATATGCATTTAATTCCTAAAAGCAAAGACTGAAAAATCCCCCCCAGATGAACTCAGGGCTCAACACTTCACAAGCATCCAAAACTCTGACTAATGTCCTGAGCGGATCAGGCGGTTGCTAGGAATAACAGGCTCTGGTCACTGTGGAGTATTGGCCTCTGTGTGCCATTATTCCCACAAACGACCGGAAAGAAAAGTCACTTGCTGGAGTAACAGCTCCCTGGATGGGAGGCTGTCGTGCAAGACTGTGAAAAAGACACAAGTCGGTTGTTTGCCCATGCTGCGAGGAAGAAAGAGCACCAACATCCTGCTTGAGTGCTCACTGTATGTGTGTACTTGTGAGTGATTGGTAGCGAGGGGTTTCTTTAACGATGGATCCGTGATGGAAGGTGGCCCTCGCTTGGCTCCAGTGTCCCGTTTCTCCACAAGCAAAAGTTCAGCTGGTTAAAAAAGAAGCTCTGAAATCTATTCACATCCATTCAGATTCAGTCCTGTGGTTTGAATGCTTTAGAGAGGCAGTTAACAAGACAAATGGTTCTTTTTGCTTTCAGTCCCCCTGGTAGAAATTCAACATGATTCCTGTTTTATTGTCATAGAGTGAGAATGATCTGGCGATCTGAAATGTGTGCACGGTTACAGATGTGAACTCGGTTTGTATATTAGTCACTTAAAATAGCAACAGACAGACTGTCAGAATATGTGATCTCACTACCTGACTCATCCTCAAAACTATCTAGAGGGGTGTGTACCCCAATTTGGTGTTAAATTATGTAAGATTGAACACATTAATTTAGATTAATTAAAAGAAATTAATTTAATGATATGTTATGGACACATTTAAAACATTTAAAAAAAGTGATTGACTTGGATTTGGAAATAAAACATTCTGGTACAAGCAGAGTCAACATATACTTTATCCACTGCCACGTATATATGTGCTGTTTATCCATGCAATATTTATTGCAGTATTTATTGGTGGGGGATGAATATTATTTCTCTTTGCACTGCACACTTTTCCACTACTTGTTCCCACAATAACAACCAGACCAGAACCGTGTACGTATGGTTTACATGGAAATGTGAGTTTGTGACATCACAAATGGTTTAGAAGTCAGTCCTGGTCCAGTGGCAACTTATACAAGTGTGATATAGAAAGCTGAAGCCACCAGTGCACATCCACTGAGAATGGACTTCACAGTGAAGTAGGAGGAGCAGCAAAACTTTATAAAATAAACTAAATTTGATTCCATTTAATCCTATTTTTTTCCAATCTATATATATATATATATATATATATATATGTCTTAATATATGAATGGAGGGGATGTTTAATACAGTGTACTCCTACCTTCTGGTGAACTTACCAAAGGTTATCAAATGTTTTCAACATTCTGTACTTCCATTCCTCCGTGCAGGTACTGCATGTGTCTCCTCCAGTCTGATGGGAAATTAATTATAGCTATGTCCTGTAAACACGACACTACCGGGAGATACTATCACAACTTGACTTCTGTTCCACCAGTCCCCTGGGAAATACTTCCCTTTTCACCCTGTTCACCTCTGCCTATAACTGATTGACATGCTGTGAGTGCACTTATCTAATGTTCCCATTGCCTTGGCCCAAATCTCTTCCAGCACCACTGTCAGTCAGCATACTGTAGAGCCATTCTTGATGTTATCTTAACATGCGTGACTCACCCCTGTGACAACCATCAACATTCATTTCCCCTTAACTGTGGCTAATTGGTTTGTCAGTCTCATTCTGCCATTTAGTTATCTCTCACTGAAAGCTGCAGAGTATACCTGAAGTGCTCAGTTTTCAATACCAAACTGGAACTCCAGTCAGTAGATGTCAGTGAAAAATGAAGCAACTATCATGTTCTGTAGATCTAAACTCACATGGACAGAATCCTGCAGGCCATGAGTTATGAGACTGCACTCTCTACTGTACTCTACCACTGTAATGATCTACAGCAGTAGTTCACTTTGCAGCGTATTGCATCATGATCAGTTATGGCATGAATCATGACAGACAGCCAGAGGGGCACTTAGCTCCTGCATTCTCAGCTTCATGTCATTTTTCTTTATCACGATAAGGCTCAAGTCTAGATGAATGCCCAAAGTTACGTTGGAGGTCAAAACTGATTTCATAAGGTATTTTTGTCATGTCTCCATCAATGAAACACCTTTCTCTTATTTCAGTATACCTTCTAAAAATAGTGTGCAGATTTGAACCTCCATGATGACGACTGTACTGTTTCAGTACTTGCTGCAAATATGAAGAACTCCATTGGTAGTAATATATATTAATATTCAAGCTTCTGTAAAACAACATCCTATTGCTATACCTCTACTGTTAAAGCTGCAAACAAACAAATATGACTCAGAAATTGTACTAAGCCAAGCTTCCAGATAGTTTTAACTGCAGCACAAGATACTCTTGACACTTCAAAAATGGATATAGGACTAGTTATAGTCCTAGTACAATACTAGCCTATATATACAGTTAGACTTACTCATGTTATATGATCGAAAGCTACAGAACAGCTACTAAATGGACCCTGAGCTGAGATTGTTTTATCAATCTACTGGTATCAACTACTGTGTTAAATAAGAAGTTAAAGCCAGGACACAGGTAGCTTGGCTCTGTCCGAAAGGTAACAAAACAGGGCTAACAGCACCTCCAGAGCTCAGTAATTAACGCCTTTGGTTTTTGAACAAAGAAGTGAAAAAACTACATTTTGTGGTTTTATGTTTGGACAGAGCCAGCTAACCAGCTCCTGGTTTTGGCTTCATTCTGAATGCACAGATATTAGAGTGGTATTGATCTTCTCATCGAACTCTCACCAAGAAAGAGAATAAGTGTATTTAAAACAATTTCTTTTAAGTTCTCAGAAAATAATAAAAATTCCATGACACCTGGGCAGACTCTATCCGCTGATAAAGATTACGTGATATGATTGAAAGCTGTTGGCCACTAAAAGTATAAACAAATACAGGAAAATAAAGGACATTGAGAACTGCATAAAAATGGACAATTTAGTAAAACACCTCCAGGACCTGCCTATACTGTACAATAGCACATGCATATTCATTCATATGTACAGCTTCAGTTTTTAAAGTTTTGACTAAAGCCTGGTGCAATTAAGAGAGCGTGTGTGTTTTAGCATGCAGATTCAAACGAGGCTTGGGGGCTTCTAATGCTGCAGGACGTGAGGGAGGTGGGGGCGTCTCACCCTGGCACAACTCCAATTACACGGCTTCTAAACTTCTTACTGTAAAATTTCCATATTTCTCCCACAGGCCCAATGAAGAGTGCAAAGCAATATTTCTGGCAGGAATAAAAGAACCAACACAAGGGAATCTCCCTTTAAGAAAACCTGAGGGGGCAAAGCAGTAAATTTCAGATACTTTTACAGCGGTGTTTTCAAGATCTGAGGAAATTGAATACAGCCCTGATATAGCCTGGACGCTTACTAAGCCCAGCCTTTTGTAATAGGAGAGAAGCTTGTTCTACAGCAGGTAGACTTGCCAAGAAAGGGTGATTTCACTGAAGCAGCAACACCAGACCGAGAAGTGGTGAGACAAGAGGATTACTCACTACCTGAAACATGATGTGGACAGGAGAATGGCCACGTTCCAAGCCTTGTCAACCATGCTTTTTGCCCTAGCTGTAAATGTTTATGAATCCTTTAATTTGACAATTCTTTGTGTAATATATGGTTGATTTCTGCTCAAAGCTAACAATGACGTTACTGCTGTCGTGAACTGGAAATGTTTTCGTTTGAAAATATTAACAGGGAACTCTAAAGTTAATCTAACAGAACTTTCTTGTCTTTTACAGCCATTAAAAGTTTAACAGCTCAATAAATAGTAATTGGGGTGACGCAAAGCTGGTGTTGCTTACCTGTCAAAGTGACATGATTATTATAAAAAACACCTCTCTGTGTATTTATCCAGCCTGCCAAAGTAAACAGTCCCACAGATTACTTCAATTTTTTACAGCCCTGGAAGAGATTTAGGTCTAACAGTGATGTAATTCCTGGACTTTGCTAATACTGATGTGAAAATATATTTGGTTACAGGTGGAAATGAATATGCTTGCTGGAACTGTTCAATGGTCAGTCAGCAGTAGCTGCAGTAACATTATAGTAACAACAATTTCCAAACAATATTTTTGTTGTTTAGTGAGTAATTTATTTTCAGTTATTATTGCATATTACAGGATAAGGTTGCACCAGTTATTCCTAAAATTATTATACATTTTTATAGGTTCTTTGTAACTGCTGCCTCCCTTTCAAACTACTGTTGGCTGCACCAGGAAAGGTAGGAAATAGCTTGTATAAAGATGGACGACATGACAGCACCTCAAAAGTGAAGCCAAAATATCCCGATCCCCCCCTGGTGGCTGGTTGCAGTGTATGTCATAAACCCTGCCCCTTCTGTAACAATTCCAATTATTTTTCCCCAAAGATGGTTTCTGTCATTTTATGATGTATGCTCAAGTTTGATTTTAATTAGTTATTTGATGCTTTACAAAGAGTGATAGACAGCTAAGTCCTGCTCGCAATTGAGTCGGTGGGGCATACCTCGATACTACGGCTCCAACCTCGATTACTACTGCGCAGACTTCAAATGACGTCCCGTGTACATATCTGGGATATTTTAGCTTCATTTTTATTGAGTGGGAGGAAGAGGAGACACATTGTCTTAGTTTAAGCTAGTGAAGAGTTGCTGAAATTGGTTATTAGGAAACATCTGTAGCGGTATTGAATTTAAAACAACCAAGTGCCAAAAATAACAGTTTTATCCTAAATAGAGGCATTACCGTTTTATTTATACATGAACAGATGGAGAAATACGTTTCTGTATAAGTTAGTATTATTTACGTAGTTTAGAGTCAGAGGGGAAAATCTGAATGCGCTAACTGACACTATTTAGACAAATTTAGAAACGTAACTTCAGACTAAATGAGTTGACCATTGTTCATAGTACCTCTTTTACTTCATTCTAAACGAGTCATTAGAAAGCTAATGTTAGTTTATCATATTGTCAGTTTGCCCTTTCAACTGATTTTAATTTAGTAATGCATAAACTTAGTAATGCATCCTTAGCCTTGATATAATTTAAGTGTTTAGTAAGTTTGAACTTATAAGTGGCTGGTTCAGTCGGCTCCTTTTTTTCTGATTTCATACAAACCTTTTTCGTTTTTTTATATTGGTAACAGTGGATTGGTGCTGTGGAATTCAACATAAGTAGCTCTTTCATGAAGGTTTTAGGTTTTTAATGTACCCTGTCTCAGCTTGGCGTGTTTGGTTGTGAAGTAGATGACGTGATGACAATGAGGTCAGACGTGGGGTTAAAGGCGTGGAAGATTATGGTTGGCACCACTCGTCTCTGGCCTGGGGGCCTTGTGAGGCAGCTGGGAGCTCGGCTCAGGTGGAATGAGGTCATACCAGTCATGTGAGACGGGGGTAGGTGGGGACGAAGACACAGAGCAGCTCCATAGGTTATTGTCCCATGGCTGCTTCTCTTTGTGTGTGTGTGTGTGTGTGTGTGTGTGTGTGTGTGTGTGCACATGCCAGCATGTCTGCTAATGACATTAAATATCTGGGCCCGTATTTATAAAACTGCTCAAAATGAAATTTTGAACTTCAGTGAAAAGATTTACTTCTGACGAATAGATAGATGACTGCAGCACAGAAAAAGAGGTGAGCACTCATCTTTTGAGAAATGTTCTGGAGTGACTGTTCAAGATATA
This sequence comes from Dicentrarchus labrax, assembly GCF_905237075.1. Taxonomy (NCBI): domain Eukaryota; kingdom Metazoa; phylum Chordata; class Actinopteri; family Moronidae; genus Dicentrarchus; species Dicentrarchus labrax. The sequence continues at coordinate 6,398,303 of NW_026136709.1, forward strand.
ATAAGTAAGGATGAATAATATATTAGCAGAAGCTAATGTTAAGTATGCATGGAGGAGTAGCACATAGACTATTTATTATATATGTATGTATATAATGTATTATATAAGTATTATGTCATTATGCATCCTTAATTTACATAAAACTGTTATGTTCTGCCATCAGGATGATTGGTCATATAGCTGCATGTTGGGCATTTTTAACAATGTTGAAAAAGGCACGACTTACTAAAAGCATTGATATAGGTAATTCCCATTGGAAATAAATCAGTTGAGTGGTCACGGTTTGATTAGTGATTAGACCCGATTAAATTACTTGTCAACATGAGCAATTCTTGCAATGAAGTGTTTCATACTACAAAGTTATTTTAAAAACTACATATTAGGTACATAACTCAGTTATGGACTTGGCTTGGCTTGGGAACTGGTGAGTGGCTGAGTCAAGTCCAGTATGGACCACAGAATGGAGTGTGGAGTGGTAGTTAGAGAGATGTCAGGTTCACCACTTGGGCACTGCAGAGGTACCCTTGAGCAAGGCACTGAGATGATGCTTCATGGCAGCCCACCATCACTCCACATTTGCACGTCTATTAGCCCTGTGCGTTTGTGTGTGTTGTGTGTGTGTGTGTGTGTGTGTGTGTGTGTGTGTGTGTGTGTGTGATTGCATTTCAGGCCTGTGTGTGTAAAAAATTGCGTCAAAAAAAGAATTTCCCCATTGGGGATTAATAAAGTTAATCTTCTTCTTCTACTCTTAAAGTAACAGTCTGGTGTACTCTATCGTTAGACCTGTCTTGGGAGTCAGCAGGGGGAAGTGAGCGGTGCACATCCTCCTGAAGGCTCCATAATGCATCCTACAGGCCCAAACATAAACCTTTCTAGCACACGTTGCACAACCCCAAACGGAAATGTACAGCTTGAGATAAGAGTCTGAACAAACATTTCAGTTTTTCTTTGCTCATGTGTAGGTTTATTTTGAGGACTTTGTATGTAGGGTCACCCCGTGGCAGAGGATGTTGTGTCTCTGGCTCCTTCCCAGGCTTGTTTCTGCTTATATAAAGTGTCACAACAGGCAGGATATGATGACAAAGTGATGCCTTTACAGCACAAGCACTCCTTCTCTACTGATTTGGTGTATAGCATTAAAGCTGGAATCAATCTTGGTAACACTGTAAATTTGTAGTTTACAAGTCAGCAAGATAGATAGAGACAAAATTCAGTTAAATGGCCTTAATTTTTCCATGTTTAGAGATCTTTTCTATACATACACTAATCCTTTAGGTCTGAAAACAGACCCTCATTTTGCTTTACAAAAGACTTGAAATGGTTATTTCCTCGCCTGATATCCCTTTACAAGAGATCAGGTATTTCCTTTCCAAAGCCCAAGGTGGAAACAGGAGAAAGCTTTTGCTTATCACTCTGTTCATATATTGTTACATACACAACGGAAGCAGTTAAGTGAGAGTGAAATAAGTAAAGCTGCTATGTTGAGTGATTGATGTTAGTTTCCAGGTGATGTTCTCGTAAGTGTTTCAGTCACAGTAGTCACACTTCCTTCAAAGACTTTGAGATTAATCAATAAGTAAATTCAGTCGAACTCCTGATTATCCTTTATTTGAATCCTGATAAGCACTTGGATCAGGCAGCAGTATCGTCAGCTGGTAAGTGTACTGAAAAGAGAGAAAAAAAAGTGCGTAACTGTATCTGAGACACACCTGCTCTTAGCAGGTCAGCTGGCCTGTGAAAATTCAGCCTCTTTTCATTGGCAGTGTTATGAAATCACACCGTGCCTTGCGCAAACCTCACAATAAAGGCAGCGAGAACAGAAGGCCGGATTTGCTCTTTTGACCCTGTTGTGTGTTCCCTCCTTTAAGTTTGCAACACTCCGAGCTCCGTGTATGTTTTCATCAAAGGAACACTGGCCTCTTTTGGAGACTCGCCCTTCTGTGGGAAGATTCACAACGAGACACAGCAGCAACATGATCCGCTGCGCGTCCATTGATTACAATGTGACCCACCATTTGTACACAAGGATCATGGAGTTTTTTGTCTTACTGGTGCAATAAACCTGATAAAGAAAATTAACCAAAAAATACAAAAATGAAGGAAGTTCTTAGAATTTTAGTGTTCGCACCTTTAGTATGTTCAGGTGAGGTATTTTTTATTAGCTACGCTAGCAGAGTGGCTTTGTCTGTCGGTCAACCAGTCTGGTTAAAGCTGAAATATCTCAACATCGACATCATGGATAGCTATGAAAGTCCTGTTTCCCACTGATTTCTCTCTAGCGCCACCACAAGGTTGACATTTGCGGTTTTGTCTGCGGATGGGTTGCCATGAAATTAGGTACAGGCATTTATGTTTTCAGCAGAATGGAGAATTGTAAAAACATTAATAATTACCTTTTCATTTAGTGCTATCAACAGGTCAAAATGTTTATTTCCCCAGTGCCTCGGTTTATGACTAAATACCTGCACAATTAATGACTTTGTATGAGCCCCGGCTGTACTTTGTGTTTAGCACTAATTAGCAAATAATAGCATGCTAACAATGTAAACTACAATGGTAAACATTGTAAACTGTGTACTTGCTGACTTTAGCATCTTAGCATTGTAATTGTGAGCATGTTGGCAGCCTCACAGAGCTGCTAGCATGGCTGTAGACTCTTGTCTTGTTTATGATTTGCTTGAGTTATTATGAATCAAGTACTTCATCATAATGTTATTATACATTTAAACTGTCACAAATGTTCTGAAAATAATCAAGCCTTTCCTTTTGTGATTGCTGCACACCCTAAAGAGAACAGCTCATGACTTGTCGAGATAGGTGTTTTGATCAAAAATCTATCCAAACCCAGTTGAGAAAACTGCTGTCAGGTTTTAAACAATTTTGCTCATGCGATAAAGTCACACTACAGTAACGCAATGCATCATTACAACCAGTGTAAAACCTGCAGAGGGTGATGAAGATTCTGATAAACCAATCAAGCCCAAATTGCAGTGTGGCTTGGGAACACACTGTCGAACAGGCCCAGACCAGTATTATGTCTCATCATCCAGCCCAGCCGCAAGCCCCACATAGATGATAATGAGTCTCTGTCAGTGGCATCCAGCAGTATTGAACCAGATCCTGTGTGTCGAGGGAACAGCCGAGGCAGAGGCACATCCCCTATACCTCTAAGCCCTGTCACCAGCTTGTATTCAGCTTTGGCTGATTAAAACTGATGGGGTGACATGATTGTGACCTGTATGGATTTCTGACGCTCCCAGGCACACTGCCCGACTACATGTGTCTTCTCCCTTTGACAAACCCACCTGGGAGCGCTCTGAACCGCGCTGCAGAATGCATAATTTAAGAGACGGCTGGCAATCAATACCAAAAACTGTAACGACATGGGAGGGAGAGAAAGAACAGGAGAGAGAGAAAGAGGAAGAGAAGGAAGAAGGCATCTAAACTTCCCAGCAATGTCCATCAGCAGCAGTCATAAGTATTAACTTCTAATCCTGGTGTGAATTTCACGTCTTGACATGAAACTTCAGCAAAGTGAAATAATCCCCTTCAGGAGTTAAATCCATGCAGAGCTGCATCGATCTTCAGGGGTTAACATGATATGTTATCATCCTGCCACTACTACGTTTGACACCTGATTCCTGGGCATTAATTATGTGGTAGTGCATAAATTGTTTTCAACTCAGCGCCTTGCGAACGGTAACGTTCAAGAGGCCTGTGTTGTACTTGCACTGAATTAAATAAAATGTTAAATTAGAACAGAGATTATGCAGCTTAATTACCATTTTAGTGATTACAATTATGTTTTAAACATGATGTTTTTTCCAAATTGGCCAGCAAATAGAGCGTATTACAGAATCCATTTGAAATGTTTTTTTCCATGCGGCATGAGATTGTTGTGTTTAACTTTTGTGATTGACGTCTCCTTCTCCCTAACAAATTCCTTTCCATTCTGGCACTTCCTCACTGTCACTCTCACTCGAGGCATACAGAGAAACTGTAGTTTGGTAAAGATTAAGGGACATTTCTCACATATTCCCCAAAAATAAACTTAGTAATTGGGAGCCAAACCACTCAAGGACAATGGGAAGAAAGTAGACAAGCGTCTACGGTTAGCGTAATGAGACATAATCACTTGTGTTATTACTTCTAGCAGACTGCAGTCCACACAGAGTATGAAACACTCTGTACGTACTCCTTAACCCCACATGGAGCAGCTCAAGTGCCTTGAAACAATGAAGGTTTTATGAGTCAGATTTGAACTCATTATTGCTCCTATGCAAAAGGCGAACTGTGCTGATTGTGTGATAGCTAGAACTGCAGTCTCAGGTGGATTTGAAATATTTTGTACTTTCAGGAATGGTCATTAAATGTTTCCAGTCTTTAAATTGTGCCATTAGTGAACTGCTGGCCCAACAAGTTCACTGAAGTCTTTGTATTGTACGTTTGAAAAATTATTGTTTTCCTGTCATTAAAACTGCACTATACAAAATAACCATGTCGAAATACAGCCATTGTTGAGAAAAATGTACTGAGCTGTACTGGAGTTCCTCTCTGCCAGTGCCCTGTTCAGTCTGAGGTCCACTGAACTACTTTACTGAGAGCCTCAAAGGCCAGGAGTGTCAGTGTGAGATGAGCCCTGACAGCTTGCAGCCAGTCCCTTTCACAACAAATGTAAGCTTAAAAGTGCAGTGCAGTAAAAGATTACTTAGTAACATATTACAGAAAGGTGATTATTTTTTTCTTCATTTCAATTACTGGTCCAAGAAAACACAACTCCAAATGAACAAGTTACTTAGTCATGCCATTCACTTTTCATTATGTAATATGTAATTAGTAACTGATTAAACTAATGTGCAACAATGGTGAGCAAACTAAAACAGCAAAAATTAAGTATTGTTGAGAGTATGTAGAGCTATGTGTATATTATGACTTTGCTGCAATTTTAGCAGCTGTTATGATAAATTATACTAATTTCAGTGCACAAAAATTTTTATTAATTTAAAGCTGCTAAAAACAGTCAAAAAGGACTGGATAATCCATCTCTGTTAATCTTTTCTTTATTGGGGTCCAATTAATTTCCCTTTCATTTCATGGCTTATTATTGTACTCTGTGTGTTCATCTGTTTGCATCTCACCTCTAATGACCTGAGCGGGAAGGCAGAAATGGCTTCAGCGCTGCTGGACTTTGGCCAAAACACACTAAATGAACCTTCATTAAGGAACAGTGTAACCACTGCTAGATTTTTGATGTACTTTTTGACCAGGGAAAATGAAGTATAAGCATGTGTATAAATATGTATGTAAACCGTGATGGTTTACATACATATTTATATCACTCCCACCCTGTAACTTGGGCACAGTATGGCTCAAGGGTATAGGGCAGGATATTGGGAAGACTGGCCTCTTCTTTTTCTGTTGAACGCAAATTCAGGATAATTGGAACTATACAGAGACAGTCTAGATAAAGGGCTTATGGGAGTGAATAGTTTGAATCAAAAAGGCTGCCTGAATGACTTGCCTCTGACTCTGCCTTGATTGACACTCTAAATACAGTCATGGCGGGGGAGCTGGAGCTCCAGCTTAGGGAAAGCTTCTGCCTGGGGTTTTCCTGCTCCCTTGTTTTTAATTAGTCACACTGAAAACTGTAACTGGAGCTCAGGCTTAAACAAATTTAATTGCTACATAATAGCTAGTTTAATACAATTGTGGAGCAATTAGGATGGATATTTGTTGCCGGCTGGCATAATAATGCTCGCAGTGTCTTACTTTCTCTCCCTTCCCTCCTTGCAGTATTGAAGTGTTTTCTGCCAGGGGATTTCTCCTTGGGCACTGGGCACAGATGTGCTCCTGAGTACAGCATATGGGACTCTGGCTCCATCAAAAACATTGCTCCAGAGTAGCATTTACTCAGTCATTCCCCGGTCCTGCAGATATATCCCAATTAGAATTAATTACTCTCTTTTTCTCCCCGGGCTGTGGTTTGATTTCCACCTATGCCCAAAATAAGATAAGCACGCCATATGGAATTTGTTATGGACAGTTGTGGCAAAAGTTCTTGCACTGATTTGAGGAACTCACTCCAGGCATGTCTTTTCAAGATTTTGATTGCATAGCATACTGTACCAAACTATAGGCAGACTGCAGCAACATCAGCTATATGACTGTCATAGCTGTCAAATGTCTCATTACTTCATGTCATGTCAAAGGTGTATTCATATTAATGTCATGAGGCTGCACTGTATGGGAAATGGTGGTACAACCCATTATTTATTGAAGGGACAGTGACAGACAATGTACCTCAGGAAGTCTGAAAAGTGAAAAATAACATTCCTCTCTCTTAATAAGGCTGTCTTGTCAAACATTTATGGGACAGACAGAAAACAAGGGCAGAGGCGAACGTTTACTGACATCATGATCGGGGGACGGCTGTCATAGGATACAGGTTGTAGAGTACCAAAGAAAAAGCAGGCATTGTGTTTGGAGGAAGTGCTTATCACTGAATTGCCCCGAGGTCTTTTCAAAAGAGCAACAGGCTATGTTTCACGGCATCTTGTGTGTGGATTTGTGAGTAAATGAAAGCTATAACCCATATCTATTACCAGAAAACTGCAATACAAGAGTTCCACTCCAATACCAGATTTCCATTATTTAAAAAAAGAAAAATAGACACCTTGTCATTCATTGGCTGCAGTCAAAGTTCAAATCTTGGAGTATTACTGATACAAAATGTAAGGTATTTGTCCAGTGCATTCAAGTGACTCATCTATAATTCTGAGAATATGATGTAATTATAACTTATGATTGTATGTTAATGTCAACAATTAACAATAAAACCTAGGTTTAAACAATTGTGCTCTCAAAACCCAAATGCTAATACACTGTACATATGTAAAAAGGAATTAATTAAAAGTGCAATAGAGTGGTGAAAGTAACTACCTTTTAGTGCTATACCTAATTACAATTTTAACTTTACTTTAGTGTTTCTCTGAAAGCTACATTATACTTGTACTCTCCTATATTTCAGAGGAAAATATTGTACTGTAAATATTTAATATATATATATATATATAGCTATATATATGTATGTATATACTTTTTACAGCTACTTTTCAGATAAGGATTGTACATGTGTAACATGATCAGTGTATAGAATATGATGAATTACAGATTAAAATACCCAACAGTATATGAAGCATTCATATTATTACTTTTACTTTTTACTCTTTTGATACTAAATGTTCATCTGTCAAGTTGTTATGGCAATCTTGTTAGCAAACAGTTCTAGCTTGTCCTCTGTTTGGTCCTGAGCTGCTAGCGTACAATGGGTTTTCAGAGCTTTGTCACTAAAACTGCTGCCTGCTGTGGCTGGAAGCAATACAATGAGACCGATGAGAATGAACCTAAGTTGTGGGCTCAAAAACCAAAACAATGAGCTGAAAGTTGCTTTAATATATATATATTTGAGATATATTTGAGATAAATATGTATATATACATTTTAAAGTTGTTTTAATTCCATTGAAAATTGAATTAAGAGGGCAACACAGTAAGTATTGAAAGCAGGTACTATTGTCAAATAAGATGTTTCCAGTGGGCACTAAGAAGCTTTGGTAATCTCTAATAAATAATGCAGATAGGTTCACGCCTCAGTCCATCATTAGCAAAAATGTTGCTGCAATTTAGCAAATGAGGCAAACAGGAGAATAATACATGTCCCTGTTGGTGCTTCAATTATTGATACAAACTCTAATTACACAATTATCAGGCAAATGGAGCTGGGTATTTGAGGGGCACACGGTGGAGTGCTCTGAAAGCCATAATTGGGATCTGATGGTCAGGGGCCGCTCATTAATTGACCCCTGCTGATCTGCGCTGAACAGAACCGTCAATAGAGGGCTGTTAACCATGCAACATTCGCATGTGTGAAAGCACTGTAAATGGAGATGGCAGCAGCCACTCTGCTGGAGCTGTTGTCAGCTGTAGCTGTGGAAGGATGATGGGGATAGGCTGGTAACACACTTTTGCGAACCCCCTACCCGGCCGCAACATCACCAAACAATGAGAGGAGACGGCTTACACCCAACAAGGCTCTTTGAAACTAAAGAACCAAACAGAGAATGGCGTGTCTGTGCCAGCAGTGAGACGCAGTACCCACTGAGCCCTCGGGGCTTTGGCCAGACAAACACAGTGACCAGAGGTGGCATCCATTTACTGGTGAGCAGACATTTGGGAAGCACAGCGGAGGCAGGCTAACCTCTTTTTTACCGAGGCAAAAAAGTTGTGACACCTACTAAGGCGGTGACAGACGATGGTGATGAATAGACTCAACTTACTGGACACTAAGTATTATGTAAGATTCATACAACATCTATCATCAAGCCCAGTTGGATTTGTCACACTACATGTGGGCACAGAGGGACAGAGAAAATTGATGTGGGGTGTAGTTCATCTGAGTTTGATGTTCCACTCAGGAACTGGCCCAGTGACCAGGCAGCCGTCCAGTTGGCTGTCCAGCCGCCCCATCAACCAGACAAATGAACAAAGTGTTTGTGAAAAGACATCAGCAGGGGACACCCTGCACCTGGGGCTGAGTAAACTTTTTTCATGCTTCTCAACAACTCGCCCTCTTTCTTTCTGGTCCCTTTTTTATCACCAGGGGGTACAACACACTTTGAAAAAGAAAACATTTCCTACCAGCTCGCCTTAAGACAAGCCTTTGTTTTTTTCTTGCCACCTCCTGTTGGCAGAACACTGTTTAATAGTCCACTGATAATGTTCCTTCTACCGTTGCTAAGTCCACAACAATTTCTGCAAGAGGCTTACAGCTGAAGACGGGAGAAGTTTGTTGATAGGGAAACATAAATCACAAATATGCTACTTGAGTTTCCAGATGGTAGCCATAATGGATACAGGCTCAAACATATATTTATACACACTGTGATTGAACAGCAGACATGAGAGAGCAGAGGTCAGAATTTTTATGTCCCTCGTGATTATAAGTCATCAATGTTCAAGACAATGGGGAACATTTAGATGATGCACAGGGGATCTGTGGATTAATGGTTTGACCCACTCAACCTCAGTGTCTGAACACACCAGTAACTTTCCTTATGTGTGAGCCTGTACTATTTTCTCTGTTGCATCATGCTTGCATCACTACTTAGCCAGCAACTGCACATCCGTACTCACCTTGAAGTGCCTAAAAAGTAACTTTAAATTGGAAGATATATTAAAATTTTTAGAAAATAACTGAATTTCTTTTTCTCTGAACATTCCTGCTCAAGGATGTCCTAAGAGTAATCATGCAAGCCCAGGCCTATATCCTCTACATTTCTATTGTAAGCAAACTGGATATTTGGGGAAATGTGTCTCTAAAGAGTGAAATGAGAAGATTGATACCACAAGGCTACATCCATGTTATTGCAAGTGGGATTTAATTCTATTAAATTAACATTCAACCTTTTCTTATGTTGTGTATGATCACATCCATGTGTCAGCGTGAGGAAAAGACATGGGAATGAAAATATGCTCTTCTTGATTAATTACATTTTAAAAATGGACTGGACAAATGCAGTAGTTAAGTTCAAGTTAAGTTAAGTTCAACTGTTTTATTAAGATTAATAATTATTCTAAAAATCTTACTTTAGCAGCTGCAAAAAGTAGCCCGCAGGCTTCGTAGATATATTAGCAATGCGTTCTGAGTTCATCAGAATCCGCATATACACATAAATCATCTACCCGCCACCCACCTAACAAATTATTTTCTCTGGTTTAGAGACACGCACCCACATGGACATTTCACTCCACCTCTAGCAGTCTCTGGCTATATTGCTTTTAAAATTATGTTGAGCAGCGCAACCTTTCCAGGTGATTTCTTGTGTTGTATTGATCTATGAGTGTTTTCTTAAAGAAGAGGCTGCTTTCGCTCTCAGTCATTTTAAACGTTTCCCTGCATGCAGTAAAATCACTGCAGCAAATATCACTAATATTTAATCAGCAAGGGTAAAAACTTTAGTTATAAACTGGACAGGACCGAGGAAACTCTGAAGTTCAGGATCAGGAGGTGGAAAACGCCTGTTTTACTCTAAACCATTTCACATTATGAACCTGGAGTGTGTAAGTGACCTTTTGGATGTGTAAAAAAACACAGAACAATAGACAAAAAAAACATTAGATCCTGACTGATCTTATCAGCATGTCAGGAGATTTAACTAATTCATTTAAAAAAACATTTTAGTGCTTTACAGATATTTGTCAGGAGATAGGACACCCAGATTTAAACCAGGACAGTACCGGACAAACCAAGACGTCACCATAGAGACAATCTCCGGGATAAATTGTGACAATTGTCTTTTGACAGTTCTGTTTACTTCCAGCTGGTTTTTTGTTTACAACTGTGCACCATTTCATTCAATAAAACGCTGGTTAGATTAGCTCAGTCGCTAATGGGAAAATAAGACATATTTTTACCGTTGATTCCTGTCTCATAACTCTCTTTTGTGGAACCGCTTTTACTCCGATAGAGGAGGTTAAAAAAATAGTTTTCTCTGTTTTGAATTTGGCTGAAGAGGTCAGCACTGTCAAGTCAGCTAGCCAAATATAAGAGTGATATAGCCTATTCTCATCTAACTCTCAGCACGAAAGCAAATAAGCATATTTACCAAACTATTTCTTTCATATTTTATTTAATAATTGTTGTTTATTTTATGTACATTGACTGAGTATCTTTTCTTGCTTCAGTCTGAATCTGACAGGTGAACGTGCACTGAGAGCTTGGGTGTGAATCTTGTGAAACACCTTCCTGCAACCAAAGACCAGGCTCTCTAAATATGTATGCTAATTCGGGGCTCTTTTCTGGGGTCAGCGTGTGGATCCTTTTCACGGTCGTTAATGGAGGTGTAATTGGATTCAAGTGTGTAACGATCTGGTTACCCTGACATTTCTAGAGAGCCCGGTGGAGCAGCCACGTGGAGAGTGGACACTGGAATGCTAGCCTAGAATTCAAATATAGACCTCAAGTAAGTCAACTCTCTTGTGGCAGCCAAGAAAAAGCCTTAGCTTGTCTTTCCTCTTAGAAAAAAATAGCAGTGAGCTACAGTAAAGCACATTGGAGTCAATGACTGAATTGAAAATTTGGTTTTTTGCATTTTTCTCCACGCGCCTGACCTCATTTCTGTCTTTCCATGAATGAGTTAATAAGCTGTGTAACCCTTCCTGGTCGGTATTCAGCCACTATCATCACAGTGGAAGTGTGAATAAGAGACTCATTCTTCATTGGCCAGACTAGTCTTAGTGGGAGTTCACACACTGTGTCTGGAGTCTGGAAAATTGCACTGTGATTCAGCTCTCCAGACAAGGGAATAGCTGTCAACTCCTGGAATGTTCCTGTGAAAATAAACAATGCTCGGGCTGCTCTCTGTGTCTCCCTGTGTTTCCCCTCCTAACTCTCCGTTTTAACCCTCTCTGCTGGAGCCTTTGGGCATATAACAGTTGTGGCAGAATCGAGAGTGGAAGTAAATCAGAGTAATGTCTCCTCAAGGTTGGAGGCAGTCAATTCTGGCCCCGAGAGTGCCATCTTTCAACTCCTCAGCAAAAACATGTGTTCAAGGTACAGTTACAGGAGCCCGTCCAAGTCAGCCGCAGATCGTATTAATCACATGTCTTTCATCATGGCACTAAAAAAATGTCTGTGTTCAGCACTTTGTGGTTTTAGCAGTGTACACAGCTTTGCAGCTTACAATTTGTTTGTCAACTCAGTTCTGCATGCACATTTAGAGCCTGGTTGCAGAAGTCAAGAATAGCATTTCATCAAGTCGTTTACAGTGACTAGGTTGCAGATAAGCGTGTGGTTCATCTGGTTGACCTGGTTTGTAAGGTCAATTTAGTCAAAATGCAGACACCTTGTATTCCTGATGAGATAAAATATGAGCGTTATCAAGAATATGTGTCACCTAAAGGATGCAATTAACCCATTAATGGTCACACCCAGGAAAAAAGGCAATGGAGAAAGGATTTCCGTGCAGTTTCTTTGATTAACTGGTTGGTCTGCAACCAATGTGTGCATTCTCACAGTAAGAAATGGGGGTATTCATTAACATCATTTAAAAAAAAGATTAGATTGAAAATTCCACCATAAACATGACACATGCCACCAGAGTTTCTGCTGCTAACCTCCTGGAGCGATGCAACCTGAAAAGGTTCTGCAAACCGGCATGCACCCTGGGAAATTTTTTGGGCATACTGATTGCTAGAGATGGCTGAATTATGTTGAGTCAAATACACTTTTCTAAACTGAAAACATGTTTTCCAAATGGCTGAAAGGACCATAAAAGGGCCAGTCAAATCAATCCGATCTAATCAGCCTGACTAGTTCAGAGTATTGCAAACTTGCAAAGCACTACAACTATATTTCAACTGATACTAGTGTCATGTGCTGTATATGAAACATGAGACACCAGCAGGAAAAAATGACACAATTTACCCTTTAAAAGGCAGAATGACTTCCAATAGTCTGTATTATGCTGCACAGCTGATACACAACGTTTCCTCTTGGCTTGAAAGGATTCTACTGCATGTTGCCAAATCCACCATTCTAGTACTGTGGCAGGGTTAAGTTGGATCCAGAGAGATGGTAAGAGGGCCATGGCCTGAGCTGGCACCGGTAGCACAGATTGAGCATTCTCTGGTTTCGTTGCCTTGGCCCACATACAGAGGCAGTGGGGCCATCAACTTATTAGGAGCCGGCTGTCATCAGGGGAATTTGCAGAGTGAGTTTGTTATTGGATCCTGGGTGTGGGTGGAAAAGTAGTCAGGTTGTCTGCGATTTTACTGGCTCTAATATGACCATGATTCAACTGCTTACCAACCACTAGGTATTACTATATCTTGGCTACTTGGCTTCTGTTGTCCTACTGCTAAGGACACATGGACTATCGGTCAGAGACCCCAGTGATTCTGTAGTAAGACACCCGGCAGTGAAGTCGATAATATATCATAGATCCTGATTTTACTTTCCCAAAAACCGTACTCTCTATGTGGATGCTGTCATTCAAATTATGAATTGTGGTTCAATAAAAATGCATTTCTGAAAGAAGATTAGGCTCCATACAGAAGGAAGACATAAGTTGTGAATCGGTATGGTCTAGTAACTTTAAATCTGCTGGTTGAGGAGGCCAGGGGGTAGATAGATCCCCCCCCCAACATCATGAGGGAGCGATGTTTGCATAAATTGCACCTAAGAATAAGACAGCTTCATATCCTTTTAGCCATTGTCATTCAGAGAAATATGGTGTGTGGCAATATCATTACAGATAGTAACAAACATTAGACAAATATCTGTGGCTGTCTCAATATATAAACCCCTTAAGACATATAAACATTGACTGAAACAATGTATCAGGTCTGGATGGTTAGTATTCCAGCTGCTCTATTCAGGCTATGCAACTTCAAGAATAGCCCCTTTAATGGAAGACATTTTGACATGTCACAGTAGGAAAATTGCAAGTGTAAATATTAAAATGAATGATGCCTGAATTCCATTTTACTGCTTCAGTTTCAGGGTCCCAGTATTGTGCATGCTGGCTCACCGGCTCACTGCCACCAGTGTTAATGTTATGAGTAACACCTGTGTTTTTATGACATGACAAGTCAAAATGTCTGCTGTGAAAAATTACTATTGCGCTTGGACACAAGCAGTTTCTAAATGACATATCTGCTACAGAGCATATGAGCGGAGCGGGGAGTGGAAGGATTTTGTGTTGAGTGAGGAGCGGCAATTTTTTTTAAAGGTGGAGTGGAGCCTTATCTCTCGCTCCGATTTCGCTCCGGTCACTCATGCCCCACCCAGAATGCATCTTTGCACCTGCTCACACACCCACACTTTTTTCTTTCAAAACGATGGAGTTTAATGTGTACTTCAGAAAAGAAACTGAGAAGTCGTACAAGTGTACTCTTCCTGTAAAAGTAACAGATGGGGATAATGTGGAACAAGAAAAAGAATGCGACGACATTGTTGCAGTCGGTAAAGAGTCGCTTTGGAATCTAAAAAGACACATTTCTCGGAAACGCTTAAAAACGAAACATTACCCTTATGTCTTAGTTGAGCTGGGTTGTGGTATTTTTTTTAATGAAATGAAAATACGTAGCCTGGGGAAAAACAGCCAAGCTCATGTTTTATTTGTGAATAGAAGATTGCAGGTGAGGGTTGTACGATGCAGATTTTTTTTTTTTTGAGCGGAGTGGTGAGCGAGTGGAGCGGGATAAAATTTATGATGGAGTGGAGCGGAACGGAGAATGCGCAGAACCAGGCGGAGCTGACGAGCGGCACAAATTGACAGGTCTGTGAGCGAGGAGTGGAAATTTTCACCCAGTCCGCTCCGCTCACTTGCTCTGATCTGCTATATACCAGCTTTTTGGAGACACATGCTAATATTTAGCAGGTATAATGTTTATTATGTTTGTCATCCTAGTTTAGGGTGTTAGCATGGTAATGCTTGTTAATTAGTGCTAAACACAAGGTACAACTGATGGGAATTTAAGTTTTGCAGGTTTTTTTGGTCATAAGTCTATTTAGTGTGCATGATTGTAAGAACAATAAAGAATACATACTGTGAAGTCTGATAAGTTGCCTGATAATTGTGTAACTGTCTCTGCAGTTATTCTGTTTACTGTTTGGTTTAATTGCACAGTTGAATATAATATGGAATATCCATAAAAGATGTTGGGGTCAGTCAGGGGCTGTCAGTCAATGATAGAAAAGGCAAAAGGTTGAGAACCACTGAACTTAAGTATGGGACAAAATCTAATTTTGCCCTGATGATGGCGCAAGAGTAAAAGTTAAGGGATCCTTAAAGGTACTAAAATTCATTCTGAGGGAAATCTTCTGGGGACCTTGAATGTTTCTACCAAATTTCATGTAAATCCACCCAATAGTTGCTAAGATAGTTAATTTAAAACCATAACAACCATTTAAACCTTGTGGAGGTGCTAGTGATAAAGTCAGGAGATAATCCATCAATAGGATTCATCCTCTGGGAACCATAAATGTCTGTGCCACCCGAAGTCATGAGGAATCATTCTCCTCTGAGCACTGTGGATTTGGCAATCCATATTGTTTTCAGATATTTAATAAAAGCCAAAAGTCCCAACCTCATGATGGCACTACAAGAAAGGTCACAGGATCACCAAAGTCAGATGGCTTCATCCTCTGCAGATCATGAATATCTGTATAGTTGTTGAGATATTTTAGTCTGGGCCAAAGTGGAAGAACAACCAACACTATAGAACCTATATGCCTCCAGCATAGCAAATAAAGATACCCATATTAAATATTCATATGTACTGTTAACTAAAGACTGTTGTCAGCAGTGTTTGCTGGGGTAGTGAAGGGGCAGTGAGAGCACTATCTGCGGCACGTACGCAGTTCTGCAGCTGATACTCAGTTTTGCAGTTCAAATACACATGGCCCAAACCAAATATTGCTCTTTGAGATCCACCAGCACTTGATTATTTTCCTTTCAAATGAAGTTTCATTATTTAGATGGCGTCCGTCCACTTGGTCCCACACTTTTGTTACTCCTTACAGTGTATGAAATGTCCCCAGACCTCACAAAGAGAGCATAACAGTGACGCCAGTAAGGGTCACTAAAGGCTTTTATGTTAAATTTTCTGATCAGGTTGACCCCTAACACCATTACAGTCATTTTAAAGTTTGACCACAACACATATTTCATGTTTTAACTTCTATTTTAAAAAGAGAAAATCTGTATTTTTCAAAAGACAACCTCTTTGTCAATTTGTCCAGTTATAAGACAGGGGGATGTGGCATTTGTCTCAGGTTTATTTTGGCCAAGATGCAGCTTAGTTTGGCTGATGAATATTTAGAAGACTTCATTCTCTTTTATTTGGCTACACAAACCAAAATACTGAGGGTGAAACATGTAAATGGAAAAGTTTTCACTGGCTACAGCAGCTAAAAGCAGGTCTTTTAAATGTGACCTTGGACATACTTGCATGCAATTAAGCCTCTCTGCATTTACTCTGACATAAGTTATATGTTTTGGGAAGATTTCAAACTAAAATTTAGATCAGTTAGTAGCATTCTCTGCAAATACTTTTTCACCATCATTAAAACTGACTCTTGACTTGTCGGCCTACAAACCCTCATTAACTTTGTGTCATTTTATTTCTGATATTTGATTAGTTTCTTGATTAACACATCTGAGAAGGAATTCAAGGTCAAGTTGACTTTCCCTGTCACCTCCTTAACGTGGCGTGAAACCAGTAATACATTCTGTTTAATGGAGTGACACAAGGCATCGCTGTGGGTTGGACCAGACGGGTTTGATCGTGACCATCGAGCCAGAAAGTTGGTGCTGAGCGGCAGAAGGCTCACCAGGAGCCCTCCTCTATTTCAATGCGTGGCCTGACAGCCAGCATTTTGCTGATGGGGACCTAATAAGGCCTGGCGTGGAGTGACCCCGGTCCATGCCTGCTGACAGCCTCCAACGCAACCTCCCCATTGACAACCCCCCCAGCTCCACCAAGCCTGCTTGAGCCATCAGGCGGCCCCCTTCATCAAGGAGGCCCATACGTCTCTCCACATCGAGCCAAACTTTGACTCTTATCATGGAAGGCCATTGCTCGTGTCAGATGGGCTTAATGACTCAATCTATCCGATCAAATACAGGGGATGGCAGAGGTATGCTAGGAATGGGATTCAGGCTTTGGCAGTAGGGAGCGGAGCGTGTGTCTGTGGGGGAGGGGGCAATACTCTGTTGTTTTTTTTTTTTTGTTTTTCTCCAAAGAAACAATTGAATTATTCCCTCCTAGGAAAACTATATTGTATGTGCCTTTGTGAAGTTTAAATCCAAACAGACACCCATCCCGACATCTGAGGCTATAAAAAAAATACTGTGAAGCAGCAGTTAGCAAGAAGTCAAGACATACACAACAAATCAGTTGTTGTGAAAAAGCCAACCCAATTACCTTGCAGACCAATTTGATACACAAATGTATTTTGGGAAATACTTATTCAATTTCTTGTTGAGACATTGATACCACTGTATTTATATGTTCAATATGAAGCTAGTACTGCTAGCAAGGCTTGCTTGGCTCTGTCAAAAGGCTGAAAAAAGACCTCTTAAGCTCACTTAACATGTCGTATCCTGTTTGTTGCAGTCGTACAAAAATTGTTCAGTGTACAAATTACAAGTTGACGTAGGAGGGAGTATGTGCTGGAATTTTTTGACCTAACTCTGTCCAGTGGCCAGTGTGGACAGACCTGACCAAGCTATTTCCTTCTGCTTCCAGTCTTTATGCTAAGCTAACCATCCCTGACATCTAGCTTAAAGGTGTTCTCTGGAGTTTTTGAGCAGTGTGGAATCAGTAAAGTCTATATTATCTTAGCAGTGCTATGGATCTCAATGTTTTACATGTGGGTCCCCGATTTGTTTTCTCTTATAGACTCGCAGATGCAGGGAAGAAGACTGTAAACACTGGTGTTAACAATGCAGGTTTCTAACTTTTAAAAAAAGTTTGCAAATGTTTAATGAGGAAGGAAATGGCCGATACACAGATTGCAATTTGGTGATTAATACTGAATGTAAACAGAAAATCGTGCACCTCTTAATATTTAGTGTACAGACATAAGAGTGGTGTCCATCTTGTATTACCATGTGTATTTTTGAAAATATCTTTAAACATGTTCAGCCACCAGTGGAGGTGAGTAGAATGTTGATTATGGTCTCTAAATATTACAGATATGTGTACAGCACAGTGATACATATACATTTTCATAGGGACTATATTTCTTGAGTAGAAAGGGGTTCCAGTGGAAATGGTTTAAAGCAAAATTGGGATTATCCAGAGAAAAAGGGAACAAGTTGCTGTTGAGCTATATAAATAGAATTTCCCAACCCATTAAGCACAACAAAAGTCCTATTCCTCTCCATTGGGGTACCCGGACAACTCCTAAGACACCCTCATAACAAATAAAATAAAAACTGTACGTGGCTAGTTAGAAAATAGGCATTATTGTATTTAATTTAGGGAAAATACAATTCCATTCCTCTCTGTTGTATTTGGATTCTGCATGAATAGATAAGTAGAGCAACATGTCACTTTGTAATTTGGGTGAAGAGAGACTAATGCACATGACAGAGCCTGGTCCTCTTGATGCTACAATACCTCCTGTGCACTCTGACAAGTAAAGTCTTGACCGAGCCCTGGGCTTTGCTAATGGAAGGCAGACAAAACATTTTCTTTGCTTGATAGCATCTGTTTGCAGTACAGAGTCAAACGGATATCAAGAGTGGTCTGCGCGTGAGAGCGAGGGGGAAAGAGATTGTGACACATTTCAGACAAGTGCTAATGAATGTAAACATTGCTGTGATAAAGACAACACAGCGTGAGGAGACATAGCCTCTGCGGAGAGGGTAATTTAATCCATTTTTCAAACGCCTCTCGCCTGCCACAATGCTCTTATCGTCCTCATCATGGGAGACGTGAAAACAAGCTCAGGATGAGTTGTGTCAAAGAGACGGCAACAGAGAGGGAGGGGCAGGGAGGGAAGACCTCCTGTTGGGAACATGAAGGAGGACATTTTCACTGCAAGGAAGGTGAAGGACACCTTGGGGTGCTATCCACTTAATGGAAAAAAGTGACGAAACTTTTGAGTTTTTTCTTTTCCTGATTAGAAAGGAGTGTTTTGGGCTGCGTGAGTCAGTGGGGAGCTAATTGAATTTGTCTTGGTTCAAAAACACAATTACTTGAGGGAGAAAGATAAAGATGCCTTCAATTAGCTCTCAGCTTCCACATATAAATATTACATGGTACATTTTGTTTCTCATTAATAAATTCATTTTCTGATTTATTTGTTTATTTCCCGTTGCTTTCCCCTCTCTTTGTAGCAAGTATCAGGAGGCTATAGCACCCTCTCTTTGTTGTGCTTATTTTCTGAATGCACCATGGTTACATATTTCCATAATCAGAGTGTGAGATTAGTCTGTATAACAGTTAGACAGACAAACCCCACCCACTGACCTGTGGCCTGTGCTGACCCTCATTAGTCAGGCCCACACGCTGCATCTGTGCACGAGGCAGTCGGTTAACCTCGGGCAAACCCCCATCCATCTCTGACAGCAGCCAGGCTCCAGCTGATGAACAACCAACACACCCAACACCAATCCTCCAAAAAACAAATATCTAATGAAAAAAAAGGTTACATTCCTGCACACTATGTTTATTAGAAACACAATGTTTCGGCCACAGCCTTCTGTTGAGCATCAAATTCACAATGTAAAATAATACATCTTTATGCTCAAGCCACACATTGTAACAACAATGGGAACCATATTTCAAACACAAGAGATAATTACCAGATCAATACGTCATAAAAAAAAAACCTGCTTAAAATTAAACAAACCATATATGTGAAAACCTATAGAATACAAATTAAATAATTTTTCTATTAAAGATTAAATGGGCAAAGAAAGTAAGCATTTTTATTTACCAACATAGGTTAAAAAAAAGAGTAGAGGCAGATCAGACAATAACCAGTCCAGGTTTTTACAACCAAACTGTGAATATCTTCATGACCTTCAAGAAAAAGAAGTGTATTCAATTAATGGTAATTTTGGCCAAGATGCAAAGTAATGTGTATCATGTTACACAACATTATAGCCATTCTTTAAACAATGAAGATGAATGTAAATCTAGCAGAAAGAATTCTTTCCGGAAAATCAAGTATATAGTACAACAACATAATGAGAACGTGTTATCAAAATATCAAAGAAGCAGAAATTCATAATATCAAAGAGTTTTGCAGTTGAAATTTTTGATATTATGACAATTTTTATAAAATAAATCAAAGTTTCAATTTAAAACTTGAAATATAAAAATGTTTAAACATTTACTGTCACAAAATTAAAGATACTGTACTTTGATATGTAAAGTCTATTTCCATTATCCATTAATACATCCACAAAAGTGTCTGTATTGAGATATCCCTAATCACTGACTATGTAATCCACTGCAGATTGTTGTAAGGTCAGTGGGTTTTATGTAATTGAAGTGAGCCATGGAAACAACCATAACTTGCATGTGAACGAATACTCACACCATACTGTTTAACATGAGCTGACATTTGTTCCTTCTAATTTGTCAGCCAGTCCAAACGAAAAAAAAAAATATTTTACTGTATAAACCCCTAAAGCAGCCTGTAGCAGATTGTTCATACAGAGGTTAAATGCACATATTGTAAGTCACTTTAGACAAAAGCAAATAAATGTGTAGACATTAAGTGTTTATTTTTCACTGCATTTCACAGCAACAAGCTGTAATAAAACAATGCGCAAGGCATCATCAAACTAGAAGAGAAAGAAAGAGTCAATGAGATGAGGACAACTGTAAAAGATGCAATGCAATCTTATTAACCTGGAAGACAATATTTTTTCTCGTTTTTCTTTTAGTTCTTCATCCAACACGTCACTCATCACAAGCCAGACGTGCACTCTCTCGGGGGCATCCACAGGGATGTCATTTCTCAGGGCCTTTTGGAAAGCACAATATACAAACTTTGTCATGAGGCGGGACCACCTAGTGAGAGAGAGAGAGAGAGAGAGAGAGAGAGAGAGAGAGAGAGAGAGAGAGAGAGAGAGAGAGAGAGAGAGAGACAGCAGTCCCTGTTCACAAAGTGCTCCATTCAGAGAAAAGGCTTATGCAAAATAAACACCTACAACATGAAAAGAATTTTCATATAGGCAGCAGACAACTGGACCAGTGTATACTTAGGACATGAAACGGGCATGCTTGCACATGAATGGTAGTTTTTGTCTTCACTGTGTGCCTTTTGTTTTGTCTCATGTCATAACAATGTAAAAGTCAACAACAAAAAGTACTTTTCATCCACTTCAATATTTTTCAGTACTACAGTACTACAGGTACCTTCAAGATTTTGCTGCCAAACTTCTTTTGTTTGCACTCAAGGTAAACAAACAATCAGAGCATTGGAAAAACACTGAATTATTTATGTTGAGCTTATGAGTTGTCAGTATGAGGCTGGCCATGGAATTCATCTGTTTACTAACAAACACGCTTTACACTGAGTTACCAATTAATTTGGTACACCTCTAAACCTGTACGATCTAATGCAGTTCTATATAACAGTCTTACAATAAATCCTAACCTCTGGGTTTTGTATTTGTCTGCATTATACTGAAAGGTATTTCTGTGATCATGGTGCTACATGAAACATTAAGATGATCTGAAGTTATTACAATTCATCCTGAAAGTCTGTACCAAATTCCATGGAAGTCCTTCCAATAGTTTCTAGGGCTGCCCCCGGCAAAAGATTTTATAGGTGACTAGTATGTTTATGATATTAATTGAATTACTTAAATATATATATATAATAATTATTTAAATATATATATATATATATATATATATATGCTCTGCATATTTTATCAGCCACCTGTTAAATGTTAACAGCAAAAGCAGTAATTATTCTGAATGTGTCAGAAGGACCAGCTAAGAGACTGAACATTTAGTTCATTTATTTCAACACAGTACAAGCTCACACAAGTCTTGTTGTTCAAAACACGGAAAAAATAATAAAATAATATCCAACTAAACAAAAACAAATACTTGCTGTCTTATCAACATGATGGATCTTCTGTCCTTGCCTAAACCTTCCAGAGGTCTTCATTGTCCCTGGAGTCAAAGTCCTGGTTGGAGCCATTGTAAAGCATCTAGTCTTGGAGGCTGTGAGGCTGGTTCTGGCCCTCCCTCCCTCAATGCTGTGTTACAAGAGAAAAGGTCTGTGTTGCAAAACCCCCCCGATACTTTAGTCCTGGTTTAGTCCCCAATGGAGTTTAACGTTATTTTTTTCCTGTGACAATCCAACTTACCAACTTTCCAACTTATGATATTTCAGTCGAGACCAAAGTGGTGGACCAACCAAATGACCAATATCTCCATCCACAGAGCCACGCTAGCAGCGTAAAAGACCAGAATAATTCAACCATAGACTGTAAAACAAATTTAGAGACCTTTCTCTAATTACACACTCATTTGATATACTATTGTTATAAACATATTGATTATAGCTGCTTTAACATTATTCATTTAGTGAATCCAAAAATGTAAAGGCTCCAAGTTTAATTTATAATAACACTATTTTCTGATAACACTCTCACTGTATTTTGTCTAACCTGCAAGCTGCAACAGGATAGTAGTAGTAGAAGTTTAGACTGCGGTGTTAAGATGCATAGCCATACCTCAGTCGGCTCAACTAGATCTGTGAGATTACTTAACCTGACAGAATGTAGAGATAGCAGTAGGTAGGAACGATAAAGGAAAGGGCCCTTAGAGTTGTTGTTTCAAGAAATCTTAGATGCTTATAGACTCACATGGCGTGCTCATGCAAACTCATTTTGACATTTGGCATCTCATTTTGGTTCATTCCTGCACAGATGCAGTACGAGTGGATGGAATTAGCATGGACTGATTTGGATGTGATTACAGAATAACACTGGCTGTCACCGTGATCCAGAAGAGGAATAAATGAAGATAATCTTTTCAAAAATAACATGCAAATCTTAATGGATTGCTTCTATCTTCTGCATTTAAGTCATGTGTCACAGCTTGTGTGTTTTCAACGTGACCAATTATAATCACAATCGCACAGCAACACCAAAAGTGCATGTTTGACATTGCCAAACATTAACAAGAAAATAATCATAACTGCAAGTGCTAATATTTGCTCACAGAGTCCATGTTTTATTCATGGGACATCTGTGCCACTTGGAATCAGCCTGAAGCTTCACAACCCAAATAGGAATTATTCAATTAAACTAAGCAAAACTGATGGACAAATGTTTGCTGCTTTTATTTCATTTTTCTACTTTGCAGCAGCCCAACACATAACCCCATAACAATGCATCAATAATCTCTCAATGCTGCATCACCTCAACTGCCAATCAAAGGATGGACTGGGGCCTGTTTGCTTCCCTGATTTGAAATATTAATACAGGTTAGCCTTGTGAGATGCAAAAATGTAGACTGGGGCACATGCTGGCACCAGAAGCAAGGCCGCAGCTTGACAAGGCAAACAAGAAGTCTTTAAATAAGTAATGGGTTTAAAGGTTTGGAGAGGCTCTCTGACATGAAATAACCAGTGTACAATGAGTGCAACCCTGACCCAAGGACTTCAACACAACCTCATCAGCAGCAGTGGAGAAAAAAATCATACATTCGCACACAGCTTGTGCCCTTTCACAGTAGAGAACACTGTGGGACATGCACATTATACTATACATAAACCTGGCACTGTCTGGGCCAGAGTCAGTCATACTGGCTTCAAGCAGGAGACAAAATGATAACGAGCCAGAATCCCTTCTTCACTCTCATTCTTTCTCTCTTCCCAGAGGAAAGGTTGCTGCCTGTAAAACCGAAAACCCGGTTACGCTGACAGGCTGGATGCTCGTTCCCTTAGTGCTCCAGCACGCAAGCATGAAGAGGGAGAGTTATTTTAGAGGACAAATAGTGTGTTTGGCATTGCACAGAGACAAATTCCATACTGTTGTATGAGTTTGGGGGAGGAAAAAGAAGCTTAAGCATGCAACAATTATTGGCATGCAGATACCGGATGTAAAGTGAAATACATATAATTTTACCGTACTTTGAGCCGATGGATTTCCCGGTCCCTTGAATATAGCGCTGATGGTGGAATGAGAGAATGCTGCATGAATGTAGGAGCTGGCACAGCGACTGCCTTCACTGTGCCCAGGCCTTGGCTTCCAGGGATTTGTCCAGATGAGAGCTAAAGGGCCTGAGGATCTGCTGGAGCC
Source organism: Dicentrarchus labrax (assembly GCF_905237075.1). NCBI lineage: Eukaryota > Metazoa > Chordata > Actinopteri > Moronidae > Dicentrarchus > Dicentrarchus labrax. The sequence goes on from NW_026136709.1 coordinate 6,422,154, forward strand.
TTCCACATATCAGTTTCCCTGTGCTTGAGTGTGCAAGTGTGTGCATGCAGGCGGACATGCCTCAGAGGCACTGTAGGCTTAGTACTTTTTCCAGTTCTGAACAAAATGTTGAGGGCTGTACAGTCAGGGAAAAACTAAAGTGGAGTTCTGCTTCAGTTTGACAGACATGGGTGGGTGAAAGCTGATCCAGTATTAAATCCAAAAGGCCTCTGAAGATACTGGTGTACAGACCAAGACTCACTCAACCTATCATACAGAATTGTGGTACTTTTTCCCTTTTCCTCACAACATTGGACTCACCATGTAGTTACTGTTGTCAAGCTTCATAGTTCCATATATATATATATATATATATATATATATATATACGCTATGCAGTTTAAAATTGGTAGATGATAGGATTTTACCACTTTTTTTACACGTCACACTTTTTTTTGAAACAATGGCTCCCTGATTTCAGACAAAGGTAGACAAAAGCAGTCCAACTGAAAAAGCATTTTTGTCTAATACAGCATCTTATCTTTATGAAAAAAAAATCCTTAAGTGCACTGTTAACGTCTGTTTTGAGGCTTACTTCAGATAACTAATTAGCTCAGCTGCAGCACATTAAACAATAGGTACCTGCAAATGTCACAGTTTGTGTAGGCTACTTGCGTACTTAGAGAAGCTTTTTTCAAGCAGTATGTTGCACTTTTAACATTTCAAAAGAATAGCCTTTTAAGAAGAGGACTATGTGTTTGCAAAGGTAATGCTACAGTATTTCAGGTTGGCTGGGGTTGCTGGAGTGTATTCAATAGAGCAGAATAGAGCTACTAATATTTAGCCTGCACTATATGATATAGTAGCATCCAGGACCAGTTTTCACATTGCAGAAATACGACACAATGGATGGGCTAGTCATGAACAAGACGAGTTGCATTACTACTGTTAGCACTGGTAGTAAGCAAGTTATATCCTAATGTCTGCAGTATTTACATTTATATTTTTTGTTCTTTAGAGGTAAAAGAAACCACCATTCAAACTCATTCTATGGCTTGAGGCAACTGAGATTCTTCCTTATTTGTTTTTTTGACAATTGTTAAGTGTTACTCACCTGTATGTGATACTCAAAGCTCTCCCAGCCTGCTGCCAGACAGTAATGAACAGCAGCAACCATGGCTGAGCAAACAGAAATGTTTTAAAATGCCAAAAATATACCACAAGTTTCTATGGTGACTACTAATATATTGTTTTCCATTTATACAGCTGCACATGTTCAATTATCTTTCTGTTTGAGTTATTTTCCCACTATAAGGACAAAATGTCACAGCCCTCTGAATATGAAAATTAACCTTTTTTCCTTTTCCTTTTTTAACAATGCAGTGCCAAATTGGGAAAAACACAATAAAAATCTATACAAAAGGAGAGCCTTGTAAATATACTCAACCTATTTGTTAAGGCTTAATCTCCCTTCATTAGACCTCAGCTGTATCATAAGCTAAACTTCCCCTAAGCCACAGAAATGGGCTTTTTGTTGACTGTTTTTGTCATTAAATTCCCTTCACCCTGTACATCGTTTCCACCTAAAAGCAGAGAATATCAGGCAGAGAAAAAAAAATCAATTACACCTTGCACTTCTGTGTGCATGTCAGGGGCTTTTCAGCATTGGAACCTAATTAAATTAACCTCAAAGGGAGAGAGACTGGAAGCGCGGCCAGGGCACTCGGTGCACGTCCGATGATTAGCGCATCGATTTATTAAAATGGGCCAGCCAGCCAGCCAAGACAAGACCCTTTTCCCGCCGGGGTCTTGTTTACTCCAAACTGAGACAGCTAGAACCGTTCTGCTCGGCACTCCTCTGCACTGCATGGAGGAGTTAATTAGTGGTGAATGAGCAAGCGTTTCTGTCAGAGCTGGATATAACGGGCACTGCTTTGTCCACAGTGGTGTCGCAGTAATGAACATCAAACAATTTAGCTTCTGGGTGTGTTCTTGTAAGACTGCACTTACAATGACAAGAGAAGGAAACCTGAAATCTTTTTTCATTTAGTTTGTGTTAGATATGGAAGTGCAATGAAAAGAACAACAAAAATTAATGGATGGGATTCAAACCACGATTCCAACTTGTTTCACCTTGTTTTTGTTGCAGTTTTGTGTCTGCCACAATCCTTTATATACACACATTTCTAACACACTTAAATAAATGGATCCAAATAGAACATGGGACACTGACACAACAATACAGTAGTAAGTCACAGTGACCTTAACCAGGAAAAGGTAAACAATCAGCAGAGGTCATGGGTTCAGAGTCCAGTGCCTCCTAATCCTCAGAATGGGCCTCCCAAAGAATCTGCTGCCACAGTGGGTCATCTGGATATCCTGGCACTGACTCACTTTGTCAGCAAGCCTTGTTGCCGTCAGACAAAAATACGCTCATCACCACACAGACCTTCAGGATGAGCTGCGGAGCTCTTCACACGTACGCTTTCAGTCACAGTGAAAGTTCCACATTGACTACAAGCGAAAAAGCTTTACAGTACAATGCCATAGGGTAAAAACATAATATAAAAACTTTGAATGACTTCAAACATTGCTTTGGTGCACACCAGGATCCAGATATTTTTATCATTTGTGCAGTTGCACAAAAACCATACATACGCCACTCACCACATGAATTGGTATATATAAACACAGAATGTGCAGTGAGACTGTGCACATACTAAACCATGCGTAGATATGTTTTTCAAAAGTGATCCAAGGCTGACATGAAAACTTATTTACTTTTTCTGACCAATTTACATTTTACATAGATGGTTTCACATAAATGAGCAGTTTGTCTCTTTCACTGCATGTCATATAGAGCTTTCTGATCAATATGTAGCTGCCTATATACAGTACCATACGTTAAATAGCACTTTTATACTCACCATCATTTCTCCACTATTTTAGACCTTTTTCAGCTCTGCAATTCAAATTACATTATTTTATAGATGCTCAGAGCTTGTCATTCTACTTGTAACACAAATCTATGATGTAATCTATCATTTCACGCTCTACAATGTTTGTATTGTTCACTGAAATAGTTTGCTGTTCCCCTCAGACAATATTCTCAATAACTCAATTTTCAACTTTAAATAACCTTTGACTGAATGAACTGAATTTCATATACAGCAATGTTATTCATTGTAGAGTTGGTAGTGATAGCTGTGAACTTCTCTGTTACACATATTGCTGGGACTGCTGACGCTTGGTTTTTGTGTGACCGGCTGATGGAAGTGACTTATGACTTTTGGTTCCTGCCCTAAAACAATACAATGAATGAATCACCCAGAAAAGTATGATACAGGCAAAATGTCAGATAACAAAAAAAAGGGAAAGTCATCCTTATTTACAAGCTTTGCTAAGTTTGTTTAGCTTGTCTCACGTTAAGCTGCTTATCTGCAGTGTGAGGAATGTCGAGCCTATGGGTCATTCCATTTATGTTATTCCACGGGACAATCCAAACATTGTACAAGTGCAACCAAAGTGCCAGGAGAACGAGGAGATCCCAGGCATGAGTGTACATTTAATCTTAAAACAACATTACCATTGATAGTCGTGTTTAGATATATTCTTTAGCTCGCTGTTATCACTCACAATTATGATATTGTTTGGATTCCCACATTGCTGCTCATATTTCCAGTGGACTGGCAGCTCACTGATGGAGGGCCTTCCCTGGGGAGTCTAAAAACGCAGCCGTTTTCAATGTGTCTGATCCTGCCTCTCTATCCTGTGCTGACTGTAATTGGCAGCCTCTCCTTGTCATTGAGTTATTACATTTCCCCTCTCGGCTATCCCATGTACCCCTGGGAGCACTTCACACTGTGAGCGAGTCCCGTGAGTACCCCTTCTGTAGGACACAGAGGACCAGCAATATAGTCGTCCTCATGGTAACAGAGATCTTTCTCTGCCGAGCTCTCTCTCTCTCTTTCTGACTCTCCATAATAGGCCATCATACAGTCTTCCAGTGTATAATGAGGCACTAAGTGGAAAAAAGAATGGCGCCAAGCATTATCATTTTGAGATTCCTGGATGTCCACAATTAATGCACGAGGGTGGATATTTTACATTTTGAAAAGAGAAGAAAACAATTGTGTGCTAATGCATTAGCAATAGGGCCTAATGCCTTCGCTCTTCAAAGACGGCGCCGCAAAAGAAGGTGCAAAAAAGGTTTACTTTTCCACAGGATGCAGGTCCCTTTCAACTTGACATCTCTTTTGAGTGGTTTTTATGATGTGGCGGCACAAAGATGATTTATTCTCTTCTAAAGTCATCCAAAGTCGAAAATAAACACAAGTTCAGTGGCTGCCGGTGTCACTGCTAAGTAAACACAGACCTGCCTGCAATTAAAGTCCCGGTTTCCTCCAGCAGAGCTGACGTCTCAGTTGTGCGGGAGAGCAGGAGCAGCAGGAGGCCACAGTCCATTTTTTTGCATATTTTCATCTGGAATAATTGCCAACACTGTTTTGTATGATTAAGGGCTCCGTAATCGCACAATTTCCATATTGTTGACTCATACTTGGAGACGGTTTCGTCTGCTGTGGCACAAACTGGTAATTGAATGGGAAATGCAGATGCAATTATCTAGTGTGCAATAACTTGTGAGAAATTTGCCTGTGATCAGTATTTCCACTAGTTTTAGGCTCCAGACTGAGACCTGACACTCACCATACGTCCTCCTCACTGTGTGAATTTAAATCAGTGTTCCTGCTCCAACCATTGCAATCAATAAAGTAAACAAAACCTGGGGTTCCTCTTTATGCAGGCAATGTACAAGCCTGCACCGGTCTCAGCTGTGTGCTGAAAGAAATAGCACACATACAAGTAGAAATGTTGGCATTATTAGTGCGAACACATGGCTGTTGCTTCTACGTGGGAGACTTCCTTTCATTATGCATATAGGGAAGAATTCAATCTATTATTGCCTGCCTTAGTAAGAAAACACACGCAACAAATGTGTGTGTTACTCTAAGTAAAGGATATAGTATGATCCTGCATCAGCCTCTCCACCTCAAACAGAATCAGGTTGATTTAAAGCAACTCAAGAAAAGAACGTACTCTTAAGACTAATGAGGAGGTGCAATGAGGTCACAAGTTCTAGGTGAGACCCTGTCATTATCCATAACTAAACTGAAGTCTAGACGACATTGTATATGAGAGGGAAACGACAATTAAGGATGTTTGTCAGACAGACAGCTGAGGTATGGTTTGGGGAAAAGAGGATGCAACTTGATATCTTAAAGAAAAAAATCCACACTAAAGCCCTCGTGTGGATACTGTAGCAGGTCAAACAAAGAAACATGGAGAGGAGAAGCATTTTCAACCATAAAACACATTTACAGTAAAAGATTTCTGTACTGCAGTCGGAACACACCTTATCTTTTTATCATTTATATTCAATGCAACCGTTTAGCATTATCAAAATGTGCAATGCAAACATCCACAATTCATATTAAACGACAAGTGTGTAGGATTAAGTGGTGGTGTAATTGCACTAAATATACTACATAAAATAAATTCCCCAACATCTGTAACTCAAACTCAAAACCACAAATGCCAACTCATTGCTAAGCTAAAGGAAAAGTCAGGGGATTGCCAAAGTCATAAGGATTTACTGTTTATGAATATATGAATGAATATCTGAACTAAATTTTGTGCTATTCCATAATGAATATGAGATATATCCCTGGACAACTGAAAACTTTGACCTGTTCGTGGCTCTGGGGGAGAAGCATCACAATGGGTATTTTTACCAGATTTCAGTCCATTCAATAGTAGCTGAGATATTTATAGATATTTTATAGCAGACCGACAGGGGCAAGCCTGTCTTTCAGAGGGATGGCTGTTAAGCGTGTCTGGTATCATATGAGGCTGTATCAGGTTCTATCATTGGTACAACATTCATGTAGAAGTAGGAAGGAAAAAGCATAAATTGGAAGGGTTAGGCTAAATTTGGCGTGAAACTGGCTGGCATTTAAAAACCATGCCATTTTGTGTGGTTGGCCTGTTTTTTGATATTTCGACCTGGGGCCATAAACTGTAATTGCATAATGGCGAAGGGGGAGCCTCCCCTGCTAAATCAGTGCTTCAGTTGTGCCACCCCAGTCAAAAAAGTCTGGAAACACCGCTGCAACAGACTGACACTGGCCATCCCTAGAGCCTTTTTAGCCATTCTGCTAGTACTCAGTCATTGTAATAATATCTTCTTTAATATACTTAATGTCGTTAAATCACATCCACTTTAGAATCAGTTTAATTCAACACATTTTTGAACATGATGGTAAAGTGGTACTTGAGCTCATCTGAGGTTGGGAAGCATCACATTACTACCAAATGTTGCTATGCAAATGTAATCACTAATGCATATTATCATCATAATTCATACAGGATTGATTTAAAAGACCAGAATGCAACTCAGTCATGAGGATTGTTATGTCTTGTGAGCAAACCTGCCATTCTTCACACTTACACCTAGACTATCTGCCAGATGCCAGTCCAGCCAAATTTTCTCAGAATGTCAAACACCTTCGTAGTAATTTCAGGAATTAATAAACTTAGGCAGACAAAGTAGATTAAGTGATATAAACTTACTGTAATGTATTGAACATTAATTGATGTTATGGTTTCCACAAATTGGTTATTAGCTGCAGCTATTAGCAGCTTGTTTGGATGTTAAACTGTACTATTGGCCCTTTTTGAAAAAATCATCAACTTAAATCAATGTGCCATTATGAAACATACTGTAGGCACTGTGATCCTGACAAAACTGACTCAGCTTAATCCTTAAGTCAGTTTAGAGCAAATAGGGTCACAGTTTATAAGAAATTATGTTATTATTTCATGCCTTTAATTCCATAGTACCAAAAAGAGTGAAATCATGACATTTACCCTGAAAAGCATGGAGTCACCATCCTCTAATATCCAGCTGCATGCCCAGTTTTTGTCAACTGGGGCAAACATGCCAGTTTGCATCACCTGGAATGACGCAGAGTTAGAGAACAGAGCAAAATGGAGCAAATGGAGCGTAGCAGAGAAACTCATCTGCCAATTCCTTGCCATCTCGACTCAGGTCTTAAGTCTGGATTGAAACACCCACACAAGCCTATCCTTGTTTCATTCTCTCCACCTCACTGACTCCCATGTCAGCACTAAATGACTGAATAACAAATGACCAAATCCTACAAAGGCCTAGGTGGATAACAGACATTTTTTTCCATCTCCACACGAATTACAACACAACCTCAGAAGAGGTAATCAGTGAGGAATTCAGGCAGTTTGGCATCACTACTGGTCACTGTTGACTTTTCAAAAGAACGGACGGCCTGTAGTTGATGATTTTCCACAAATCTTCATCTCTTAATTACAGCAATAATAAATGTATGCAGGTTCTGGCAGCTGAGGGCAGCTGAAAGGTATAATTTGGTCACTACTCCTGACCTTCAAACACCTTTTGAAACTTTCATACCACTTTATCAAGAGCAATGCACTTTAATTACTGTTAAGTAAACACTGTTAAGATGTAAATGTGGGTATGTGTTGGGTACGGGGCTTTTCATTAAAGATTCAAACTGCATTTGTGCTAGTCTACAAACTGTAGAACTTATTATTCTTTTTGGTGATTTTCTGGTAATTGGTGATTTGGTGATTATCTGGCAATAAGCAGTTTTTATTCTGCACTTCTCAGAAGATGCTTGCAAGTCAAAGTGTGTACAATTACAACATCTTTGAACCTGCATTTATTGAATCCTTTGGCCAATTGGAGGCAGCGCAACAGGCTGTAAACACAACATAGGTATATATGGTATGGTGATAAAAATGTGTATTTGCAAATGGTTATTTACACATCAGCAAACATTATTTACTCTTAATTGTCAGAGTAAAAAAAACCCAGGTCTCTGAATGCTAAATGTGGCTTTCTTGATGGATTACCCTTTAGAATTTAAACTGTTTAAACTATGATGGAGGGCAGCATTATGCTTCCTAGTGCATTGCCTGCTGTAAACGTATAAAAAGAAGAACGCTAAATGCTCCAGTTTCTTCACCAGCTAGTTGAGTTTGTCTGCCGTTTGTTGCTGGGCAGGTAGTGTACTGTGCACTTTACTAAAAAACAGCTGCCTGCTGCCAAGAAATAATGCTGATGAGTCTGACCCAAAACAGTAAAATTACAGGCTGTAAACCAAAACAATGAGCTGGAAGACACTAAATAGCCCTGAAGAGATAAGGTGAACTCTAAAGTTTGACAGTACTGATTAGAGCAGCTTTAAATGAATAATGCTTTTGTATGTTCCTGTACAATCAAGGAGGCTATGCCAACTCCCGCTGGCTACCAGCTAATCTTTAGCTTTCTAGAATATGACTTATGTTAGAGAATGTTTGAAAAAGTAGACGTAAATCTGTAGTGTTACATATCAACAAATAATAGAGAAAGGCATTTATTTTCAGGAGCTGATGATGACCGTTTTGCTACTTCAAATATAAAAATATATCTTGATCCAATTCATGTAAATGAGCAGTGTGTCTTTGTATACTGTACATCAAATGCTCTTCAACATGTCTGCCTCCCCTCGCACAGAAACTAAAGCCTCTGTGTATCATACAAGTGGAAGTTATGCAATATGGAAAAAAAGAAAAGAAAAAAAAGGAATCCTCTCCCATCTGTTGCAACTTCCCACTACATGTCTGAGGACTCTCTTTCTCTAACATCTTCAACAGCAGACAATCCACAAATCACCGGGTCATATTTCATCATCAGCTGCCGGTCTGTTCCACGCCTGTCTTCTCCACTGTGGCTCAGTGACATGTGGAGAGAGAGCAAAGAGGAGAGTGAGAGATATTGGAGAAGCAGGAGGCATACTGTAGATGGGTGGAAAGACTGTGTGACAGAAGTGGTGTGAGCTTCTGCTGAGAAAAAAAACATTGCACTTATTTTACTGTCACGGAGTATGATTGCAGTCAGAAAATGTCAGGTCATGAACACCTGGGTCACCCTGAATGGGAGGAGGGGGAAGCATGTACAGCAGTATCAGGGGTGACCAGCAGTGTAAAAGCCCCCTTCTAACTTAGCTTGGGTGTCTTCTACATAGATTCAGTGATAGTAATCTGGTTTCACTTGTTAAAGCAGCTACAATTCATATTTGTGTAATAGCAACGTGACAGAAAATGTGACAATATGAAAGGGGTTACTGGTAGTGGTGGAGCTCTATAGTGAGTTTCAGCTCATTGTTAAGCTGTTGGTCCGCAACTTAACTGTACACAAACAGTGCCTGCTCAGCACCAAAGAACTGCCATCATGGGTTGGTAGAGACCAAAACCAGAAGTAGAAGACAGAGGCAGAGACATAAGCAACTGTTTAACAAGTTCACCATATCAACTTAGTTTGGCCAAAGGTTATTACAGGTGGCTGCAAAATCATAGCTAATTTAGGCTATTTCAGTTTTTTTACTATAACTGTCATGGATTGGACGTGCTCACGTGTTTGGTGAACACTGAACTGAATGTATCCGTTTGGAACTAATTACGAGCATGTGAGCGCCGCTAACTCCGGTGAGAGATAAGAATGCTCACACACGGTGGAGTTCAAACTCAAAACAGAAATCAGGAGAACACAAGGGAACGATGCCAAGAAAAAGTACGTTTCACTTTCGTTTTCCGGAGGAGCTACGGCGGCAAACCTCTGAAGCGAGGGAAACAAAAATTTCGGCTCAATAAGTGAATGATGATCATGAGAAAAAATTAACAAAGGAGGTTAAGACTATGAGCCACCCAAGTCAAGCTCAACTGTAGGTCAAAATTCTAAATTGTAAACTATGAATGTGAACTAATTCATTTTAATCTGTGTGAACTGAACTTTGAGGTAGACCTTGTTTAGTATCAACCTGGTAAGTGGAAGCTAGTTAGCCTAGCTTGCTAGTAATTCGTAGAGTTTGAGAAATCAGTTTGCCATTTTGTTAAACCAATGCAGAGTAAATTTCAGTATCACATTGACAGAAATTCTTTCTACCACTATAATACACCAACTGCTACATACAGTATCAAATTTCTGTATTGGCAGATGTTTCTTATATTGAGAGTCCGTGAGAGGTTTTGGTTGCAGTTGGCAGCTGTAATTCATGTCAAAACCTACATTTTAAAAATCGTGACAGTCGCACGTATAAAAACATGTAGTTTAGAGCAGAATGAGTTAAGATTGAGTCACAATGTGAAGTTGTGATTTCTTTCTTTTTTGCAGTTAGCCATTTGCGGCACATAACAATCATCCTCAGCAACAGCCGCAGCACCAGGTGCACCCTGTTTCTTAAATCTTTCACATGGTCTGGTGGAAAAATATGGATTTTAATAAGTCCCTTCAGGAGCAGTGGAGGGCGGGAGCCTGGGAAAGTGGACTGAGTGAGGTGTCCTGTGCATTACATTAGATTCCTTTTAAATGTTTTATAATGACAAACATGCAGGGTTTGAACTTAATGAGCTGAAAACTGCCAAACGTCCTTGCATTGTTAGTGTCAGATACAGTATGTAAGGTAACCCTCGTATTGTGTATCACAACATCTAACCTTAAAATCCACCAATTGTTGCCAAATGACTTTAGTGTACATAACAAGTACAAAACTTCCTAAAAACAAATTGTTTGTGCATTTACAAAACCAAAAGGCCCAATTTATTATTGACTTACACTGTAGTTCTTTGCACTTCAAATTTGATGCCCAATTTTGGGATGTACTATTCAGTACCATTTCCCTCACATGCTTGCTTAGCTTAAGCTTCTCAATTATTCAGGCTTGGATCAATACTCAACACACTCCTGTGAGGAAAAGCAGGAGGGAGAGACGAATTTAAGCCGGAATCTGGATTATGGATTTGTATCAATTTATGTGTGGCCACTCAACCAAAAAATCTGTGGAAAACAGCGAAATACGGCTAAGTGGGGGAAGCTGGAAGGCTCAGAGCTTCTGTCCATTTTAACTCCTTGTTCTTCTGTGACCCTTTTTAGCTTTGGCCAATTATTACACCACCAGCCTTGTTCTGTCAAAGGCGCCTTTCTCATTAGCCTGTTCCCAGTTCACTCCACAGGCTTAATGAACAGGGCCTCCATTACCCAAGTTTACCTCCAACTTTAACAACAAGGCTGTGTTAACAGCGCGTACTGATAGACAAGGACAAGTCACACATCAATGGCATCCTTAACAAGAGAGACAAAGATGAGAACTGTCCTTTTATGAGTATGTTAAGTTCACTTGGGAGTGAAACTTTCATTTAGGGATTTTAAAGGGGGATATGTTGGGATTTCCTGTTATGGCTTGGCTCCCCCTAGTGTTGTTTGTGGCACCGTCCATGTTCCAGCACATTCACACCTACAGGTGACACATTAGTTATTAACTGTCAGCTTACTTATCAAAAATGACACTTGTCACATCATCGACATACAGATAAGGTAGTGTTGACAGAGCGGAGCCTCTATTTTTAACTGACACAAACTACTGTGTAGACAATTACATCAGCAGTGGTCTGATGTCATGTGAAACTCATTTCCTTACTGGCATGCCAAGACTGTATACTGGAAACCCAAGACTACCACACACTTCCATCATTTAGGCTAACAGGGACAAACACGGACCTGATAAGCAAAGTCTCCAGACCACTTTTCTGTTGTCTTGGACCTAACTGTGTCAAGACTTGAGCCTATTTTGAACTTGTGTGGGTCTCTGTATACTGTCAGATGTTTTTTCTGCAACAACACTTGGAGGGATTACGGCTGTGTACCAAACTCATCCTCAAAATCTTCAGTAAACCAAACTTCTTACCGAGAAATGCATATTTTTCACTGCCTGTTTCTTATTATTTTGACATGACTTCTGGCTTCCTTTTGGACCTGGTCTGGACTTCATATTGCATTTAATCCATTATTGCATCATGGTATTGCATTATGCACTTCTAAGTGTGTTCATCTGTGTGTCAATGTGTGTGGTGCGAAGTGTGTATTCATAAGTGTGGTTCATATCTTTCACCGGTTACAGAAATGTTCCTCCCTCGCTGGCTGCATGCAGGCTGCATGTGGCCTCGAACCGTGGTCCCGTTCTGCACCAAAGCCAAAGCCAAAGCCAGAATTAGAGATGGCGGTGAAGCCTACCACGGGCCCTTGTTGTATTTAGATTGGCAGACGAACAGCAGCTTCACTCAAGCCCTGTTTACAAAGGGCTCCTATCCACATTTGTGGGAATCGTGCCTGTAACGCTCACGTAAACAAAGGCCCTGAAAGGCCTGTCGCTCTCTCTTTCTCTGCCTCTCTTTTAAACAGGCATCGGTCCAATAATGTGATGTTTTGGTTTAAAATTAGAGGAGGAACTCTCTTGGAAATGACTGCTGGTCCCACAATTTGATTGTTTGAAGTCACAACGCAGGGAGTCGGTTTTTCGTTTTTACTGGTTTGGTTTTAAAACCATTTCTATAATTGAGATGAATCACAGTGCAGTAATCGCTTCAGACTGCATAATATACACGGTATGGTATGAACATGTTAATCATGGTGTGTCTACTGACAGCTTTCTCAAAGGCATTATGTTGTACTTGATGACACGCAGTCTTTTTGATCCAAAGGCAGACACAAACAAACACAAATATGTTTCCCTACACATCCTGTCACTGTTTTGAGCAGGTTTGTGATGACCCAACGGCAGTTTTTGCACCAACTTTGCCTCATATTTTCAACATTTTAGCTCTCAGTTCCAGACAAAATACCAAAAGCAAGATCATAGCACAATGATTAAAGGAAAAACCCAAAATGAAAAATAATAACAGAGAGAGGGTTTAAAATAGAGTACGTTAAAATACATGGCAGGGAAATCCTATCCTCGAGAGAGGGTCAGACATGTAATTTGAAAAAAAGGCAGAGTTAAATGACATGTAGGGAGTAATTATAGAGTCCAAATAGACAGAATGAACTGAAATAATAAAATACCACCTAGGCCTGTCAAGAGTGTTCTGTGGACCGAGGGAAAGTAGCCTTGGGTTTAAAGAAGGGCAGGCCAGCAGGCCACCACCCATCCCTACTCTCTCTGGCCTTACGGGAAACTATAAAGAGCATTTAACTTTGTGTGCTTTGATCACATGGAACACACATTAAGCTATAGGGCTTTGCAAAGGGTTGAATTAAGGTTAATGTCCATAAAAGCATTTGAGTGTTTTCACCCAAAAAGGAAATCAAATAACTTACAGTACTCTAATACAATTATAGTTAGCAAGTTTTCCCCCAAAAAAGACCAAAAATGACTAAATATAAAAGAGATCAGCAGTATTAAAAATACAGCGATTCAAGAAAAGTAAAGGTGATGTCACATTCAAGGTAAATAACCTCATCTTCTGTACAAGCTAACGTATGGCTGAGACTAATCTCATTTTAAAGTGTAGGACACTGCGCAGGAAGATTTAATAACACGTCATCTTCATCATCATTAGCCTGTTGAAGGTGTTACTTCAAAAGACAGAGCACTTCATTTGACTCAATTCCCTCAGCCTGTCTGCAGATGTTATGGGTGTCACATTACCTTCAAGCTGATGGATAGCATCCTCCTCCATCCAGAGCTGCTGCTCCATTATGGTACTTGTGGCTGGGCTGTGATTGATTGCATGTGGGCTTTAAGTGGACATGATGGATGAGAGAGTGTGTAGTTTACCAATGGTGTAGTTGTTTATCTGATCATATTTCTAACCTTTTGCATTAACACTGCCATGTGTCTGTCACTGAGGAGATATAACACAATCTAAGTGACACTGTTGGGTTAAAGGAACATTTCACCAGTAATTTACGTGGACGTCCAGTCAGTGCTGGGGGTCTGCGCATCCTCTCCTCAGTGCTTACATTTAGTCACCACTATGCAATACAATATTGAACCAGGTGTGTTAGCCTGGCTGTATGCTTCTTATCACATCCGTCTACATTTCCGCCTGCCTTAAAAAATGTGCAAACACAGTTGCCTTTGTCAGCACTATAACAATACACAATAAACATAAGCACTTTTGTGACGTTAAGAAGGTGAAACTGTAAGCAAAGTCTCAAAGCTCCAGTTGTTATAAAGCTCACTACAACCAATGACGCTGCTTTGTTTGACATTGGGGATACAGTAAACAGACATGATTGGTATTTTTTAGGTGTGGTCAGATCCATTGCTTGTAGCTATCTAGAAATTGTGAACACATGGTTTGAACCATTAATTCCAATGAAGGAAAGTCTTATTGGTATGGTAGAACATATGATATTTCAGAAGTGTGCTTCAAACTTAATGGCACCAGGCTGGTTAAGACCCTTTCCTGTCTCAATGTGAGAAAGCCAGGTCTGTAAAGGAATGGTTCTCTCAGTTTGGTGCGGAAGAACCAAGGACTGTGAGCCAGACCTTATCACATCAGTGTTGGACCGCACTAATGCTCTTGAAGGGGAGAAAATCCCAGCAGTCTAGTTCCAAAATGGTTGGATACTGCTGTGGCAAAGTTCAGTGTAATAGCTCTTTCCTGATTTGGATTGGTTGACACTCCCCAGTGCCGCGGGAATGAGTGCTAAAGTCCGGAAATGAGTTAACATTTTTCCACCTCCGGTTCCCTCTAGGCTAAGTCAGTGGGTTTTCTGAATGGGTTCTTGGTTAGATGCCAGAAATGAGGTCTGTGGTTAACACAAGCTTAAGAGATTTTCATGTTTTATTCTACAATATAAAATACAACAGTAAATATCCATCCTCTGACTTTTGAAGCTCTTGTGTCTTAAGTGTCTCAAAAAAGGCCGTTGCTAACAAGTGGCTAAATGAGACTACAGAGGTTGTCGGTGACATTAGATGTCAGCACACCGAGCACAGAGACCTAGACTATTTGTGAAGACCATTTTGGTAAGTGTTAAGTATCATGAACCTTTGTTCGCCACAGAGCATATTTTGTGCAGTAATCTAAAACTCAATGGAAAACTCCCATTGGTTTGGCCTACAAAAATATGTTATCCCTGCAGAACATTGTTGCTCAAGATAGCGTTACATTTGATTAACACATTAGTCTTCATCCTCAAGGCCTTCTCTTTTGTAATGTCGAAAGTGAAATATGCAGTTAATTCAAACAATAAATCTCATAAATTGCTTGATTTTTTTGGAACAGGGTTATGTCAAACCAGTGAAATTAACGGTCTGAGCTTATATTTATTTTCCCTTTATTTTCCTTTATTAGCTTGCTAGCTCTGACGTCTGCTGCTCCTTTATGTTTTCTACATGGATCATCAACTGGCAGGGATGCTGACATCCCTATGTTCCCTGGGTCCTGTGTTCCCCGGGTCCTATATTCCCCGCTAAGGTTAGGGTTAGGGTACCCCGGTCCCATACAAAGCGGGGAACATAGGACCCGGGGAACATAGGTACGCTCCCCTTTCTGCCTGATACCTGCTTTAGCCTCAGTCTCATGTGTAACCAACCCCCTGAATTCTGCATATCCCTCCCTCCCAGCAAATTTGAAAAATGCAGCAGAGAGAAATCATATAGGGAGCATGCCTTGTGGCTAAGGAGTGTGTCTACACCAGTGACGTGCAGTCAGGAGAGGCAGGGGAGGCATTTCCCGATTCAGATACGGGGAAGAGACGCACGGTGAGGCAGCAGCAAGCTGTGCCTCACCTTGGATTGCGCAATCCCTCACAAACTGTGTTCTGCCATGCAATGAGACTGCCTTACTGTCTCTCTGTATGTTTCAAACACTTTTAATATATGCCCCCCTGACTTTCTATAGTTTAGCTGGTGTATATATGTGTGTGTAATCAGTTTCGTTTGCTCAGCGATCACTTCACTTGCCTCATGGTAGGGGGCGCTCGTGAGCCCAGAGATTCTTATGCTACTCCGCAGCTGCATAGTAAGTGACAGTGAGCTAGCGTCTTACAGTCCGTGGTTACAATTACTGAGTCAAGTGCAGCGATCATTTTTTTTCCCTCTCGCCCCGCCTGATTTCAGAATGGAGGATCATATATCCAAGCTCAAACAATTTTCTAAACTGGATTTTCAATTGAAGCAGGGGGTAATAAATAAAGGAAGACCAAGACCGGAGCTGAAAGGTTTGCTTCACACTACAGGACAGAAGATTCCCCGCTCTTTTCAAACGGAGTGGTACACACGAAAAGACTGGCTGTGTCGATGTTCAGCGAGGAACCGCCTTTTCTACCACTCACATTCAAAGCCAGATCGCGCTAAAAACTTTTGGGATCACCAGGATCGACTTGGCTTTGGATAAACAGCAGGAACTGAACATTAGCATCCACAATGCCAAGGTAAAGGAGATCCGAGAGATTTTGAAAGATCTCATCAATGCCACCTGCTTCCTTGCCAAACAGCAGCTGGCTGGCATTATGTGGAAATGATGAAAGCACAGGCTCTGCTAATCGTGGCAACTATGTTGAGCTCCTGCATGCTTTTGCTGAGAAAGATGACAGGCTAACTAGACATTTAGAGACATCAACTGTATTTGCTGGCGTGTCAAACAGAATACAGAATGATTAAATCGAAGCGGCCGGTGATGTCATTATAAGTGACATTAAAAAGTTCAGCCCCATTTGTTGCCGTAGAAGTAGACGAGACCATAGATGTCACAAACAAAGCTCAGATCTCGGTCATTTTGCGCTATGTGGCTAAAACTGAAGCAGACTGTGAGGTGAAGGAAGCGTTTTTAGGCTTCGATAACATGAGTGCTGACAGACGCGCACCTGGCATAGCTGAGTATGTCCTGGGAGTGTTGGAGAAATATCACTGTGTCAACAAGCTTGTAGCTCAGACTTATGATGGGGCGGCTGTAACGGCACCAGAGCTTAATGGGGTGCAGGCTAAAATTAAAGAGAAGGTACCCGAGGCCATGTTTACCCACTGTTACGCACACAAGCTGAACCTGGTGCTGTTGCATTCAGCAAAGTGCGTGCCCGAGTCTTGCATGTTTTTTAAAGCAGCGGAGGGACTAGGGACATTCCACAAAGCGCACCCACTTGCTGGATGATGTTGTCAAGCGCCGTTTACCCAGAGCAACGCCTACAAGATGGAGCTCAAACTCTAGGCTGCTGCAGACCATAAGCACGCACCAAAATGACCTGCGCGCATTATTCCACATCATTATGGAAAATCCTGACAGCTGGGATAATGACACGCTGATGATGGCAGCAGGATAAGATCAGTGGCAAAAGCATCGACATGGTTTCTCCTCACGGCATATGAGCGCATTTTCAGTGAAACTGATGCACTTTTCAGAGTGCTGCAAAACAAAGTGATGGACACCATTGCAGCTCTCGAGCGCATGAGACTGGAGTTTGACAGTTTCTCTGACCGATTTGAGAAGAAATGCGGCGCACTTGGCCTGACAGAAAGTGAAAACAGACAGTCGGTCAGAGTCAGACATGAACAGAGACAAGTGTTTTGTAACATTCTGGACAACATCAGGGATCAAATGAAGGCCAGGTTTGATCATTTCGGTGAGCTAGCTTTCCTTGGTTTGGTGGATTGCGCAAAATTCAGTAAAATGTCATAACATTTTGATGACACGAAACTGCAGAGCCTGTCAAAATACGCCAAGTTCTTTGACTTTGTGAGACTAAAGACGGATCACATCGGACTGTATGGCTCACCAACGGTGAGGAAAAATGTAAATCTCCTGGACAGCTTCTCAGCTTTTTGGCCCAGAAGGATCTCATTCAGACTGTTCCTGAGGCAACAAAGTTATTCCAGCTGGTGCTCACGGTACCTGCTACGACAGAGACAGAGAAACTAGTGGAAGGTGTAAAGTCCCTGATATGATCCCAATATGACTATGAAAAGATTATTTTCACTGTCTATGTTTGCTGAGAACCACACATGGAAAAAAGAGGCAAGACCTCTACTCTCTAGTGAAGCGTCACTGCAGCCGTGCATTAAATGCGCTGCTCTTACCTGTGAACATGGGCGGCAAGATAAAAAGCAAGAGGTTCCGCGATGTACGTGCACTGTACCATACTTTTGTAATAACAGTGTGGTAAACTAAGTGTGAGCTAATGCTTGGGTGAGATATTCTGAATAATGAGATATACATTGATGCTGTAACAAACGTAGCAAAAGGTGTATTGTTTATACATCTTTTAAAAAACCTCTTGCTTTTCTGTCACTTTTTCCATCTTATGGATATAGTCCTTCCAACTCCATATTTTTGCCCATAATGAACATTCAGTCTGGTATGTTCTCCCACAAGTAACAGCCATGTACAGCATTTGTGACTTTAAATGGTTGTAGAGAAAGGGTTGCAAAAAAAGGTTAGTCCCACAATAATAACAAGTAACAACATTTTCATCATGAACTTAAATAACATGCATAAATAATTTAAACAGCGGAGGAAAATATGCAACATCGTCCATAAATGGTCCAGGCCTGGTTTTGGCTTTGCAGTTAATACCAGAATAGCCTATTTCCCTGTGTAGAAACTGGAGGTTACATGAACAAGTGTGGCCCAGCCCTTAATGGTGCACACCCAGTGCTTATCTAGGATCAGCTCAGATTATGTACAGTCACAACACTGACAGCCGCCCTGGTGCCCACATCTCTCCTCTCATCTGTCAGTTAAAGGCCCTGTGCATACAACATGTGATACATTGGCCCAGCATGTCACTCCTCCAAATGGCAAGTAACTCAATTTTCCACAGATGGTTTGAGAGAAAGGGAGAGAGAAAACAGGCTGAGGAGATGTGTAGTTTTTGGCAAGAAAGGCAGTGATTCACATTTTGAGGAAATGATGAAGGGCAATTTCTCCCAATAGCTATGACCAACTGTATTTTTGTCCTCATTAGCTTCCCTTAGTCAGGGATGTAGTGCAGGGTAAACCTAGACTCAGTTTACCTACATTTGTTTGTGGTTTACCACAAGGAAAATGGTTTACTTTTTCCAGTTGTTAGAAATATATTTATAGTAAGTACTGTTATAACTGATGTTGTTGATAGAAGAGTATGGTATTTAAGGAGTACTTGTTTTCTGAATATATATTTGATTTTTGTTTACACTGCTGGGGCTGAACCTTAACGTTGGAAACTGTTGATAGTCACCCAGCTGTGAGACTTTGCTATCATCTAGTGGCCATATAGAGGCATAGTTATGAATAACCTTTTTTTTTTTAAAGAACAGGGTGATGATTGACTTGTTTCATTGTATTCTGAGCTGCAAGTATTTACTTGCTGTAGGCCTAAGTGTAATGTAATTAATATGCAAATAATAGAATAGATATATTACATTTTACATGTGCTATTTTAGTTGAAGTCTCTGAAATGCATCTTGCAAATAGCTGTCTAACTTGTGCATGTGTGAGATTGCTAATCATTAATAACCAAGCCAAGCCTTCATTGACATTGCCAGCTAACATTACAAAACATTTGACTGTTATGTGCTCACACCTGTTGTTTTGTTTTTTAACACATTTGTATCTGCACACGCACAGAAGGTGTGAAAATGTGTACAAAATATGCAGAAGTCCAGTCAGCATGTTCAGACTGTCTATTCGCCTACACATCTGCAGAAAAGGTGGGGGGAATATGAGAAGACTTGTTGCACTCCAGCCTAAGCTCCAGCAGCAGTTTTGCTCAGATTGATGGTCTTCGGGGATCGCCTGTGCTCCAGGTCTGGCAGCAGGAAAAGGCTCTTCAGGGATACAAGCTTAATAGAGATAGCAGACTGTCTGGCTCTGTCTGAATGCTCAGCAGCAATGGGCCGAGACGGAGTGTGTGCATGTGTGTGTATGTGTGAATGCGTAGACAGACGACTTGAACGACAAACACCTGATCCGAGAATCAGCTTTATTTATTTGTTTGGATTACTCTTCCTAGGAAAGAAACCAGGCTAGTCCAGTTGTAGAAATTAACTTAGTACATTTAGTACAATTTTGTGTTCACATTTATGCCACTTATCTCGCCACAGAACCAGCCATAATATGAACTCTGCTGACACTAGCCATGTTGCCATTAAAGTCACGTGTAGAGAGAAACAAATTAACTGCGGTATTAGATTTTTGTGTATGTTTTTATTATAATAGATATATATGAAAATATATGTATATACAGATTTAAATTTTTATGTCTATAATTCTAACAAATATATATGCAAATATAAATATGTACATAAATATATTTTAAATATAAATATATATTTACAGTATGTGTTGGATATTTTAAATGGGTTTTCTGTCTATTATAATAAATAAATATAAAACTATAAATGAAATATCTATGTATATACAGTATATGTGTAGGATTTCTATTTTTTTGTCTATAACAAATATATATTTATATAAATATATTAAATATATATATATTTACATTTTAATCTATTATCATAATAAATATAGGAGCCGGATACACAAAAACACTCCAGTGCTGATTTAACTACTATTTGCCACTGAATGTTAAAGCTGCAGTAGGTAACGTTTATTTTTATGTTGTTTAAAAACAACTTTTCGTCATATTTACTTAAACTTTCACTATATCCTGACAGTAGTACATGAGACAGATACTCTGTGAAAAAATCTGGTTCCTCTGCCTCGTCTAGATTATCTCTCTCATGTACTACTGTCAGGATATAGTGAAAGTTTAAGCAAACATGATGAAAAATTATGTAAAAGTTACCTACTGCAGCTTTAAGGCCCCTCTTTCTAACTAATTGTTTTGTTCAACTATTGTTTGTTTTTTACTGCAATGGGTTTATGTCTGTTTTGTGTGTTTAAGGACGCTTTTTTAAAAAAATAAATAATTCAACTTTTTCCACAGAGTGTATCTTACCTCACCTTACCTTCCTTGTAAAGTGTCATCTTCACTCTTCTTCACTCTTCAGTATACTGCCTTAGTTATTGAATTAATGAATCTTCTCCACCGTGAAGGCTTCCTCCTCCTCTTTATCGAGGTCAGCTCATCGGTACAATCACGGCTCACCTGTGGAGGCTCAGCTGGTGTTTCAACCCTCACTTCCTCCTGCAACTCCTCTCCCACCACCTCCTCCTCCACACAGGATTCGTTTTGTCGTCTGAGCTCCTGGTTCTCCTGTCGCAGGGCGGCTAACTCTGCATCGTTCTCGTTGAGCAACTTAAGAAACCTTGTGACAGTTAAATTCAGGTTCTCTGAGGTTTTGAGCAAGACATCCTTCTCGTATTCCCAGGCTTCTATTTTTGTCTCATGGTCCCAGCTGCAGGGACTACCAGTTGTCTGGCAGACCTTCTCTGCACTCTCTCTTTGGGGACGTTGTTTAAGGCATTGTATCTCCTCATGAAGGATGTCATTTGACTCACTCACAGATTTCAGAAGTCCTTTCACTTTCTCGTAGTCGTGGAGAAGTTCGTTAATCTCTTCCCGTGAATGCAGCAGCGTTTTCTCTGTCTCAGAGGCCTCGAGCTGAAGCTTAGAGCTGAAAGACTTCTGCTCTTCCAGCAACACAGTCAGCTCCAGTATTTCTTTTTTCAGAGCTTCCTGCTGCTTCCTCTCTTCCTCCAGCTGAGAAACCTGCACGCTGACATTGCGGGTCCTTGCTTTTTTTGGCAGATGCGTGGCGTTTCTCTCGAACATGGTACTGCTTAAGGCTTCATCGTACGTGATGAGCATTTTTTTCAGCTTGTCCCGTTCCTCACGAAGCTTCTCCTCCTGCTCACTCGCCCTTAGTTTCTCTTCAGCTCGTGAGGCTCGTTCGCTGTGCAGCTCATTTTTCAGGTGATTGATTTTGTTCAGTAGCATTTCTTCTTCTGCCACTTTGTCCTGAATGTGGCTCCTGCAACTAATATCCATCTGGCGTGCCATGTCAATGTGCTTTAATTGAGCAAACAGACTGATAGCACTTCCTAATGTTGTCTAATGTGTGTTAATGTTTACCTGCTCCTAAAAGAGTTAACAGTGAGTTTAAATTCTGCACCAACTCAAATATATAGAGAGGGAAGATATCAAAGCTGTCCATAGAACATCAAAGGAATTCCAATGATGTCATACTTTTAAGGGATTCTAATGATGATGTCATACACATTCCAATGATGATGTCAAATGGAACATGGGGATTCTGAGCATTCTTTTAGAGTTTTTTTTTTTTTTTAATGGTTTTACATAATCACCAATGACTTCTTTAATGTGTGATTTAATCAATTAATATTTGTGATCACCAATTCAGCACAGCTTAGCTAGCTAGTGTCCTTCTCAGATTTTATTGATTAGCTTAGTTTACTGATCACCAAGACATGAAAGAGGTCATTGGTGATAGAGAATTTGAAGACCGCCCCCTGCTGGACCACAAGGCAAAATACTACCAATGCTCCGTTGCACTGAAAGACTGTAAATATCGAAACAGATCAACTTTCAAACAGGTCATTACAGTTTGAATATTTGAATTTCATTTGACCGCTGAGCAGGTAGTGTTTTTTTTTTACAGCCTTTTCTCTGAAAACACTATGAAAGCAGTGAAAGTGAACCAAAACCGTAAAGTTGTGGCCAGACAGATGAACAATGACCTGAAATACATTGTTTCTTTTAAAGACTGTAAATAAAGCTTGTTTCGATCCACTCCTGTTGTGTGAATATGAGTTCATTGGTTGGTGGACATAAATAGTCAGTGGAACTAATTCTGCAGTCAGTGCCATTAAGCCAACCAGAGTAATGTGCAAATAAGGGTAATAGTATAAAGTGTATACAGTACAAACATGTGCAGCACTTACATTAGGAAAAATATATAGTATGCATATAAGGGCTGTATATTGTCTTTTTAATAATATAAAGTAGGTTAACAACCTATTTGACACAGCTGAAACTACATCATTACATTAAAATAACAGTTTTGTAGTAGTAGATGCAGGACTTTGATCTTCTTAATTCCTTTAATAAGTGCCAGCATGTGTTTCGGACAGTTGCCCATTGCAAAGTAATGTTGTCAGTGTCTTACGATTCCAATGGATTGGACAATTTGGAACAGATTCGGCTGTTAAATACGAAGATTCGACTATTTGTCATTCAGAGAAAATAAGTGTGTGCAACCTGTTCATTTTTCAGTTAGAAAATGCCTATCACAGAGCGTCTCTGCTGCTGGGCTGTTGCAGTGCTGTCAGCTGAAGAGTCATTCACAGTGGACTGCAGTAGAGGAGGTTGTACCACTCAAAAGTGGTTTTCACTGGTCATCATCGCTGCCCTCTGTTAAATATCACTCTTCTCCACTGCCATCACATTTAGGTTTGTGGTTTGAGGTCATTTTGAGAGTTGACAGCCGCCATGCTGTTGCTCCTGCATTGCTTTGCGTACAACAATGCAGCTAAAAAACAAAAGTGCAGAGATCTGACTGACAAAACACAATCGTACTTACGTCTTTGGGGTCAACCCCAACTTATGACATTCCCATCAGCCTCAGATGTAGCCTGCTTTGTGTTTTACACTATTTAGCTAATGATAGCATGTTAACTAAACTATGATAGTGAACATGGTAAATATTTTATCCACTAAACATCAGCATGGTAGCATTATCATTGTTGCAAATATACATTCCCACCTCTATGTACCTGTCTAATAAAATAGATGTGCAGGATTTTTTTCATCTGTTTGATTGTAATTGTCACATTATCATATATTTAGCTCAAAACACTGCTGCATGGCTGTAGACTCTTCTAGATCTAGATCTACCACTGGGGAGGCATCAGAGTCAAAAATGTTCAAATTCTACCTTTGGTGGCTTTAACAATTGTAAATCATTGCTATAAGAATTTAAGTTTAAACCAACTAGCACCAAGGACACGGGCAGCATGTAAAATCTATTCAAATCTTGCAGGGCACAAGGAGGAATTGCTTTAGGGCACAATTTAAGAGCCAGTGTCACTTCACTAGTAAAAAAATAACTTTATTCAACCAAATGCCAGAGCTCTGTGCAGATTGAGTTAACTATGACATCTCAGACAAAACTTCTCTATTACATTTATAAAAAAAATATATTGATACTACACAGAGCACCTTTAAAACTATGTTCCATATTGTCCTGTCTTCCTACTTGCTTCGATATATTCCGCCCTATGTCCATCTCTTTCCATCTCCCTCTCTCCCTCTCTCTCTCTCTCTGCCTCCATCCTCCTCCACATCCCACTAATTACCCCTCAGCAGTGAGACAGTGTTGTGTTTAGTGACATGCAGAGGCAGGCCTGACTGGTGGCTCTGACAGCCTGTCACACACATAATACACACATATGCACACTCACAGAGCTACTGTGATGGTAGATAGTGGCGGGAGTCCTGGCCTCCGACCTGCAACCTCTCAACCACCCCTCCACAACTACTAACCTATACCCCTTTACCCCCACCACCACACCACACATGCATTTAAATGAGCTCCCTGGCAATTTGCTGCTGTGCTTCTGTCTCCGTGTCTACCTCTGTTGGTCTCTGTCTCTCCCCGCTGCTCTCTCTCTCTCTCTCTCTCTCTCTCTCTCTCTCTCTCTCTCTCTCTCTCTCTCCTCTCTCTCTCTCTCTCCTTCTCTCTACTACTAATGAGGTTCTTAGTGGCTGTCAGTGCAGCCTGGAGATGCTGGAGGGTCTAATGGAAAGGCAAAAAGATACAACCTGAGGAACAGGGGATGCTCTCCAGGTCTAGGAGACAGCAGGGTTTAGGTTAATTGTACGAATAAATATAGCACACACAACAGAGGGAGATTTGTCATCATTTGATAAAGAAGAATCTTTTCTTGCGTTCATGTGGGCTTGTGTGTCTGTGTGAGATGTGGAATGGATGCCAGACAGCAGTGTGTGTAGCTGCTGGGTACTCCCTGATTGCTGCCTCACCAGCTGACATGTTTCCCTCTACCTGCTGAGACAGGCCCCGCTGACAGAGATACTGAGAGATCATTAGTGTTAGCCCCCCTGACATAGCCGTCTGAACAAGCCTCCCCCTCCCCCTCCCCCTCCACACCTCCTCACCTCTCCCGCTGCTCCCCTGCCTCCAGTTTTGTTCTATCAGTTTGTCCCCTTCCCCCCCATCTCATCGTGTTCTTCCTGCTACTGTTGTTGGCCCCTGACAACTGGTCATATCTTGCCTGTCCATCTAGCTACACGACTTACATGTTGCTGGATTCCACCTTTAATTGCGATAGTTGCTGAAATGAATGTCTGTACTCATTTACATTAAATCATTGGGGGCTGGTGTGAAACAATTGGGAAAGGGGAATTGAAAAAGGTTAAGCCTGGTATAAGAAAAACATCAATACTCATACAAAACTGGGCTAGGCTTATATGGTTGGATTTGTCTGAATCCACAGAATCCAAGGGGGAAAAAATTGTGTTTCCGAGACCTACGGTCCAAACATGATAGGCCAAAACAAATTTGTTGGTATAGTTCCACTACCTGGCCAATCGGTAAAGATTTTTGTCTGAGTCGTGAGATGAGATTTCCAACCTAGCTGCCAGGTTTGGGAACTGTAACTGTCAGGGTTTCAGATTTATTTATTTATTTATTTTAGTTTTATGGCAGAAGGAGAAAAAATACAGTTGCAATGATCAGGGTCGAGGCAGACTGTGAGCCTTTGGATGCTTGTTTCTTATTTAACTGACAAGTGGTATTTGGAAAGACACCATATGCAAGCAGAACTTGGTCACCTGGGGATTTGAACCCTGAACCGTTGCTTCCCACAGACCAGGGGATTTGCTGAATTTAGTTTACTATTTACTCAAAATCGAGTAAATTACCTACTCTTAGGATTGTGGGGAGTGTATGTTCTATAGTATGAATGTTGTGCGCCTGGTGTGTTTTGGTTTTTGGTTCTCTCTCTGTCTAGCTTTCTTTTCGAGGAGTAACACACCTGCGTGCAAAGTCATCATTGGACTCCTGCTGAGAGCACACCTGTGGAGGATCCTGATCAGGACTTTATATGCATTGAGTGCTGCCAGAACGTCGCAGCTCGGTGCTTAGTTAGATATATATGCTGTATTCCACGATGTAGACCTTCAGTTCTAAGTTTAGTTGTTTTTTTAGCCTCTCAGCAGTTTCTGTTTGTTGCAACTTCAGTTTAAATTGAGAGTGATGAGTTTCTTTTTAACTTTGTTGTGTATTCTTCAGTAAAAAAATTCCACAGTTCTTCCACCTGCCTTGTGTCACAGAGCCATGTTTGAAGCAAAGGTAACAAGATGCAGTTAGTGATGCAAGTGGTCTGTAATATGAAGTACCCAAAAGCAATGTAGTTTATTTTTATTTATAGATATATTCATATATTGTTTTTACACAAAAAAAAAAAAACAAATCATCCCAACTTTTCCTGCTTCCCCCTTTACTATTGTGGTCCCAATCCCTGTAACATGTCTATTTTATGAGTATTTGACAGTATTGTATCTCATTAAAGCAACATAAAAAGAGTTGTTGCAGCAGCATGTAATAAAGAGCTGTTTGATCAGTTAAATGCAGTGCACACTATGAAAGGAAATTCCTCATAATAACATTATACTACCACTGAAAGGCAATTTGTGATGGCTAATCCATATTCCAATAAATTAAGAAGGGCACCAAATGGTTGTGTTTTCACTGATATATAAAACAGTATCTGCATCCACCCACAAGCACACTGATGAGATTCCAGTCTATGTAAGATGAAAAACATGATACAATCCTACAACTAATCCCTCTCATGGTGGTTATAATGTTTATAATCTTTGCTAATTAAAGATAATGCTGTATCTGTCTGGCACCATAAATGTTGGGTTCATAAAAGCAAAAATAAAGTCATCTGAGGATGTGAATAAAAATTAATTAGTGAGAGAAAGATGAGTGGACTCACTACCAAGAGACAGATAAAGACTTTAAATGAGCATGCATGCTTGTGTTTGTATCGTTACTAAAGCGAGGTTTAAGCATGTGGATCAAGACACACTCTACGCCCCATGAAACCCAGACTGTTTTAAACAGCATGACCTCATAAACCACAAATACCAGTAAAACTGTCCAACAAAAGCAATGAAACTTCCATAA
This sequence comes from Dicentrarchus labrax, assembly GCF_905237075.1. Taxonomy (NCBI): domain Eukaryota; kingdom Metazoa; phylum Chordata; class Actinopteri; family Moronidae; genus Dicentrarchus; species Dicentrarchus labrax. Next base: position 6,449,126 of record NW_026136709.1, read on the forward strand.
ACATTATCAGTTCCTGTTACAGCAGGCTAATAAGAGGCTCTTGGAGGGAAAGAATCATGTAAATAGCTCTCATACAGCACGCCAGCACTACAATACAAGTTCGCAAACTCTCAGCTTGCCACATTGAATTATAAATCTTCATACAGTCCCGCAAGATCATGATTTGATGACTGACTGAGCCTAACAAATCATAGCATATGGGCTGGCGAAGGCTTTAAGGGTTTCTCAGATTTTATGAGGGTGAAATTGGATCATTCATCAGGCTCAGAAATGAGGAGGTTATGCCTGTTTGAACGCTGCCCAACATGAAACCTAAAATATTAGGCAACCGTCTCCTGAGCTTAGAAGAATATTAAAAAAAGCTTTGCTACCCTGATTACATTACACATCGATGGTTATGCAATTGCACATTTCACACATGACATGACTTTATCAATTCCTGCCTCCACATCAAGTTGAGCTTGGAGGATAGGTTTCCTGTAAACATGAACCAGGATTACGTTAAACAAAATTCTTATTTTGACATGAATATACTCTTTTCAACATAATGCACTTATATTGTTACAATAATGAACATAATGGGGATTTTCTGGTGACCTTATTGTTCTTAATGGTATGTTGTAAATAAGTATTCCATCAATATTGCACTTCGATAAAGATGGTGGACTGGGAGATTAAAATTAAGAGTTGAAGAGCTGAATTGACACAGCCAAGGCCAAGACATCCTGACTTTTAAGGATCCATACCAAATGTCATGGCATATGTTATTATTATTAGTTTAATACAGGTCATTTTGGACCTAGTGTGTAGGTTCCTATAACCTATGCTATATAGTCAGATGAATGAATACATAAAATGTGAAATTTGTGTGATTTTCTAAAAATACTAGGACACATGATTTTAGCTATGACTTGGCTATGTCCCTTGCGGTGATGTTCACTATCTTTCTAAAACATAATTCTACATTTATACTCATTATGACTATTTATATGATTGTGACACTCTTGATCTACCCCACCAGGTGGCACTGTCAGTCAAATAAAGCACAGAACTAGAGAAGCAGCAGCTGCACAGTGGAGTGAAGGGTCAGTGCACCAATGTCATATTTTTCCTCAGTATGTCTCTACACATGGCACTTCTTCCAGTAGAGTAACATGTCCATCGTTATGAGTCACATTTTGATACAGTAATATGTCTGTAATGGACAGTAATCAGGTCACACAGATGCTTTGTCAACACACACGTCAGTTTAGTTCTGGGACTGATCATCTCCCTGTTGATTTTTTGAAGAGCAAAGAATCTGGGCTCTCTTAGTCCCTGTACTCCATAATTTGGAAGGGTTAGTAGTGCACAGTGGCAGTTTGTCAGCTTGGAAAATTAATTAGCCCTCAAGGGCCATTTCGGTGCCAGTACAGTGCCATTCACAGTTTGCAGCAGAGCTCCAGAAGGTTCCATGTGGATTTGGCTATTTGACGTTCACTGAAGCTTAGAGGTCTGGCCACTGTTCAAGACAGAATACGTATCACCACCAGAACTTTGTGCATTGCTGGACAATGACTACACCATTCCTCTGCAGGAACGGAAGACCGGATCTTTTGTCTGTTCTCTCTCTTCCATTCTGCCCCTCCTGTGACAGCTTTTCCTGCTCTTCCTCAGATCTCAGCCGTGCCCCCGTAGCCATACAAGCAGACAGGTTGTATTGGAGTGGAGTATAGAACACATGCCTCGGCTTTGAACTTTTACAGTGGCTGCTCTGGAGAGGAAAGAGCTGTGTTACAAAAGTGAAGTACCATGCCGGATTTTTATTAAGAGTTAGGTGCAACAACACGCAGGGAGAATGTAATACTACGTGGACTGGGTGTAATATCTCACATGAGCACCATGGACATCCAGCTCGATCATAAGTGTGCATGCATTTCTTTGTAGGCACTGTAGCAGGCACTGACAAAAAGCTGCTTTTTCTCTAAAAATACTCCTCCAAGAGACCTGTCCCCAGGGCTCATTTAACCATTACAGATTACTTTCAGCGAGACAAGATAAAAAGTGGAAAACAAAAAAAAATGTCTGACCAGTTGTTGTTTAACTCATGAATGACATTTGTTTAAATCAGATTGCTGGAAGACATTTACATAGCGAAGGAAATTGCCGGGAAATGTCACAAAGAATTAACGGGTTTTGATAGGGCGCTGAGAAATGCTGCTTTTTTGTACTCGCTGGCATTTTGGCATTTTGAGGCTTAAAAGTCAAATGGATTTCATTGATTTGTCTTCATGCTGGATGTTCCCCCAGCCGCTCTGCTTGCAATAGTGACTCTTATTGTTGCTTCTGCCAAATGGGCTTTTTGCGACGGCAGGAAAGAGAGGAAGGCTGTCTGCTCCAGAAGGGCACAAATGGGGCTGCTTTCATATCGAGAGGAGCCCTGCTAGTCACCCATTAAAGTATCACTGAACATCTCCAAACAATTATGAGTTAATACCAATCTACTGACTATCTTCTTTCTAGTGATCAAATTCACAGCATCTCAGGAGCAGTCTCAGAGGCACCAAATCTTTAGATCCATTAGGGGGCACTAGATTATAATGAAACACTTTGGAGCCCAAGGCAGAAGCAGAAATAAACAAAAGATGCCAGTGGATATGGGCACCTTGTGGTTAAATGATAAAAAAAAATACTGTGGCAAAGGGGCAGAAACTAAACATCAAAGAAAATATTTCCAGTGTTTCAGTATTGACCTTCATTTGTTCCCCTTTTGAAGTCAATCAGCTGGAGTCTGTTGTTCAGAAACTTTTTATATTTGGCACCACTCTGAGTGAAAATGTATAGCTGAAATAAAAAAGACCCTTGCTGGTTAGGTGTAGAGATCTACTGAAAAGGCTATAAATTTTCCTGAACAACAGAGTCCATTCAGTCGCTTAACAAAACGATATTCACTGGGGATTCGTAAAACACCAGATTTTCTCCTTCACACTTCATTATGCCTCCTACTGAAAGCACAGTGTTGCTTGTAAAATATATATCTTGGCTAATGCATGCTATGTGCTAATTTGTCCAAATTGATACTTGGCAGATTTTAAGAAAAATTAGTTGAATTTTCTGAAAAAACACAACCCCATAGTTCTGACTGGATTTTATTCAGTGGCCTGGAAAAGCATGTCTGAATAATCAGGTTGTTCCAAAGAAAGAACAAGAAAAACAAATATCTCTAACAAGGGGAAGGAGGAAGGAGATGTGATCCGGACCACAATCCTCAGGTAGGATATGACCCAATTGTCTGTGATGCATCTCCATTTAAATGCTATCTGACGTCTTTCTGTTTTACACTGCGGCCATTAAAGTGGGATGAGGTCTGTGAGTAAATGTCTTCGCCGGACGTCTCATCATTATTCTTACATTTATTAAATTAGGATGATTTATGGCTGGTTTGTATGGAGCACAGTATATTACCTAAATGACTATTTAACTGAACACAGGAATTTCATTAACGTCTGACCTCCCAAGTACAGATTGTGTTGCATCAGTGCCGCCGGAGGAAGAACTTCAGTACAACTTTCTCTTATGAGGCTCTCTCTTTGGATGATGTGGTGAAATATTTTACACTTGCTGTTCATACTGAAGTGCTGTTATCAAGACCAACTTTGTCAAGTCCAAAACCAGGACTAGTCGAGACAGAGTGCAAATGAGGAAGACAGAGTCAAGAACGAGACAAATGAATGCTTTTGCCATTGCCAATGAGATGAGTTTTAGCAGCCAGACATACAATTCCAATGCCCATTCTAAATGGACTATGAATTAAACCAATACCCGTGTTCTGAACAACTGCAATTCATCAATGATTTTTTATTATTATTATTAGTTATTTCAGAAGCAAAATATGAAAAAACATATTGCTGGACCAGGTCAAGTTCAATAAAATATTTGCCAAGGCCGATGGCCAAATCTGAGACAGTGATAAAAAAGTACTAGCCCTATATTTATGTGTCATACTCTGTAGAGTACATTTCTTCTGTGAAAAGAGTTAGCATCATCATTTTAACACAAGAATCGCAAATCCATTGAACATCCTATTGCAAATTTAGATTTTTACATGCTGTGGAAAACATACCTGAACCTGATGTGCATGAGCTCATTTTCAAAAGAAAGAGAGAGAGAGAGAGACCCAGTCTGAGGGAGGTGGGAGATCTGAAGAGCTGCAAAGATAATTAGACCAGATCCAAAATGTGGTTGACCTGAACAGACCCTAGAAAGAGAACACCAGCCACAGCATGATGATCTGTCCATTAGCAAGCAGCTGCGGCCAAAAAGAGCTGCAAAATAATAATAATAACAATAACAATAATAATCTCAGAATGAATGTAAATTTGTAGAGACAACTTCCTAAACTGATTTGTTACTATGCTTCAAAGACTAATTAATAGAACTTTTTGTAGCCAACTGGGCAACAGATAAAATATATTTTATAACCAATTGAATCATGTTATCAAGTCATCTTACTGCCTAAATATTTTAAACAGGCTACTGATTTAAACTATTTTCTCTTTTATGGTGCACATGATCAGAATAGATATGCTCAGATACATTACGGTTCCATCGTGAGAACCATGGCAACCAACCAAGACCAAGTCAAGTCCCATGTTGGGTCTCTCTTCCTCAGGACTATGTAGGCCTGCAGAGAGCTGTAGTACCGACTCAAAATAAACCATAGAGGCATGTAACCCAGTGCAGTTTCATGGGACTTGTTGACAATAAGAAAAATGCAGAATATCACCAGACCTTTTCTTTAAAACAAATAGACTATTTTTGATCCTTACACCCTTGTAATCAATTTGAATTTTTTCGTCTTTCAACTGCTAGGCTGCTTTCAAGATGGTGAGACCACTTTTACTGCCTTGTTTTTGAAAATCACCACAGTGAGTTCATATGTAACTTTTGTAGTACAAGAAGTCTGAAACTTCCACATACATCCTAGGAGTAAAAGGTGAAAGGTGCAATCAGTACACTTTGTACAAATTTCCCAAGTAATATTAGGATGAAGTATAGTGAAAAAAAAAAAAATAAAATAAAATAAAATGCTGATGAGAATCTACAGTATCTGACTAACTCAGGCAGAAATTGGTCAAGGACAAAGTAAATGTTGCATTCACATTAGATTTAGTCACATTCCTTCCTTCCTCTGACGTATCCCATGTAAGTTATAGCAACTAGAGGCACAGCAAGAAATGCACTGCTACCTGAACAGAATTAGGGATTTCTCTAGGTTTGTAAACTGTTGGAAATATTGGGACAATGTAAGTACAACTAAACAAGATATATAACATAGGTAAAGCGTTTTTATACATTTTAATGCGTAAATTGATTTACTGATGTTTACAGCATCTGGACTCAGCAATTATGGACTTCCAATTATGCGCACATGGCTGCATACAGAACACATGAAAACAGAATTAAATAGCAGACAGTGCAGCTACATACATGAGGCAATGTGTTTTGGATATGTGTTGGTGTTCTGTACCTCTGTGACTTTCCTCAGAAGTCTGTCTTGAAGGGAGCTGCAGATTCATAAGATGAATATAAAGAACTTCACATGCTCAGATGCATACATGAATGAGAATGTCCCCCACACCGACCGTACATAATCAGCCAGCCATGTACCTTGATTGTTCTCAGCAGAGCCTCTGCTGAATTCAAAGCGTTCTTTTAAAATCCATGGAATTCACCTGGGACGGGAGTGGGGGAAAGAAAATATTTCCAGCCCACATTACCTGGAGAGTCATTTTTCCAGCCAGGCTGCGTGAGATTTAGTTAAGCCAGCCCGCGTCTCCCTATGTGCCCCAAGGTCATGTCAGATGGACAGGTCGGCTAGATATGTAAAACTATTCCGCAGATCCAGAGCCTGGGGTTAAAGGAGAGGGGTCAGGCATGAACTCGCCTCCTCTCTCAGGGTGACACAAGTCTGTAAATGGCATTAACCCGAAATATGTATCACGTCACTGTTCCTCTTTCTTTGCTCATGTGGAGGTTATGCTGCCGCTCACTTTAAGACCAATGTGAGGTGCATTAATGAAACCTGGCTCAATATGTATGTGAATTAAAAATGTATCTGTGTGCTGTATGTACACATGACTTTGCCTTCAGAGTTTTTTTATTCTTTCAGCCTTCAGCTCCCTCCACCCCACTGTGTGAGTTGACAGGGCTGTTCATTCCACTCGGGATGATGATGTGGATGTCATGAATTGTATTGGCAGCTGCCAATGTCGATACAGCATTATGGAATGAACCAGTGTTTCACACAGTATCTTAATCTAATTTACAAGACTCCCTGCTTCCTGGGTAGCCAGGATGCTGCAGGGTCGGCCAAAGTCGAGGAAACAAAGTAAATATAACGGACAGGATGCCCTTCTGCCTTTCATGGGGAAAGGTATCCAACATGGACAGGACAGGATACTGGTAGTGTGTTTAACATAAAAATACTGGTGAAATATAACACACAATTACTGGTTTTGTTTTGCTAAGAACGAAGCTTCTCTTGTGGATCCAATATTCAGCACTCACCTACGAAACTGAGTGATCTGCTGCGCATGCTTCAAAGTAGTAGTCTGCCATTGTACCACACAGGGCTGAGACATGGCTTTAACAATAGTATTATATTGCTCCTGCTGGCACCGCGGTGTGCTGTGCATCAATCCCATGCAAATTGCCCCCTTTTTCCCCCTTTCTTTTTTTAAGCGCACCCAAACACTCCCCACATACATATACACACACACATAAACACACATAGCAGCACTTCCCCCAGCATCCCTTTATGTGATATCATTAGCTATAAGCAATTGCCTGACAAGCAAAAGGCAGAGCGCCAGTTTTTCTTCTTTTCCTCAATTTTTTTTTTTTTTGCTGCACATAAATCTAAAGACCACATATGCTGCTGTCTTTTACGCAATTGTTCTCCCAAACATGTCTCTTTCTTTCTCTCACTGCATGGCTTGAATCAATTAGTACAGGAGCGTTTAAGCTGCGGTACGTCGCCCTCCCGTCTGTTTTAAGATAACTAGGGAGCTTTTAATTTTGGGCCACTGAAATGTAAAGGAGCTGACAGGCAGGGAACGGCTGTTATTTACAAGTATGGGATGGTGGTGGTAGTTTAGTATGCAGACCACCGCATCTGTAACAATACAATTTCCTTTCAACAACAGGGTGATTTCCTCTTTCGGGAGCCAGTATTGGCACGGCAGAAAAACCCACACTGAGCCTTAAGGTTAGCTCTTGGAGGCATTTGTATTGAGCACTGGGTCCAATGTAACGCCAGGCCTTGCACCAGATGAGACAATACAGCAGGGTAGTCGGTTTATTGGAAAGCTCACATGCAGCGACACACATATGGACACTCTTACAGAATAAAGTGTTGGATGTCTCATCACAACTTCTCTGTTTTATCTTTATTTAGCCAGTCAGTGTTTGAGAGCGATGGGGAGTCAGGGAGGCACCAGAGAGAGGATTGTGCAGGGATTTGATCCTCAGCCACCAGGGTTACATGTGATTACAGAAGCGAGGATCTTAATGAATACACGATCTTTGGGCCGTTCACAGCTTCTCTCTACGGTGCAGGGAATTCTCAGAGCGCAGTGTACCCAATTATTGCTCCATGCCTCTGCTTCTCTGAAGCAGCTCGGGGTTTGGTTGCTTTGCTGAGGGGCAATTTAAGAGGAATTATTGAGGGAGGTGAGTTATTAAGTCCCATTTCCATAAATGTACCAACTTGTCTTTGGACTTGAACCTTACAATAACATATTTGCATCTGTGCAACATTTCAGATTTGACGAGGAAGATAAAATTGATTGAAGCAGGCTCCTCATTTCTAACCGTTGATTCTGCCGACTGAAATTACAACTGTCACTAACATTAAGGGATGTCCAATAATATCGGCCCTCCGATATTATCGGCCTATATTCACAAAAAAATGTAATATCGGGAATTATCGGTATCGGGTTTTGATAACCGATGTTTGTTTTGTAGGCTTCAGCATTTCCGAGCCTGCATGAACACAGCATGGGACGTTTACCGGCGCGCGCTAGATGACGTATAACAACAACAACTACGCTAGACTGGTTGGTTGCTAACCGTGGCTAATAAGCAAACAATTTAAAGCTGAATGATTTTAATATTAACACAAAATAAGTGTAATGCACCTTAAATATTTGACCCTGCTATGAGCTGTTCCTTAACCAAACTAACAATTGGCTTAGACTTTACATTAGCACTCCTTCAGGTGCATAATACAATTAAACACATTAACCAAAGCTAGCGCTTAGCTAGCGATTAGCGTTAGCGCTCTTTTCAGTATTAATACAATGAAAGTTGAAGTTGTTCTCTTATTGTGCACAGACAGTGTTTACATTTGGGAAGCCATGTTGCATTTATGTACGCATCCAGTCGGGCAATTAGGCATAATGTGTTAATTCCACAATAGGAGATATGTTATGTTGTTACCTAACAGTTTTGGTGTAAAAAGCCTGCATATATCGGTATCGGGTGATATCGGTATCGGAAATTGAGAGTTGGACAATATCGGAATATCGGATATTGGCAGAAAAGCCAATATCGAGCATCCCTACTAACATTAGGTTGAAAATGTCGTCTCCAGCTGACTTTTTTGATGTTTTCAGCTGACTTATTAAACTGTACCTTCAATATACTCTTGATCATACATACAGTCCATGATATACTAAAAGACTGAAGCTAAAGCGACATGTCCCAGTCAAAGAGTCAACAGGTTAGATTTATGCTCATGGTTCATAGTTTCAAACAGTATGTTGGACCTTTATTACAGGAGGCTTTGAGGGTGGATGAGGATGTGTTTGGCGAAAATAACGCTATCTTGGATAAAGTGTTTGTCTGGGGCTGATCCGATAAATGCAGGGCAGAGCCGTGAACAGTCAATTGCTGGGTAATTGTAATTGCAAAAACATTATGTAATAGTAGCAGAAGTAGGGAAGAGTCAGAAAGTCAGAAAACAGACTCAGGAATATCAGTTGGATAGCTGTGACAAAGTTGGTGAGAACACATCATTTGTCCCCAGTTTTCTTCATTGCCATATTGCTTATTAATTTAACCATGCTCGCTTATTATATGTTGAGTCATAGTTCCATCTTTAATATGTAATTTTCATACACATACTATCAGGGGTTTGTTTGTGTTTTGCATTATGTTTAGTTGTAGTTAACATACCATCGATCAGTATTGTTAGGTTTAGCTATTCTTTCTTTCTTTCTACCTACCATGTGTTTCAGGGACAAAAGGAGGAAGCAATCAACCATTTCCTGTATTTATACTCTGGGTGACATCATTAGTGATGTCATTGGCCTAGACCAAGTACGGGGAGGCGGACAGTCTCTTTAAGTAAGTTATTTATGTTGATTGTGATCGGTTTATGTATAATTGGTCATGTGGTAAGCAATATTAAATGTTTCTACTTGGAGTTTTTTGAGAATGTGTGACTTTATCACTCACTGTTGTCAGGAGAGGTATTGTAGTTGCATAAATGGTACAGCCTGATTATGGAAGGGTCTATTTAAGCAGTTACTTTTGGCTGATAGCAATGGAGAGGATGTGTAGATGTGTGCACCTGAAGTTAGGTTAGGTTTAGCAGCAAAACCCGATTGTACTGATTAAACAATGTTTTGTTTTATTTGTCATGAATTTACCTTTTCATTTGTGAGGGAGAATGTTATTTCTTTTTTTTAAATTACTTAGTCTGTTTTTTTATTCATCGTTCTTGTTTATTAATCAGAACCTCATAATTCCCCTATGTAGGCACAGAAACAAAATAAGAATGCAATAAGATTTTATATTTAAAAATCAAAAGAAAACAACATCTGAAAATCAGAAATAGTAACACCACTGTCCTCGTCTTGATTTTCATTTCCCTAAACTGATTCCAGTCAAGCTATTTCCGTGTTGACACTCAGCCGAAATGGTTTTGACATGAGAAGTGGAGAACCCAGAAACGTCAGAGTGTCCAGGTTATATTTGGGTCAGTTCAGGGCTCTGGCACAGAGGTGTGACATACCCGTATTGTGCCAGAACTGGCACACTGCTGTGAGCCCCTCAGCTTGCTCTCTGCTACCGAGGTTTTCAGTCCAATTCTGAAGTGCGACTCACCCATATGGAAAATCACTTCCCCTATAACCCCCGCTGCCTCCCTCCCTCTCTGTCTTCTCCACAGTTAATGTGTTGACTTGGCCCACAGAGTCACCTGAGGGGGGAAAACAGAATCTCCTGAGTCATTGCTCCAGTTATTTTTCCAGAAGCATGACAACGGGCCAAGACGTCAGGGTTTGGCATTTTCCCTGTTCTTAGGTCTGCCTGTCCAACATGTTGGAAGCGAAATGCCATCAGAAGGGTATGATCATCAAAGTGGTCATTGCCGAAATGCTACTGTTTCCCTGATGTTGTGGGGGAGTTTTATTTATGAATGTGCTGAAATCTGCCTCTGGCGCAGCTCAGTCTGTATCGACAGTGACATAAATTTAAAGGCGCTGGCAGTCTGCGCTGTATTTCTCCTGGTTCTTGATACAGAGTATTATGCAGGAGCGTGATCGTATCTAATTGAAAATGGAAATGAATCGCATGGAAAAAGCAAAAATGAAATTAAAGTGAGGGAGGTAAGCGCTGACGCTTCCCTGAGGATGGAGAACCACAAGGCACCAGCCTTGGTTACATAACTGTTTTCCCTCTGCTCCCTTGGCAAAGTAATGAAAACACACATACACATTCGCACACACAAACCAACCAAAAGCAATTAGGACTGAGGAAATAACAGGGAGTAGGAGTTTGTGGACTAGCTTCTCTGCAACTGGAGCTAAGGCACCAGAATAACACTGAGTCAGTGGAGTGTCCCTCAGAGAGTGGTTAGCCTGCTACTAACCATTTATTTAAGCCATGATGGAGCCTAAAACCACACTGGAAAGTGTGTTGGTTTTCTTTACATGTTTTGTATTTCCATATAAGGAACTAATGTCCTCACAAGTAGAGAAATTAGGGAAATTGGGTTGAAACTGAGATGTTGCCATTCACTCACACTCAGTTTTGTTTTTTAGAGCAGGGACCTAGGGTTTTTATATTTGGACAAGGTTTAGGTTTAACCTCTTTAACCCTTTGGACAATTTTGAGATTTTTTCCTTCAAACACAATTGCGTGACACTGTTAAAGACACCAAACTTTATTTTGAAAGCTGCTATAATCAATATTTTTGTAATAAAAATGGATCAAATAACATGTAATGTGAAAGGTGTTGCTCATAATGAAAAAGACAAATATATTTATCACCTAGCTGTGCAGTCTCATTTAGCTCTATGGAGCTTTATTGGATTTCAGCTCATTGTTTTGATTTTCCAGCCTGCAACTGTACTGTATTTATTCATTCTCACTGCTCTCATTTTCTGCCTTGGCATGCAGCTGCTTTCAGCAGAAGACCTCTAAAAAACAACTGTACGCTACTTGCTCAGCACTAAACAGCAGACAATGTTAGCAACTGGCTAACTCAGGAATTGGTGAAAAACAAGTTAAAAGGAGAACGAATACTGGATTTATAGGCTATGCCATAACAGTTCTTTATATCAACTTTAATGCAACTTAATATACTGCAGCTTCTATGAAGCACTGGAAAAGTTCTCAAATAGAATGTATACAGTGTGAATGATGTTGTTGAACACATTGGAAATATTTTTGTTTTATGACAGAAAGCGAATATCTCACAATGGGGCAGCAACTTTTGTGGTTGGAGATCAAATACCACCTCACGTCCAAAAATCTGCACCTTCCTTTTCAGGTCAGGTCTGCAGTGGAAAGGAATAATGTTTGGTGTTGGATAAAATAATTAATGAAGGCAACAACTGAACAACTGTGTGTGTGTGTGTGTGTGTGTGTGTGTGTGTGTGTGTGTGCGCCCTTGGCCAATGAACACTCCCTCTGACTCACAGGTTCACTCACTCTTTAGCACGTCCTGTCCCTCCCACCCCCTGCCCCCAATGTCCAACCCCCACCAACTCACCCTCCAGCCCTTTTCTCCTCCTCCTCCTCCTCCTCCTCCTCCTCCTCTTCATCCTCAGCCTCTGACTCACAGTGCCAGTATCCTGTGACACTTTCAGGATGATCACACAACCATGCCCCCCCCCCCAATCTCTTTCTTTCTCACTCTCACACACATACACATATGCACACACAATCTCTGCTCACAGACTTGCCCAGTGTTAAGTCCCTGGCTTAGTCAGCCTCTGAGCAGAGCACAAGCCCTGCTGGGAAAGAGAGGCCAGGCAAGCCCCAACAGAATGCTAATGATGTCATTAACCTCTGGACTCCAGGGTCGGGGGGAAAAGTGGCTCTGAAAGGCAAAGATCACGTCACTCTTCCACTTACTTATTACATATTTAGTAATAGACATGCAGGCAGGTGCCCCACAAAAATAGGCCTGGAAACAATAAAGTAAGCCTTTTTATTACATTAAAACCTAATGAGTACACTGATAGCTGTACTTCTTTGGACACTAAATCTTTTGATTACAGTCTCAGTCAGGGTGCTCACTTGGTCAAATGGGCTCTGTACATACAATCATTTGGAAAATCCTCAAATGAAAATCAAAAAACAGATGAATACATGAAAAAGATGCATTCATAATAATAAGAAGAATACATTATTGGTGTGAAAAGCCTCAGGGTGATGCAGTAGGTAAACTCATACATAGAGGCAAGGGATCAACTAGTGTTTTCAGAGCTCATGCAATTACCAATATATTTGTACAGAAGGTGTTGATAGCCAAAATGCTGCCATTTCTCAGTGTAGGAAAAAATATATATATAAAAAAAAACATTACAAACTATTCCCCACAAAGGCGGTGGGGGATGGTGGGGGGGGGGACTACAGAAGCAGTCAAGTGAAGGCTGGCTGGTAAACACAGAGAGGCAGCAATGCTTTGTTTCAAATTGATTTTGTGCTTTTATTATCCAAACAAACAATGCCATAGAACATATATAATACCCACAAACTGTAGATACTGCAAGTCTACAGTACCAACAAAGTGTGTTTTGTGTGTTTAGCTAGTTTGATTAAAATAGCTATAATCAATACATTCAAAATAAAGTGGGTCAGCTCATTGTTTAGCTGTCCAGCCGGTAATTTTACTGTTTCGGTTCACTGTCACTGCGACTGTGTTCAGTGAAAAAGCTTTAAAAACCCACTGTAGACTACCAGCTCAGCACCAAACAGCAGACTGACACAGCAGAATAGCTGACATAGTAGAGCCTTTAGCAGCCAAAGAGCCAGATATTCCCCTCAGCAGCTGGCAGAGACCAAAAACTGAGCTTAAAGAGAATGAATATTAAATTTACAATTACAGGTGGCCGTGAAAATGACTCCAAATGAATGATATCGCTTTGTAACTGCTGGAAACAAGCAACTGTTTGCTAACATGCAGAATAACTTTTACCAAGATGTCAGTTCATCTAAATTTCATAGATAACCTGAAGTTAATGTTTTAGCTTTTAGCTAAGGCTAGCAGCTACTGCACCAGCGAGCAGTATTGTCCTTTCCGTAGCTGTCTAGTTGTCTCTCTCTGTGTGACAGCAAGTTACTGTAGTGTGGCTTGGTTTATATAGCTCATCATTGTACTGAACAGCGCCAAAAGCATTTTTCATTGAATTTAATGGAATAATATTTTTCAATATATTTAAGCATCTGTCAGTCAGATTCAGGTCTTAATTCATTAACATATATTGGATCAAGGTTGAACCTAATATCAGACACTGGTTTATATTATATTTATGAAAAAGCTACAAAGACCCACCTACACAAAGTATTTTCTTAGCTTTAACAGCCTGCCTCACAGCCATCAAGGACACATTTATTGTAAATATGTGAGATCATTTCTATAAGTTCTCTTGCCCTTCTCCCAGATGGCTTAAAAAAACTACCAGAGGGTCCTAGATGGAGCCGATGGCAAGGTGGTGTGTGTGTGTGTGTGTGTGTGTGTGTGTGTGACATGCAAGATAGCATGACAGAGCTCTGACATGCCAGACAGATAAAAACATCTCAGAGTTAAACTGCAAAATCTGTATGCATGGGTGTCATAGGGTATCATTTTCAATATTTTTGGAACTTTTTGGACTGTAACCCAAAAATAATGAGCTTTGCACAGTGTGTGTATGTATGAAACTCTGCGGATTTGCATTGTCAGATGAATATGACAGGTTTTGACATGCCAACTTGGATCTATATCAACACTGACAGCAGACAGTGTACCTACACATAAATTAACCTTCAGGACAGATCTGGGGGTTTTAGCATTCTGTAGAGAAATCTCAGCTGGTAGGTTTCCACCCCCACAGTCCCACTGAGTGTCCCACATCCACTCTCTCAGGACATTTCCCATGCAGAGATACAAGTATAGTGGTCAGAGGGGGTCGGGGGTGGGGTGGTCACCCGCTGGACATTAGGCTTCAGTTAATAAGGTCACTGATGTCAGCTGGCCGGATGAACATCTGTGCAGTGACACACACACACTGGGATACACACAGCTCACATGCACACAGATAAATACATGGAACACATGCACCTGTGAAGTTACACATAAACACGTAAAATTGGACATGTTATGCAACACACATACAAAGACATACAGTATGCAAACAGACATTTAAGACACACACAAACGCACACACACATACACAGGAACACAGCAGGAGGAAGAGGAAGTGGCTGCCAAGGAGATGGGAGATGAGTGGGCACTAAGCAAACAACACTTAGAGCAGGAAGTCCCTATAGGAAGGCTTGCTTGGAGGAAGGAAGTGTGTTTGGTGTGTGAGTGCATGAACATGTGCGGAGGAGGTGTAGATGTAACACCATGGGTCCAGCTGACTTTGAAACCACAACAGAGTGGTTGAGATTTTTCTTTTTTTTTGCGCAGTATCCATATCAGAAGCAGCACATGTCCTTTACAGGGCGAAAGCCGGTCAAGGGAAACATCTGGTTTTTTTCAGCTCCACTAAATTTGCCCAGGTTATAAAAAATTACAGCAAGCCACTTTGTTAATAAAAGCCTTAAATCGTAGTAATTTTCAAATGCAAATCCATACGTGGGGCTTTTAATGTGCCACCACTTTGAAAAGCTCAATTATATCATGGGCAAGGGCACAGATAAGCCAAGGTAAGACTGAATACAGCGAGGTGAAAAAGTCTATTATGGAACAGCCACCTCAATATAGTTTTTATTTCACCTTTCTCCCTTTCTGCCTCGGAGCATGTCGGGCAAGAGAGTTACATCATTTTTTCATTCGCTTTTTATTTAAGGCTCTTTAGAAATATATCAATAGACACCGTGACTTTACCTTGGCTCTAACCAAAAGAATCTAACATGTTTTCAAAGTAGAAATTGGCCAGTGATGACTCAGCTGCTCATTTTACTTTTCTGAAGCTAAAGATTGGAGTCTTTTGTAAGAATGTCTTTAAACTTTATATCTGACAAATGATCCAATTCGTATAATTTTTGGCACGTTTAAATATATGAATGCGGTCCTTCCTTTTTTCGGACGTACCCCTGCATCCTTGTCAGAAACCCCTTTACTGAGCCCACCTTTCATGTTCCAGGTGTGTTCATTTCAAATGATTTTAAAGTGGATGTTTTAAAAGTATCACTACATGAAAGTGGATATTGTAACAGTATTTTCATTCATTTGAATTGTCAGTAGCCGTTTTTCCATCAGTGTGTTTTTCAAGTATGGCATTAGAAAAGGTTGATGGACAGGGCAAAATTTGAGCAAACGTCAAGTTTTTATACTTGTTTGAGGTGTTTTTCCCCCAAAAGGAGTTAATGCACTTAATGGGAGATCGAAACACCATTTCCAAATAAGTTCTGACATTTAACATTTAACAGACATTATTGATCAGCTGTTTCTGCTCCGAGAGGAGAGGAAGCTGTCTCATCTGTGGATAGCATGAAACATGGCCAATACTAGCTGACATGAAAGAATGAGTAAAACTTGCCCAAATGAAGAAAGACAAATTCTCTCCATTTCACTCTTGTCGATGGCCAAGGCGACTGTTTTTCTTTGTGTTCTTCTTGAGGATTATTGGCAAGGAACTGGTTTTGTTTTCAGTTCGCGACCTCTACTACTTCTGCTGTTTATTACAGTCATGTGTAAAGGAGCTTATACCACCGCCAACTTCTGATGAAACTTTTTCTTTGTTTTCTCTTTTTTGTGACATTTCCATTGTTCGCTTCAAATTTGCTCAACAATGAGATGGAAACATGGCCTGTGTTTAGTTCAGTTTGGTTTGCATTTGTGCTAATATCTTTTGGAGTGACAGAAGGAGGCTTTCATGTAACCATTAGCAAACTATTTCAAACCATGTCTTTTAGGTCACTATTTCAACTCCTTACTTTAGCGTAGTTGTGGTGGTGTTGAGGTGTTACAACTGACTCATGTTTGTGGAAGGTGCATCCTATGTAAAAGATCAGCATCACACCAATATATACTTTGTATGTTTATTTTCCTCCTAAACACAAATATGTGGAGCTATATTTTAATAAAATCTTTTCTCTTTAAAATCTTTTTTCATTTGTGGAACTACTGTACAATACAGGCAACAATAAGGTTGGAACTCACTGATGATGTGTGTGTGTGTTGTGTGTGTGTGTGTGTGTGTGTGTGTGTGTGTTTTGTATTTCTTATTGTCAGCCAATATCCCTCTCCATGCATCCTCTCCACTCCCCCTCTCTCCTCTCCATCTTCCACTGAAGTGAGATATTGTATTTCAGGCAGGCCATTTCTCACTGTCAGTAATGCACATCAAATCCCACAAGTAGGAGGGCTAAGAGGTTTGATCGGCTTTAATGCCTTTACCTACACTAAAGGCTTAAGAGAGGAAATCACATTCAAAGTTGCCCCTGCACTGCACATCTGGGCCTCCACTGGCTTTCAGCAGCGGATGGAAATCTTGTGGTTCATAAGGCCTCAAATGGAATCCAGAGCTCCTAATCCATCTTGATCTCATTTACACACAAGTGGCAAGTTTTGACTAATATTTTCCTTGATATTTTGCCACGGCAGAGGAAGAAATAGCTCAAAGAGGTCCAGTCTGGGTCTGGTCAGGGTTATTTTGAGATTCTGACTGTGTGTATGTCCCCTGACCGATCTCAGTATGATTGGGTGGTAAATTTGGTATAATGCTTTCTTTTCCGTGGTGTAAAAGCTGAGGAATGCGCTGCGGTGACATGAGCGGTAGTTTCCAACTCTTCTACGTCTTGCTGCATGAGCGTATCCTCAGATGACCTTGTCTGCCTGTTGGATTCATTACACATGCAGTGAAATTGAAGACATATCTACATCCAGGGGCACTTTTTAATATTAATTCCAATTCTCCAATCTTTCTAATGAGTGTTCTCATTAGAAATTAAAAGATTAAATAAGCTGACAGTAGACATACTTTGAACACGTCGGAATCCCTTCAGAAGATTGATGACTTTCTTACATTAAACCGTTGCAAACAGCCCGTCTGACCTCCTGACTGCGTGCTGCTGTGGGAGAACACACAAGGTCTTCTTAGTTCATTTCAGGCAGCAGAAGCTCATGTCCTCCATGCAGATCTGCCAGCTGTACAGCTTCTCCTGCACCCCTCCCGAGCTCTTCTACCATCTTCAAAGCCCCAGCCTGACGTCCAACCCAGCTGGGGTGCACTAGATGGCACTGTTTACAACAGCACCGGATGAACTGAGCAGCAGAGCAAACACGCCATCTCACAATTACTGATTTACAATCCTTTCACTAATCTAATAAATTAGATTGCGCATTATACAGTTTGTAATTACACAACCACAATAAACACAGTTAACAATGCACATCAGCTCCGATTTCCACAGCTGTTACTGCATTAGATGGGGAAAGATATGAAACAAGATATCAGATATGGCGATCAATGTGAAACAAGGAGATGATAAGATCAGTCACTATTTTTTTTTTTTTTTTTTTTTAATGGCTCATAATGTCATTAAATCTGACTGCCATTATTTGCAAATACATTTAGTCAGTCCACAGGGGCTGTTTAATGAAAAGTGCAGTCTTATCACGCGCTGATAGCATTTGTATAAGCTGGATATTTTACAGCTTTGATGCATCCACCTGCTTTATCACAGCACTCTGCCTCCTGTCTGTTTATCGCATCCTCACTCTTTTAGCCCCTTTGTTGCTCTCTTGTTTGTCAGTGTGTCTGCAACTTTTTGTCTGTCTGTCTGTTTGTCTGCCTCCTCATATTCCTGGATCTCTTTGTGTCTAGGCCTGTGGGCAGGTTTACGACAGGGGTTGCTCTGGTTGAGCCTTCCTCAGGCATCAAAAGGCAAAGAGTGAGACAGGCTCTGTCACATTATGCGGGCCCTCCTCTCCTGGCTTTGATTGAGAGTAGTGATCCAAAACTGATGCGGAGAGGAGCCGGAGCTCACCTCTTGTCAACGGCGGATGTTCTCCACAGGCAGACAGGCGAGCGGCAATGACAATGTTGGATACGCTTCGTGGGCTCTGACAACCCCCTTCACACTTTGACACACTTGGTGATATCTCACTCAATGTTTGCCATTGTCTTAAAGAGATATCGATTGTGCAGCAGTTGCAGGTAGGATTCACATGTGTATTTAAATATTGGCTACATGCAGATTCTTTACATTTCTCCCCAGCGGGGTTGGCTGCTTTTTAAAGAATTTAAAAACTTCTTTTCTAGGTAGTGAAAACATGCAGTCTTACTTTTAGCTTTACAACCTTTTTTTTTATTCTATCCAATTAAAGCTCATTATGTTCTGTTTGAAGCACTGCAACTCATGTGTGCAGCAATTTCCTTGTGTGGGTTCAAAGCACTCAGAACTGCAATATCCCCTGTAGATCTGTATACTTTTTTTTTTTTACCACTGACATCTGTGGCATTTCATCAGTAAAATGACTCATTATCTAATTCAGACCAGCTGTATATTGCATATAAAGACAGCAGATTTTTCTTTTTCAGATTCTATTCTCTTGTAATTCCACTTTAACAGGGAGTTCGCCAAATGTCAAAGAAAAGTCCTTGCAGGTGTAACTTTGGCTTTCCAATTAACCAGATTCTGAAAGCAAAGAGTTGCTCAATTCTTCTAAAAGACTACGCAATCTTTCTGCTGAGGTTGAAACATGAAAGTCACCAGAATTGTAGTAACAAGCGTTTTATAACATCAAAAGGGCACACAATTAAATGACAGCAGAGATTTGTTAAACTTGCTGCGAATACTCACCAATGACTTCCCTATCCCTCATTTAAGATTCTCTTGCACTCTGAAACACACATTACACTACAGTCACATTTGTTGTGTTTTGGCATGTTACCCTGAGATGACCTTCATATTTTTTTTTTGCAGTCTGGTGGATATGTGATATCAGATTTGGCAGGACCTTCCAATGAGCCCCCACCGTCTCCACTTCCTCCCCGGGCCAATAAAAGTGTGTATTTATCCTGCAGAGACTCATTTATAGCTGCTCCACCACGCATCATGAACCCAGGGCCGCATATTCATAAACCGGCCATCTGCGTGAAATATGCATTACTTAAGAGATGTTGCGTCGGGCGATGCACAGCGGCTGGAAGGTGTCATTTCCATGTGTCAGATCCTCCCACTTAAACGCAACATGCTGCCATGGCGACGAGCTGATTGGCACGTCTCGCAGCTCTAAAGAGCCAGTAAAACGAATCGTTTCTTCTGTTAAATAAGTGGACTGTGTCGTAGGCTGAGAGTTGACATGTCGTTTCATGGCTGCTGGGTTCTTTTAGATCTCGAGCAGAAGCAGCGCTCAAGACTTTTCCAGCATTAAAGTTGACATTTTGTATTAAAAGAACATGTTTTTTTTCTCTTTTCAACAAAAGTTTTCTCCACAGCTTCTGTCTCGCAGTCCTTGTGGTTTCTCCATCTGTGGCCCCTGCATGGCTGTACTGCAAGTGCTTTTGTCTGCACTTTTCTTTCTGATGATTCTCAACTATAGCACATGTTGAGATCATTAATTTCAAACCCTGCCAAAACCACTTCCCACACATGCATGGCATTCATTCCACCCCTCTCCCCGGCTCACTCTTTCCTTCCTCACTCTGCTCTCTGCGTCGCTACGAAGCAAGAGTAATCCTCTTCTCTTTTTCAGTGAATCAAAATCACCATGTGGCTTTGTTACAGTAGGCACAAGCTGAAGCTGAGAGCCGGATTGCTATTGCCTTATGCCATACAAAATATGTGTAGCTCGTACAGGTTTGTGCATAAAAAAAGGAAGAAAGAAAGGGGGAAAAAATAAAGGGGTGAGGATTTATGCAGGCAGCATGGGCAGAATTCCCTCATACCTCCTCTCTTGTTACACCTCACATCTCAAACCTGCACCATTTCAAAGCAGCAGCAGATATGAAATATTCAACAGCACGTATTACTATTACAACACATAGTAAAAAAAAAAAAAAAAGAAAAAAGCCATGCATGCTTTCCCCGCACACTTTTAATTTTGAAAACTTGATGATTATTGGTTCAAATAGGACTCGCGCTCCACAGCAGGAGCGGCTGCCTCTGGAACCGAGGCTGCATCTTTAACAAGTATCTCAAAAAAAAAATCTCAAGGGTTGGGGGGGGCAGAATGAAAGCGAAAGAGAGAAAAATGAGGAAAGAGAAAGAGAGAGAGAGACACTGAAAGGGAAAGTGAGAGCAATCTGCTGGAGAATGTGTCAGAGTGTGTGTGTGTTTGACTGTGTGTGTGTGCTGCAGACAGCTCTCTGGCATGGCAAACGCCTGCTGGTCCTGAGCAGAGCTGAGCTGGAAGCCTGCTCAAAGCCCTTCACCTTCACAGCCGGGCTGGCACGATGCATTGAGCACGGCTGGCATAGCGCGATGTTTATCACACAAAGGCACGATCAAAGAGCGCTGGTATCTGGCTGCACCACTTTCATCTGGGTTCCCACAGCTGACAGTAGCATCCGTGGGGGGCTCTCCTCTCCTTTTTCTCCTCCTTTAATGGTCTCTCTCTCTCTCCCCCCTACCTCTCTATTCTCCCCCTCACACATTTATCACTGCAGATAAGGAGACTTTATTTGAGATTCCATAGCCAAAGAAATTTCTCTACCTAATCAATGATGGCTTTAGAGGCGGCCTGGGGATCAGGCGTTCCTTGGCTCTCTGCTCGTAAGGTGGGGAGGGGGGAGCTCACAAACCTTCCCTTCAATGTTTATGTTGCTGCTCCCCACAGGCCAATCAGCTTCCACCTCTTATCATTGTTTTCATCCAAACGATCAGCAAACCAAACTACATCTCCAAAGACGTTCCCACAACAGACACACGGTGCAACTTCACCTCCTGAAAACAGCAGCCCAAAATGAACGGAGGGGGGAGGGGGCTTTGCATGTGGGTCTTGACAGCTCCAGCATGAAGTTTGACAATTGGTATGCAGTCTCCATGTTGTTGAAACAGAATGAGGAGAGGAGCCAAGATTCAGGAGAGGCAGAGCTGGAGGGACGCTGTGGTCGAGGGCTTCAGATGAAATGGGGTATTTATCATTCCCTAACTGTAACACTTCAGTTTGTGATTTGGACATGCTCCAGGAAGAGCCACTCTTTCCAATAAGTCTTCCACTCAACTGATACGGGCATTAGGCATTCCCTGCATATCTCGCTACCTGCTTTGACATCCCACTATGCCACAGAAAGAAAAAAATGAAACTCCAAACAAATGGCTTTCGTGGTCGCATGAAACTGCCTCGTCCACCGTGAAAAACGGTTGCTCTTCAGCATACAGCAGCAACCCCTGTGCGACTGTCAGGAAACGCACCGTTTTTCCCCTTGAGTGTGTGTGGAATGTGTGGCTCCTGTTGTTGCGATCAATCCCAATTTAACAGACACCGACTCAAAGTCAACCTTCAGGGAGCCATGAAAGCTGACAGGTGAGGACTCACTGCCGTCTCCCCGACTCACATCAAAGACACAGCAACAGTGGCGGCTTCAGTGGAAGACAAGCACTTTTAGAAAGAACAAAGAGACTTGGAGAGAGGAGAGCAGGACTCGTCTTGAGACAAGGGATGGCCGAGAGGCTGAATACCAAAAGGGCATGAATACTAAAAAAGGTTCCATCTGCCCCATGCAGATTTTTTAGAATTCAGATTGAATGGAACACAAATTCAATATGATGTTGGCCATATGAGAAAATTGTCTGACAAAGACCTCGGGTTCAGGTGTAATTTTTTTCCCCTACCATTTTGGTAGTTAAACCTGCAATAAAGATTTTTTGATCTCTTGGGGGCAGCAGAAACAATTCAACTTGTGAACCTGGCAAACGTGTTGGCTGGCAGTTGCTTATTTACACATGCAGCAGTTACACAGCAACATTATCATTCATTTGGAGACATGTTTCTGGCCACCTAACAAATGTAAGTCCATGTCCTTTTAGCTCTGTTTTTGCTCTCTACCAACTCCTGAGGAAAATATCTGGCTCTTTTAGAGCTTTCTAAAACAGCTGCCAGCTGCTGTGGATGAAAACGACACAGAAGTTGTGGTCCAGACAGACAGGTCCTTGAATTCTGGAGGCAGTAACACTCCTAGAGAAGCTATTTTGCCAGAAATATGACAGAAAAGCAACTGGTGAATCTGTTTACAGCATTAGTGTTTTGGGGTTTTCTTAATAAAGACGTCAGTCAATAATTGTCTTTTTTCTAGATTTATAGACTCGATTTGATGCACAATTGTGGTCAGCTCTAACCTCCAAATACTTTGCATTTTGTGTAACTGCTTCACAATAAAAGCCACCATGTGTTTCCCCAGTTGAGTGTTTTCAATGTGAAGCATTGGTTTAGCATTAGCAGTAACTTAATACGGCTCTGACATGGTAAAGAGAGTTGATAGGCAACTGAACTCTGAATCCTGGGCTGGAATGGCAGACTCTGCCACTACCAACCAAAGCTACTATAGAGAAAGGTAATTACACAATGTAGAACCATTGAATGGATATTGCTGAAAATGCCGACCATAAATAATACCAAAGACTAGGTTTTATTTCATGAAAATAGAATTATAACTTTAATATTAACGTATGATACAGAGAAAGGCTAAAAATGAATTAGGTCACTTACTGTATAGCTCTCAGCTGCAGTCATAACTGAACAGATATTTTTCCACTTCCATAAAGCTTCTGGAAAGCTTTGCAATCACAGCCCCACTCAGTGCACTCACTTTTTTATTGTCTACCAGCTGCTGGAAAACTTTACACTCTGAAGGAGAAGATGGAGAAGTCCTCCGAGGACCCATTTGTACAGCTCCAGCAGTTTAAGACGCCATTTCTGGTGTTGCAGCAGGTGTGCATCCTTTGTGGGTTTCACCTTAATTCAACTTCCAGAATAACACCACAGGAAAGAATAATAATTATGAAAAAAGAAAGCACAGATGAGCTCTTCTTTCATGGCTTTGTGAAGATGATATTTCATTTTCCTGTTGAACAGTTCCCACCCACAGGTCTACACACTGTCTTAGTGAACAGCCTGTCAATACTGTACATGTACAGAGTAGATCAATACACTTTCAGGCACTGACAGAACCCTGAGTATGTTAGTGAGAACAGAGATGTGAAGTTATTCATTCCAACATGGGAATTGTCATGCCAGCTAAACCCTAGAGGAAAAAATAGAACCCAAACACTTCAATTACAAGGACTACCTTTGCACTAAAAGTCATTACACCAAAGCTAATTAGCAGTGCAATCAAACCTAGAACAAGCGGTAGTGTTTTTCAGTTACCTGTTTATTGTGATTTGTCTGTATGTGGCAGAGGCTGATGTGAGATCTTAACTCGTAGCACCTTGAAAGCAACTGGGGGTCAATAGGTAGGTGTCGCATGATACCGGTCCCATCTGATTGGCCGATTTTACAGCTTTGTTTCCATCTCTGGGTCTTGTCCAATCATTAAAGGCCAGTATCTTTGGAGCAGGAAGTAAAGATTGGAACCATTTAGATCTCTCACAGATCTGCTTAATGCTGCCCATCGATCGCTTTTCCCTTTTAAAAACAAATGGACAACTCTGATGGTCCAAATGGCCCTTTTCCCAATTACAGGCTTGGGTGGCTTTCAATCCTCCTGCAGAAACACTCTGGCCTTAACTTCAGATAACTACTTAGTGGCCTGTGTGTGATCCTTCCTTGTCTGGCATGTACCTAAACACACAGACACACACAAAAACACATTCACTTGTGCATCTGGTGAAATGAATCATACATTTTCCGTCTATTCCATTAAAAATCTTGGTTCGAGCCAATATGACTTTGTTGTTGTTATATCAGTAATCGGATCAAAATGAGAATTAATCTTCTGTGTGCATTCTCCTTTTAATAGGGAATAATTCATGCTGAGATTAAACATATTGAGTCAGAGAAAGCTGCACATTGTAAAGAAATAACCCACCATTTTCCCTTTTTTTCCCCACATGGTCCAGTACCTTATGGAGGGCCTTATCGAAGGCTACAAACCTGACCCTTCTTTCCAGATAGGCAGCCAAGCAGGTCCCTAAACACCAGGCCAACACTGTGTTCTACTTAATCTTGGATGAGGAGCAGCAGCAACAGAATCCAAAGAAGGGATGAACTGGGAGCTGGAAGAGAGAGAGAGGAGAGCTGCTGTCAACAAGCTCTTATGGTGAACAGATGTGGGGGAACTCCCTCACTACTCCTTAGCCTGAAGCCACACACACACGCATACACACACACACACACACACACACACACACACACACATATATATATACTGTAACACATACTCAAGAGGAGGAGAAGCAAAACAATCATTTGGAGTAAATTCCTGAGATGGCTGAGATGGTTGTGGTGGATTTTGCAGAAAGGCCAAAAAAAAGGAGAAAACCAAAAGAGATATTGAAGTGGAGGGCGGTAAACACCAGCTGTACGGAAGGTTTTTTTTTTTTTTTTTACCCTGTGGTTTAGCAGGAATGCCACTTTCAGTGAGGCCAGAATGAGTTAGAACAGTGGTGTACGGGGCTTGATTTATCCCTTTCCCCGTGCAGGACAGAGTGCCCTGTTTGACGGCGAAGCAGACATAAAGCAGCTGCCTCTTTGAGCAGCTCTTAGAAAGAGATGCTATCGGTCAATGGGCCATACTTTAGTCACGCTGCCAAACTCTTTCTCCACCCTGAGCAAGCAGCATTCATTGTGCATTTATCTTCACAGGGAGTTGGTCTTACATAACAGCATCGAACTGCTGAATTCTATCTGCGCTCTGAGTTACAGAATCCAAGTGAAAGGTACATTTTGATTACCCACTGTGTGGCCTTCAAGCATGTTTTTTCAAGCATTGACATTCTTTTGCTTGAGTGGACATATCATTTCATGTACTAATTTTGAAGTTTTAGAAATATTTCTCTTTTCCAAAACGAATTTTCTGACCAAACTGCTTTTATACTTTAAAAAAAGTTGTTATTAACAACAGTGGAGCTCAAGGACAAACACTCACCTTCTTAGAATCCATTTGTACTTCTGTGTTGGCAATCAGTCATATTTGTGTATGTCAGTATATTTGGAAAGATGCATTGCTGAGGTTTTCAAATGTAATTTAGGTATTTCTTTAACTATTTTATCATTAATGTATTATGAATTGGATCAATTCCGAAACCATCCATCCCATGAAAGATTCCCTTCTGGGCATATACAGTAAACACCAACACTTATTGGTTGTCTCATGTTTTAACATGCATATCTTAGAGCAATTAACACAGAATAGTAAAGAAAAGCTAATGTTTGGCAAATCATCTGATGACAATTAATATATATTCAGAAGTAGCCTATTAATGATGATTCACCTCATAAATCATGACAAATTTATCTCCTTTCCATGATATTACTTTTGCTGCTTTTAATAATAAAGTCTGTATCTATATCAATATATGTGATCCCGGTCTTGGTATTACTTGGTATCAGATCAAACCCCCCCTGTAATACATGAGCAACATCCGGTTAATGAGCAGCCACAGTCTAAAAGATCAGCAATAGATTCATTCTTTCCATTTGTCCTTTCACTTCAAAGTTACTATACAACTCTCTGTTTTGAGTCAAACAACACATTTTCTGATGAATGATAATGACTGTGACCCAGCCCATATTACAGCTGGTAGCGATTTCACTTGGATCCACTTAGATAACAGTCATGTTGACACACAGAGCCAAGATTAGACCAGGCCCAACTCAGGAACCAAATAAACCCGAAAGGACCTCTACTTCAACCACCGCAAACAAATGACCAATGGTAACATTGGCCATGAAAACTATGACAATAAACCACGATGAAAGGTATTACAATTTCAGTCACTGAATAAAAACTACCATTTTAAAACAGAAAAATGCTTTTGTTGACTAAAACTGGACTAACTAATAATAATCAAATGATGGAAAAGTGACTAAAACCAATATATATTGACGTCAAAAGACAAGAAAAATCTGATCTAAATCAGGTTCTAAAATTGCACTGAACCATGCCAGAGCTGACACAACCCTTGGCATTTTTGGGTGAACTGTCCCTTTAAGTACACAAAACACAAAGCTAATGATCACGTCTTGTTTCACATAATGTGGAATGAGGTGTAACACTGCGGCAGACGGGATGTTTGACACTAATTATTTACTTGCTTACCTGCTGTTTGGATTTTGATTACCCAGGATAACCTGCAATATTGCACCTTTGTCATCCGACCTTGGCAGAAATCCATACACAAAATTGCATTAGTTGGAGTCACTGGTTTCTACAGGAGTAGCTCTCTCCAGTCCGTGACATACAGTATCTAAACATTTGGTCAATAGACCTTTCAACCCCCAATGTTGTCAAGCCATTAACCTCTTTTCAGTAGCTCGTAGGTTGCCTGCGCTCTGCTTTATTCTCCGTTGCTTTCATCATTATTCACTTGACAAACAGCCGTTATTAGTCAGAAAGCCCTCTGCAGGCCTGGATTAGCTCTGGAGGCTTTCATTATCCTTCGATTCAACCACCTTGATTACTTTCAATTGGCGTGAACACCTCATTTTCTAGCATAATCTAATTCAATATCATCTCATTTAGGGGCTGATAGAATGAGACCCGAGATAATTTCCTCAGTTCGGTATTGCACTGGGATTAAATGTTTGTCTTGCAAAGTAATGATGATGCGTTGAAAATATGAGCTTCTATTAATTTTATGTCTGTGCTCAGAGGGGATTGGGCGGGTTTGTACAGGTTGCATACCGAGGTGCTCTAAACGCAGACATACCTAACGTGACCTGGTAGGAGTCAATGACTCATTTCACCTCAGGCGGCTTTGCACTTTTGTGACAAGGGCTCAAAGAATGTAAACAAGTTTTCAGTCTCTGCAAATCTGGCCTATTATCTAAGGACTGCTACAGAAAAGATTTGCCTTGTTGACAAGTGTTTGTTTCTTGACAGAAAAGAGCACAAAGCACAAACACTTTGTGGAGGAGGAAAATTCTGATTTGATGTCAGATTAAGTAGCATGTGAAGAATGTTTCCTTTTTTTTTAATTTTCAACCTTGGAAAAACTTTAAAATTCTATCTCCTCCTTGGTTTAGTTTGACTTGTTTGCTACCTCTCCTTGACATTGAAAGAATAAACAATGTAACAGTGCAGAAAACAATTCTTTATCGCATTTATTCCAGCTCCCAGTCCTACCTTTCAGGCATTAAGAGAAAGTGATCGTTGTCTTGTTCACAGGAGACAAGAAAGGTGACTATCTGTCAGCACCATCTAATGTCTTTCATTCTCCTGGTGTCCAGTGGTCGTAGTCAGGCTCAGGTCCCCAGAGGTCAATCAGTCAGCCAGACAGCCACTCTAAACACAGCTCAGACCTCAGGCCAAAAGGCTGCCGTGTATACAAGCCCGCCAAATCACTTCACTGATTACACTGATTTAGCTGTTTTAGAAACGGGCTGAGTAGACTCTAAGAGGTGATATAAGATTGTCTTTATCACTACTGGAAGTTCATCAATACAAAATGAATTAATTACAGCTGATATTAAGGAATCATACTGAGCAATACTGCCGATATTTAGACATGTATGCACCGTCTCCCTTTTCCTCGTTTTGAGATTAACATGTCAATCTGATGTCTTTTAACCACACCAGAGGCATGTTTGTCAGTCTAACAACTACTGGATGGATTGCCATGAAATTTAGTACAGTCATGGTCAGCAGAAGATTAATTGTTTGGCATTTTGGGTAGCTCCCAAAGTCCCATTCACTTTTCATATAGACAATGCTACAAGACTCACAGTTGGAGCGCTTCTATGGCTTGGATGGGCATGAAATCCGTCCACCATTCAAGATACAACATGATCTTTTGGAAATTTAAATAATTAAAACTGGTGGTTAACAAACATATATCATTGTCACAATAACTGAGAGTCTTGTGTTTCTATGATAGGTAATATTTTGAATATTTTGTAAGAAAACAGAAATGAGTATACAGAATAGGAATACATGTGACAAGCAGCTCTTCCCACTTCCCTCCATGTTGCCTGCACACAAAGCTGTTCAAACTACAGACTGTACTCCGTGGACAGTTGGATCGAGAGAGGAAAAACTGCGTCATCTAGCAGACTTTTGGAGTGAAATGAAACTGGTTCATCTGCATTTACTACTTAAAATGTAATACACTATGGTCATAAGGGGAAACATTTTTTAGCCAGCTTTGGACCAAATACCTCCAGAACTAATGACATTCCCTTCAGCCTCAGCTGTATTTGTCAGGGTTCCCACTCTTTTTAAGAGATCATTTTCTAAGACCTTTCCAGGACATTTTCCCAACAAACCATCATATAATTTACCGGTAGGCCTCGTATCGACACATTTTCCTCAGTTTTATTCTTCCTTTTTTCATGAGTGACAAATGAGCGTTGATGATTTGAGTGAGGGGCTAAAATACAATTAAAATTTTCCAGGACAATATAAAATTATTTCAGGATATTTGGCAATTTAAGTCAATTTCCAGGTGTTTCTATGACTGGAAAACTAGTCTCTAACTTTCCAAGTTTTCTAGGAGGCATTGGAACCCTGTTTGTGTTTAATACTAATTAACAAATGTTAGCACTTTAGCATGCTAAAGTTAGCATTTAGCTCAAGGCACACTGGGGTTTTGAGCTAAATGCTAAATACAATCTCAGAGCTACTAGCATGGATGTAGACTCCACATCTAATAAGGTATTTCTGAGGGAAATGAATTCACGCCTGGGAGCTCACTTCCATGAGAAGTGCCTTGCTCCAGGGCACCTCATCAGCTATTACTGTGGGATATAGGATGGAGTTACTAATTCACTCTCCCCACCTCGATTTTCTCAGCTTGTCTTGGGATTCAAATCTCCAAATCCTCTCCCACTCTCACTGTCTTTTTTTTCTCTCTCTCTGTCTTTCTCTTGCACATTTACTTTCTGGTCTGCATAGAGAGTGAGCACTATGAAGGATTACCCTCCCCAGATGTAATCCAATCAAAAAGAGCAGGAACTGATTTCTTATCTTTGTAAGATGCTGCATTTCCCCTCATCTCTGAGAACACACAGCCAGCATTATCAGTCATTTGATTACCCTGAGTAAAAATGGATACAGAACAGCAGCAGTTTCAGCCTCGAGAGGCCTGACTTGCACATTGAAATCCAATTGAAGGATGTACCTTATGTATTTGTTTAAGATTTGGAAATAATTAACTGGGGTAAAAGCTGTTATGGCCCCACAATAGGATTAAGCGAGACATCACGGGTTTTTTGAGTTCACGGCGATCTAGGCTTGAGAGCACCTTTTTCTTGCCACTTAACTTTTATACACAATTATAAAAAAGCATCTGTATACGAAAATGTCTTAAATTCAGTGGACATATGGCCCTTCAATGTTTTTTGTACTGTCGATGTTTTTTTATACTGTATTTAGTGTGTATCTGCACACAGCCCCACACACACACACTGTACTTAAGCCCGGGGCATCGGCAGGCTAACAGATGTTGGTCGCAGAGGACAGCTGATCCTGTGAACTGACTGCACTGCACATGTGTTTCTCTGGCTTCCATATGGATTAAACACATGTAGTCCATACAACTATCACCCTGACCAATGATAACATATTAAGCCACTTAAGGACGGTGAAATTGATAATGAACCCAATTCTAAGCTGATAAGTGCTACAAATTTTGCATCTGGAACATTTTCCCAACGTGTGTCCTTCCAGCGTTCTCCTGTTTCATTGACTGAATCGCCTTTGCAGCATTGATACCTTTGTTTTCTACTTTGTGATAAATTGATTCTGAGTGGGTGTAACATGAGAGGACGAGCATTTAAGCAAATCTGCCGTCCTGCATTTGACCTATAAACCGCTGTAGTTTTTCATGGCGGTCTGTCTCGCTGCTCTGCCAGGCAGACGTCTCTTTGTTTCAAGCTTTTTTGCTGAAGTGTCCTGAACAACACTCGCCGTAATTGCTAAAAGGTAATTGCGCTGGCAGGTTACGGCGAGGCTTTAGCTCCCATGAGCCGCACCCTGATCCCTGCATAAGGATGTGATTAACCGCCATCTCCTGTCATTAACTGTGAGGGCTTTTGGCAAGCGGGCTGCTCCAAGTGAGTAATTGTCATATTAGACCCATTGCTTGGTCAGATCGAGTATTGGAATCAAGTTCCTGGTCTGAAGTGGCTGCTGGCAGGCCTTAAGTACATGGCAGAATTGACCAAATTGTTAGCTCTTGTTCCTGCAGTGATATGTGACAGCTGAGCTGCCATCTAATGTTCAATTTGCCGGTCTGCTAACATAACCATACACACCACCCATGAGGGAAAAGAATATTTTTTCTTTGAATGGTCTATAGCTCAAGGGCCAAACATCTTTAGAGTGACATCCAGCAGCCGCGCTACTTCATGGAGTATAACATTAAAGCCACAGGAATGAATCATTTGCTCTTCTGTATGAGACAGTAACTGCCAAAAGCAGTGGCCAGGCAGAGGCAAAACAAATAAAATGAAACACACGTTTGCAGACCTGCAGGGAACCTGTTTGTGTTGTATATCATACTGTAAATGTAGTACAGATTGCTGTAAAGAGCTCTATCCCTTTGCCTGAACTGGCAGAAGCAGGGCATTGATCTTCCTTGCCTTCGCTGTGCTGTGATGCCTCTGCAGACAGATGGGAAGGGGGGGGCAATAGCCTTTCATTGGAGCATGCTCAGAAATGCATATGCTCAGTGGCCTCTTGATGGTACTTCAGAGACGAGCCCAGTTTTGCTTAGATTGCTTAAGGATGAACTCATTGGGGCAGTTAGCATCACTTTGTAACCGAGAAAACTGAGGGATGAAGGCCAAAACAAGCTCTTTTTACAAGGAGGTCAGGGAGAGGGGAAAGAACAGAGCAGAAAATCGAGAGAGCTATTTTGTTTACCATGACAGATTTAACACATCATGCAAATAATTTCCCTGAGTGGTTTTAATGGGGCTCCAGTCGGATCTGCAGATGAATAGACAGTTTTGTTTCATGTCCCCGATGCCATTCTAAGGTTCTCCATTTAGAGGGATTTTCTGTGGAGCAGGGATAATGGAGCGTCAGAGGGGAACCCAGGAGGAAGGATTTAGATGTGTTTGAATTGACTCAGACATTTTGTTAAGTGTCATTGTGCATGGCCCGTTTATCCCCCTTCACTCCTCCCCCCTTTTCATTCATAACCACTCTCCCGTCTCTTTCACAAGGGCTTGTGGCAGGGTTTTGTGTGTCTGTGTGTGTGCGTACATGTATTTGGTGGTGGTGAAGGTACGTGTGTGTCTGTGTGTGTGGGTGTGTGTTTTGGGTAGTGAATAGGGCCCAGACCAAAACAAAGGCCCTTCTATTGTAAGGCCTAGTCAGGTCTGTATTGTGTTTGCAGAGTGAATCATGACGGCATTTACACACATACCACACACACACACACACATGCAGACAAACAAGTCCAGCTGGGTTATGGAAACAGAAGTGGCATTGGCCTTTGCGTCGGACCTGAGTGGGCTGGGTCAGCTGGAGGTAGACGATGCTATTGTGTGGGATGGAAAGATGAAGCAATGCAGAAACAGAGGGAGGAGGCTGGAGAGGTAAATCTCTTACAGCTGCTACGTTTCACTATGCTTAACCCCAGCAGGGCGGTTCAAGGGGAGTGTATGGTTTACAGATCCTTAACATCTGTATGTGCCGTGTGCGTGAGGAGAAAATGGTTACTAATGCCATCAAGGTCTCATTTACATCCCGTGGCGAGTCCATGCTGGGCGCAAAACTGGATGCTTCATCACAGCCTCTCTCTGCTATAGTGTTTAAAATGCTCAGAGCACAATGTAACAACTGATTGCACTCTGTTACTCGCTGCCTCTCTGTCTTCCTTTCTCTTTCTCCTTGTCTTTGTTTCTCTATTCAGTCTTTCATTTCACACAAAAAAAATCAAATGATTCAGCTTGAATTTTCACCTCTTTATCTCTAGGGAGATACACGGTTGCTCACATACTAGAGGTCATTTAAAAAACACAAAAAAATACAAAGAGCAGCAGAAAAAACTGAGAATTTCCCTTACAATTATACACACAAGTTCCACTACATGGCAGCATTTGTAGCACGTTTCAAAAATGCTTCACAATTACAAAAGGGACAATGATAAAGCATGCAAATAAATATTTATATTAAAGATAAGCAAAAATTGTTGATGTAAAATAAATAATTATTAAAATAAAATGCCTTTGTGACTAAACAGGTCTTGAAATGAGATTTACAGGTGCCCTGTTAGCTCAGTGGGTAGAGCTGGCGACCCATGTACTGAGGCTGAGTCCTTGCTGCAGTGGCCCAGGGTTTGAATCTGACCTGCAGCCCTTTGCTGTGTGTCATCCCCCCTCTCTCTGCCCCCCTTTCCTGTCTGTCTTGCTTCACAATACAATGCTTGACGATAGCAGACAAAGCCATAGATTTTTTTTTCACAAAACATTAGAAAGTTAAGAAAGGGTTTGAATATACCTGTGTTGTTCAAAGTGTAGAACTGAAAAAAAAAAAAAGAACTGGAAACAGACTGTGTAAATAATTATGCAGAGGGAGTGTTTTAAACACAGCTTTAAACAAGAAAAAAATCCAACTTGCACATTTAAAACCCTTCCTTGGAAAAAAACATGTGACGCCATGTTGGTTCAATTCCAAATAAACACATGCACATGTGGTAGCCACAAACTGGTTAACTCATAGTACCGGTATCTAACATCCGCTCTACGTCCATGTTAATATGTCAACAATGGCCACACTATTGTTATTGTAGGGCGGGGAGGCTATCGAGGACACAGCGGACATCCTCTAAGTGTTTATAGTAGTTGAAGTGAGGAGATATAAATGAGTGGACCTGGGTTACTCTGTGACCCACTCGGGAAAGATGAGCACTTATGAATAGCAGCTCAGCTGAACAGCACAAGCCGTGTTTCTCCCACACGGCTCAATGGAGTCCGTCAGCCACCGTGAGCTCCAGGAAACAGATGCGGCCCGATAAGAGAAGAGGATGTCATATTGTGTGTGTCGTTTTTGTGCAAGTGTGTGTTTTCCTATTGTAAATACGGTGTGTGTTCTTACACTTCCAGCTGCTTCCCTGTTCCATTCGACCTCCGGGACAATTGGCTCGGGGCGATGCGAGCAGCAGGCCGCTCTCAGCAAGACCAGAGGCCACTGTGACCGATGTCTCTGCCCCCTTCACGGCAGAATAACAGAGTGCTAAATCACAGTTGTTTATTCCATCGTCTCAGGCAATCTCTCTGGAGCCTTGCTCGCTTTTAACCTGAACTGTGCCATCCTGTACCAAGCAAGGCACCCTCCAATAGCCTCTGAAGTCTGGAGTGTGAACAGGAGGGATGTTAGTGAGCCTGCTGCAATCTCGCACTCTAGTGTGAGCAGAAATGGAAAAGAGAAGTAAATCACAGCTGTTTATCTACATCTCTCAGACACTGTTTGTATGGGTCGTTGGAAAGAGATATGCCTATGTGTGTGTGTGTGTGTGTGTGTGTGTGTGTGTGTGTGTTTGTACGTACCAGGGTACACACTTGCTCGCCTGTGATTGTTTGCAAGTGCAGACTTGAGAGGGTATGAGTCACCACAGTGCTATTAGACATTGCTGGGACCATTATAAGACACAGAGCAGCAAACAGACAGTACAGTAAAGCACACGTGGACCCACACCCACACCAGCACATGTCTGCGCACTCATATTAAGACATACTGTTGACACGCCGTGGCATTTAATAATAACAAAGTCTCATTTGCTGTAGAGGAGCCTAATGACTCCCATGAGGATCACATTTGGCTGTTTTTTTATTCAACACACACACAGAAATTACACAATTACACTCCGTAGACACAGTGCAAGAAGTGCAGTACATCATTTTTATTCCATGCTGGATACATGATCTCAACCTTTATCAGGCTTATAAAAAGGTGACCTTTATATGAAATAAGCACAGACCCTCCCGTACATGAAGTTAATTCCAGGCAACATGACGCAGGTGTTAGCATGGAATATCAATGCTGCTATATTATTCTTTCTTTTTTTTTTTACAGGCTGCAACTTTCCCCCTGAGCGAGGAAACTTTCCCCTTGGTGATATGGTCTTGGTGAAAGATATACCTGTGTAAAATTCATGAATTCATAACTTTTGAGGGTATATTTCACTACTGATCTATTGGGCCGTGATAAGAATTCAAAGGTGAATGGAGCTGGAGGACATCTTCAAAGCGGTCGAGGACATCACAGGAAAGCCAATGAGGCGCGTTGCCCTCCTCCAACATCCTTGGAATACATTCCATGTGCCTCTCTGCAATGTGATACGCTGTCAGAGAAAATCGGATGCCATTGCAGTCCGCTGCCATTAACTTGATTTACTCTGGGGTTTCAGTCAAACTCTGACAAAAAAAAAAAAAGTGGTTGCGTCGGCAAGTTTCAACAGAATTTGTTAAACCATGCAAAGACACGTGGAGAAAAAGGGGGAGCTGATAGCCGCATACACACTGAAGGACACTATTAATCAAAGAAAGGGTGCATCTAGTTGAGTTCCCACTGTAGATAAACACTTAAACTACAGTGTGTACATGTTCGGTTGAACATGCGCTCTGCAGCTTCCCCTCTCCCCGGTTTGATTATCAAAGCTAACAGCCTTTAGCATGTGTCAGTGGAGGCGGAAAACCCCTGGTTAGATACAAGAGGACAAGGAGACAATCAAAGGCAGTTGGCTCTACTGGAGTTGACAGTGGTCAGCTTCTGGAGGTGATAAAGGCCTTTGAACCTGAAAGCTGCTCGAGGCCTCCCTTTGTGTCCCCCCTTGCCCCCCCTTGAGCCTGGCCGTAGAGGGGTCTACTTTGATTTAGGCCCCTAGAGAGCCAAGATAGCTCTCTTCATCTCTGCAGGAGGCAGAGAGGCAAAGAGAGCAAGAGAGAGAGTGAAATAGCCCAGATCTATCAGATATTGGTCCATCAGTGGGGGCTAGTCAGCAGGCCAGGTCACCATGTTTGACCTCAAACACTTGACTTGGAATGCAGGAAAAAACAGATAAGTGCATCTGTGAAAGCCTGCAGTCTTTAATGATGACAGCAGTATGGGGGCAAATCCCTGTCTTTCTCTTAAAGCATGTTTCCCTATTAGCTCAAGTATTGGCTAAACCTGAGGTCAAACTGCTTTGTAAGCTGGATCATCATCATAATAACTCCTGTTTTCAAACTGGCCAAATTCATAGTTCATAGGGTCATTCAGGGCCGGTCATCTACACCTTACTGGATTTTATGTCTCAGACCTTCAGATACACTCAACATCACAAGAGGGAAAATATGTTTCATGATTGGAAAAGTCTCTTCTGCGAGGAGAGACTCCCCGAGAGACGTGCAGACTAAGGTTATGGAACAAAAGCCTTCCCTGCTCGAATGTTATTGTGGTTCATGTCATGTCTGCCTGGAAAGCACACTGTCTGCCTTGGCAGTCATGGACAATGAACCCTGTTCGTTATTCTGGACTAAAAATCAGTGGGAAACACATTTAATGTTGATCTATACAGAGTGGGATGTTTCTCAGAGAGTGGGACGTTTGGCTTACGCCTGTCACCTCAGGTTCAAGCGAGTTAACATATTTCAAAATGTGACATTCCTTCCTTCGTTTGAAGTCTACACTCAAAATAAAATGCAGTAGGGAGCCAGGATTTTACGGTAAGGTGAGAAAGGTGAAGGGTTGCCGGGGCGGCCAGGTGAGCCCTGCCTGCAGGGCAGCTATCAGTCATCAGGCAGAGGGATGAACTCAATCCACCATGCACACAAATACAGTCTGTCCACCCGTTGCAAGTGTGCATGCATGCGTGGAAACACAAATACATCCTCTACATATAACAGAGCATCTATAATTGCATCTCTGCTTGAGAGTAGGGGAAAAATAACTTGGGGCCTGAGCTAGCTGATATTGCTGCGAAGTCAGAGGATATTTAAGCAAATTGAGTTACGTCTGGTTGAGCACGTTTGTCTTTCAATCCAGCTGTTTTCAGAAGCACAGGGCTCACTGTTCATTTTAAACTCCTTTGAGAGCCATAACCCTCCGAGCTTTATGTTTGGAAGAATGTGCTGAATGCATCACTCCTTCTTGCAGCTCAGGGATGCTAAAATGTCCTACCTGCAAAACTAAATAAAAAACAAGCAAGAAGCTGTAAAATTGATTAATCCAGTCAATGACACTCAATATGTTGTTTCTTGTACTTGTGACCACTTGGGAATAATGACTTGCCCTTTACTGGAAATTACCTGTGCTCCTGTTCCTTAAACATTAGACCCATATAGAATGATACCTTTATATTTATTCTCTGTCTCTTCATCATTGACAATCAACCATGGAAGGGAGGGATGTGTGCAGAATTGTGCGTTGTGCTTGATGAGGCAAAGCAGAGAGAACATTAATTATTTAATACTCAAATCATAAAAATAAAGATGGCAAAACCAAATTGTTTTGAAAATTTCCTGAGGAAAAAAAAATGTTGGCAAGCCTCCCAAAATGCTGTTTGAAAATGCTCTTTGAAGGTAATGAGGCATGCTTGTGGCACACAGAAGCAGGGAGCGGTGCCATGGCAAAGCAGCATGTTCTCAATTGGGTTTCTTTTTTGCTTACATATCACTTTAGTAAGGCACGTGCAGTACATTTCTAATGTAGTGCAGGATCTTGCCCTACCCCCACTAAGGGCACTCATGTCTTTTAAAGAAAAAAGATCTGGGGAAAAACGTGGAGGAAACTTTACGCCGTGGGTCCTAAACTTCACAGAACGACGCCTGTGACATCAAATTTTACATGGTGATAATAACAACACCCCAAACTGATAGAATTTCACTTTTTTCTACCAGAACAAAATGTGATATCACTCTTAGCTCTATTAAAAAGTACAACACTCTATCCACAGCACTGAGCAAGGCTCTTATATTAAACTTAATGTTATACTGGCTATTTTTATGGATAATGAGATATGAGAGAATCTCCTCTCTAGTAGTTAATAATACATGTGAGGTAAGGGGGAAAATAATATTTTTATTGTATCTCCAAAAACCCTTCAGAATGTGATGAATAAGAAAGTGAAAAAGTATGGTTTTTATCCAGGTTTTTGGTGCTAAAAATGATATAGGGATCATGAACAATTTATGTGAAGAACCACAAAAAAGAGTTTTAAACTTCAGCGATCATTTATTTATTGAATGTAAATGGATATGCCTGGTCAATATAAATTACCATCAGAGTTTGCTAGGAGCAAAACAGTAAATCATGAAACTGAGGGATGAAATGGCACATAGTGAGGTTTCAGAGAATTAGGCTATGTTTATACACCCTGTAAAATTCTCCCATAAAAAGATTCAATGAGGAGCCTCTGGGTTTTGTCTTCCTAATCAAAGAACCTTTTGCTACAAAAAAAAGTTCAACATTAAATTTATAGAGAAAAAGAAATGTTTAAGATTATGCAGTTTTCTGACTTGCCAGCTATGGAGAGGAGAGCTACAGTGCAGAAACCCAATTACAGCCAACTCAACATGCTGGCACTCTTTTCATTGTGACATTTCCCCTTCTATTAAACATATCTGTTTCCTTAGCAGGGCCATTTTAACATAAAGTAGCCTACTTGCATGGATCAAATTATGCTCTACTGGATCACAGTTCAGGCTAACTGTTAGCTCCCCAACTAGCATGCTAACATTCAACTTAAAATGTTAAGCTCCCTATAATGCTAACTGGGTGGGCTTTGGTAAGTAATGTATAAATGGCTCCACAAGTAGGTCTTATTTTTATCTTATTATCTTATTATTTTACTTCAAGACTGTAGCTATCATGCACCATTCCAGTAAACTAGCAAAGCTGGATGCTATGTGGGTTATCAACCATTTTACTACCGTTAATGTGTATAATGTGTAATGGTTACTTAAAGTTACTTAAATGAGGTGTGTTTTACTGAAACTCCTTAAAAACGTACTAAATCATTGACTAAAGACTGCATGTAAATAAAGAACTGGCTAGTTTAGTCAAAGGTTGACAAAAATGTTAGTTTTCAGTTGATAAATGTGGCTCAGATGAAGCTTAAATGCCTTTTTCCTTGTGTCAGTGTGTTTGTCCTTCTTTCTAAGATTACCAGAGGGACATTCCCCCTCTACTACCATTTTACTTGCAAGAGAAGACAAGATTCAAGTAGCCTACAGTGTAAATGAGCTAGGTTAGCCTATTTAACCATTTAACTTAACATGAAGTTGTTATATGTTTCACAGTAAAACTTTATAAAACATTATTACAAATTTGTCATCGTATTGCTGTCTACAGGAGCCCATCAACCTACACCATCAATTCTTTTTTTAAAAATCATTTTTAAAGCAGGCCGGCCATCAAGCTGGATCAAGTGAATGTTTGGCATTTTTGCTTAAATGCATTCCGCAGTTAACTGATTATCAAGAAATGTTGAGCATTTTTAAAAGTATTTCAATTAATATTTAGAATTATCATTTGAAATAGTTTTTTTTTTTTTAACTGAATAAAATGTATCTGTTCTGTGACCTAAAAGAACCCTTTAATGCTTGTGAAGAACTAAAAAGTTGAATTGTACAGGACCCTAATGGTTTTGATATTGACCCATTTAGCGGTGCCATATACTGTATATACAGATGCTGTTGCCTGCTGGTCCATGACAGGTCCTTGCTTGTCTGAATGGAATGAATATATGTATCCGACTGGCAGCCGGATTGGGGCAGCAATTCTTAGTGGCTGGTATGGAATACAGAACCTAAAGGTTTAACATAGAGCCACTTGTTTTAACAGTGTAGGCAAAGTGAAAATCTCTTTTTATGCACAATCCACATAGAAACAATGCCCTTCAAATCTGTTCTCTCCAAAACAGATGAAGAGGAGGAAACCAAATCCAGCTAATCTGTAATGCATTAGCAAGCACACTAACAGTATGTTACAGCCCATTAGTGGTTAACAATGATAGCTGATTTTCAGATGGCACAGATAGCCATTACAGTAATTCGCTCCAGCCTGCGTCAACTCCCCAATGACAACCACTGCTTCCGGCCCTGACATTAGATCAATAATGCAAAACCTCCTTAAAGTTCTGCCTTGTGGTTTCATTTAAAACAGCTTCCTTTCAAACTAATGATGCAGGTTAATTGGCTTGTCATCGTTTGGGAGTTTACTGGGAAAGGAACAGGAGCCGTTTAAACAAAAGGAACGCTCCAGGGATGTGCCATGTCCCCTCTGTGCATTGCCTCTGTAGTTTTATTGATGGGTTTTCCGTGTCTTGGCCGACCACCAAATTGCTGAACTTGTGTGTATTTTGCTTTTCACAGGGTCAATATGGTTAAGAGGAAACAGTTCGCCAGGGAAACAGCAAAAACAAAAAAAAAGCAGCTCTGATCAAGGACTTGCAAAAACAAGGGTCATCATGAGTCCAATTTGAACATGCTTTTCACACTGGATACATCCATGAATGCATGAATACAGAACCAGAGAAACAGTCCATCACTGGAAGCAACACACACACACACACACACACACACACACACACACACACACACACACAGACACACATATATTCAGCTGGCCAAACATATGGTCCATTATGTACACTCTGTCCTTACTGTTGTCCCGTCTGGTTTCCTCCCCATGGATCACCCCAGGGGTCGGGCCACCTCCATTGATTGCCACCGCTTATTAATCAGACTCTGGGTGGACACTACAGGCCTTCCATTTGTTAGTGGCTCTCCAACAGGATGCCATTAGAGCGTCACTGTCGCACATTATCCTGAATAAGTAATGAGGAGGCCAGTAAAGCCGCAACTTCCTCCCACATTAGGATAAACGACTTTCAAGCAGGGAGAAACGAGGCACATTTCGTTAATATGCATGCAGAGAGAACAAGTGAGGGAGAGTGAGATAGGCAGAGATAGACAGAGGAAGAAAGAGAGGCAGAGAGATGAGCATTAAGGACTGGGGACAAACTAAAATCTCCATAGAGAGAAGGACATTCAAGATCAATTGCTTAGAGAAGATGCAGACTAAGTGCTTTTGTTACGGTGAGAGAGGCAGAATTAGGACGGATTGTTCCAATACAGCCAGACCTTGAATTTGGTTGAAACACAGCAATTTTACTGATACTGCGGTTGAGGTTGTTGTCTTGTTTTTTGTTCCAACAGCAAAACATTGCAAAAGTATATAGTACATTTGCTGGTCTGACCTGCTGGGTACTGTTTTAGCATATTTAACCAGAGGTTAAATCGTAGTCTGTGTCGAAGCATTCATTGTTCTTGACACCAGAACAGACGCATTAGACCTGTCCTGACCCTTGGCACTGGACTGTGGATGAAGGGCTGTTAGGCCAGACATACTTGTGGAAGGGGAAAAACTTCTTCAACTGGTCTTTAACTAACCTGTCTGCTCCTTACTCCAGATCCTTGCACAGCACTGACACCTGTCTATCAACCCGGGATTACCATCCAGGCAAAGTGGACAACTGCCTCAGGGCCCAAGACCATCAGGGCTCCCAAAGTTTCCAGGTTCACCATGTGTTGATTAATGCTATAGTGTTGTCCCGATCAAGCATTATTGACACCAATCCTAATCAAAGTCCTTTTATATTGAGTATCTGCCTATACTGAGTGCGATCCAATACTTATGTCTACTTAAATGTTGATTAAATATGTATCTGACAAACAGATTTAACAACTTTAACAACAGATTTACAGATTTATTTTATAATGATGGTCTTTTTGGAAAATGCTTTTGGAGCAATAGGGGATTTCTCCGACGCAGTACCTCAAGTGCCCACTGGATAAAATTGGCAGCAAGGCACATCCATGATTATGGCACACAACCCCTGTAAAGCCCCTAGTTTTACACTTTTTTTTTATCAAATTAAACAAGATATTAATTGACTAACTTAAGTGGTGTTGGCAGGTGAATTTTGTTCCCTTTGGACAGGGCCAGGCCAGCTGTTTCCCACTGTTTCCAGTCGGTGTGCTGAGCTGCTGGTGGCAGCATACAGATGTGAGAGTGATATTCATTTTCTCATCTCAGCAAGAAAGCATATAAATTAATTGCAAATGTTTTTTTAAACAACACCTTATCAACATCATTTGAATTAGAATTAATCATTCTGGTCTGGTTCACCAAATCTATATACTTATTGCTATTGTTTTTCTATCCTCATGAAGCATTTCTTATTACTTCTGAGTTCCTTTAAAGTCAGTGGCACCAATAGACTATATAGTTTCTAAAGTGCTTTGTTACATTTTTCACGGCATCATTTACTTGTGTGATGGACTGCTGATTAGTTAGGCACATTCTCTGCAAAGTGCTTGGAGACAGAGTCTTGATGAAGGTCTATATAAATAAGCCAGACTCAATTTGACTCGCTGTAAACACAAGAAACATGGTGTGCCAGCAACAACTATTTTTCATACATACCAATATCAATTTGCCCTTGGAAAATTATTTGGTGTCAAAAATGTAGGAAGCTGTCAGTATATCTGAACGTCAGTGTCATAAAGAAAAATCCCAATGTTTATTTTATGCACTTTGCAATTTAAATGATTCTGACTGATGGACACAATATTCTAGCCGATTCCCCCAGACACACACTGAGGGGGGTGATCAATTTAAAGCAGTACTTAGCAACTTCTGCGTAAAAATTCTACGCATCCCTCCAGACAGACTTAATCACAAAGTTAGAGTGCAACAGTAAAGTCCAATGTCTCATTCTCCGCTAACTGAGGCATTTTTAATTTGTCCAGTTTACCCAAATGATGTTCATGTCTTCCCTGTGCATAGGTAATGAATCAAAATTTCAGCTGGGTTCTTCTTCCTCTTTTTGGTTTCTTTGGTGGCAAGAACTGTTTGAATGCCATTTAAAGCTGCCAGTATGAGTAGTTCCTTTACATTTATCTGTTTTTAAAAAAGACCACATAAAAAAAACTAGTAAGGAAGAGCTACAGAATTTGGAGCTGTTTTCGTACCCTGCTGGAATGCAAACTGGCTGTGGCTTAAGTGCTCACGCTTGTTAACAGATA
Source organism: Dicentrarchus labrax (assembly GCF_905237075.1). Taxonomy (NCBI): domain Eukaryota; kingdom Metazoa; phylum Chordata; class Actinopteri; family Moronidae; genus Dicentrarchus; species Dicentrarchus labrax. Next base: position 6,491,742 of record NW_026136709.1, read on the forward strand.
TTTAGGGATGATAGTGTCTGCTGCTTGGAAGACAAGCCGGTCCCCTGCAGGGCCAGGCTCAGTCTCCGCTCATCAATAGACAGGGTCAAACCGGAGCTCCACTGGAGATAGCAGAAGAGGAGATTTGCAATGTGAAAATATCACTGTGGCATTTACAGCGAAGGTTTGTCTGCGGGGTGAGGGAAGGTGTAGTTAACTAACTCATTGTGGAAGCAATCGAGCAGACAGGACTTTGAGGAGAATCTTTTTTTTTTAGAGCCCGCTGGCTTCCGCAGACATTAAAGTGAAGCTTCTTGTGAAATCTTCCCTGATGTTTCCCATCCTGCTTCTTTTTCATTAAGGAGGCCGTAATGCAGAGAGGATGCCCTTTGAACGAAGAAGGGGGGACATGTCATGTTCAGCTGGGGGAGTTGTTTACAAGAACATGGCTCGCTTTTAAGGAAATTGAGGGCATGTGTCTGGGTCTCGACAATGTTTAGCGCTATGACCAGATCATTAGTGCGAATAGGTTTTGACTCTCAGTTGAACTCCAGTAAATTCAACAGAATCCAACTAAGAACGTTTCAGAAAAGCGAGAGGTCTAATGGATTTCTGCTGAGTCAAAATGTGTCAGTAGGTAAAGGGAATGAATCATCACAAACTGGGGATTCTTTAAAAAGTAGGCAGATTTAGTGTTTGATTCTTTTTTCAATCTACTTCAGAGGCAGCAAACACTCTGCGGGATGAGGGATAAAGAAACATAGCTGACACACGGAGCAAAAGGACATTCAAGCTCTTTATTCTGGCCCGTTCTTTTAATCAGTCCAGAGATCGGAGGGCACATCTCACTAACACAACAAGTGAAAGATGCTTATTAGAGTTACTCAGCTAGACATAATGCACAAACAAGGACATTGGAGATGCTTATAATGGTGCTTCAGTGCCAGGGTCAGCGTCCGCCTCAAATCAATCAAAGGAGTTTGGATCGAGGGAGTGTTTTACAAAAGGCTCACACCATCATTTATCTTATCATTTGACGGTGTGTAAGGTTGCTTTGTAAACAAATTGGAATGCAAATTGCATTTGTTTGTTTTTTCCCTCAAAGCTTTTCTGGCTGATTTAAAGCACTCACGCATCCTGCAATCACTCTCACACACGTATGCATTGCCTACATGCACGCACACACGCACACACACACAGAGGATAATGTTTTCTGGCATTAGAGAGCTGGACAAACCTCAGATGAATGTTCTCCCTCCCCCGCCAGGTCTGATTTTCTCCTGGTTGTCGCGCAGCATGTGTGCGCAAATCAATCAGGCCCCTTGTTCTAATCAGTCCCACTTATATCACCCTGCAAATAAATGACACCATTCAGGAGGGGAGATCAATAGGAGATAAGGTGAAAGTCTCCCCGCTTCCTGCCCACAGGGCACAGTGGTTGGGACGGAGGCAGACTAAACTAAACAGGTTTATTCTTTTGTCTTTTACCTAAAGTGATTTCACTCTCAAATGTCATTCAATAACCTCAGCTGAGGACGGGCTCAGATCAGGAACAGATGAAGAAATGGATTTTAAGTGTGTGAGTGTGTATGAGGCAGGCACATGCTTGCTGCTTCCTTGTGCTGTGGGTGAGGGAGAAATAATTGCCACTTCAATATATTGAGATATATTTCATGCAATACTGGGTTATAAGTGTATCCTTTCCTTACTCCAGCCACTGTTCTGCTCTGCGGCTTTTCAGCCAGAACTACAACCAATCACAAGGCCCACTGGCTCAAACATGCACCTGCGACATGTGATTGACAGCTGGCACGAGTGATTTCAAGGATAAGGCTGGAAATATGACATATTTTTCTTATTGTCAACATCTTATTAAAACCAACAATGTGTTAACCTGGCTCTCATTTCTTTCTGATCATATTCATCAGGGATCTGCCTCTCCATCACTGAGGCACTGATACATTAAAGATACATATGAAGCAACTACCAATGCGATACAATTAACCCATATTATGATGCAGCATGATTCAACACAATTAGAAAAAGAATATGATGCTATGCAGTTTAATATGGTACAGACAATTTTATTTTATTTCTGTGGTTCTGAGGCAGCAGTCTTAATAAAGGCTTCCTCCTCTACTAATCATTATATATAAACAAATTGTTTTTTACTGATGCAAAGATAAAGATAGAGAAACAGTAGATCCAGAGTTCATCCCAGCATTCACATCTTGAATTTCTATGCTGGTGTACTGATGCAAATCTGTGAATCTTACCATCCCGACGACCCATTTGTTTCTACTAAAGATGTAGAGCGTTAAAAATGTTTTTGTTTATTCTTATAAAAGCTAACTACAACACATGGGCTTTTTAGCCAACTTTATTCAAATTGGAGTAAATTGTGTATTTGTTTGGGACTATTTCCAGTGGCGGATTAATACACATTTGGTACTCCAGTGATTATTTAATACAGTAGGAGTATGTGGAAACTACAGTGTCCATGTTCTTCATGATGAAGGAACATGACACCCAATGCAGCAGTGTGGCTCACTGATGTGTTTTAATAGTGGATTAAAGCATGCTGCTGACAAACATAATGCATCTGTTTCCCATTTTTTTAATGCAATACAAGAAACATCCATCTCAGTAAGTCATATTACATTGAGCTGGAAGGTCATTTGTAATCATTTGACTTTTTCCAGTTCACCATGTTTGTGGGGCAGCATTATCTTGCCTTCAGCTACACATTTGTAGCAGAAAGCCTGTATTGCAAACTGGAGCTATGAAAGACATGGGCATTTACCAGACTGACAGGAGCTTTGGACCTTGGGACACAACGTCAGGCCTCTGCTGCTTTTATTTTCACCATTCTTTTTCTAATTTGTCTCTTTCAAGTCGGGTAGGGTCAGAAGTGCATTTTTAAAAGGTCTGTATCCTACTTTTATTTATTTTTTTACAGACTTCAAAAGGTACATGATTGTTACCTTATGTAGTATTGTCTGTCTACAGTTTGTGGTTATATTGTTGTTTGTTTCATCTCAGCTTCTGCTTACATTTGTGCACATGGAAAAAACTAAAAAATATTAAGCGATACTTAACATATGCATATTAGTCTGTATGGCACAAACACAGCTTGAATGAAACTTTGATCCAAGATGAAAACAGTTAAATCTGGTACCACACTCAAATATGCAAGATGTTCTATCGTCTATGCAGGATGTTTCACATTATAATAAAAAGATTTTATGAGTAAATAGAGCCAAGGTGACTTGTTACAATGGCCATCCTGTGCGTCCCTGTTAATGTCCCTGTCTGGCCAACCTTTAGTTTTTTAGATGACCGGGCAGCATGCAGAGAGCCCCAACCACCTGCTGGGTGCAACTCGCCCCAAAGCAACTCGCCAGCCATCCACCCTGCTCTCTCCCTGCCTCCTGTGAGCAGTGAATAAGACATGCTGTGAGTCAGAAAGGCCCAGGTCCAAGAACCAGGCCTGGGTTTGGTTAAAAGTGCTGGTGGTGAGCCATAAAAGGGCAGGGATAAAACTGAGCAAAGAGGAGGTCTCTCCCCTCCTATTCATGATTCATGAATGACTAATCTTTAATGTAAGCCTCCTCAAACACAATTTATTTTATTATTCACTCGCTCAGTATGCGCCAGCTGGACTTTTGCAGAACCACACCCTCGATAAACTTTGTAGGGGAGGAAAAGGTCTGAGTAGCACTTGTGTGGTTTGTTATGGTTTGAAATGTTTGCTCGGGACTAATTTTTCATCCACCACTTTCTCTGAGTGGACATCAAAGCAGAGACGTGCCAGAGAGCAGGAAATGGATTTCCAAGATTCTCCTTATGCTTCACATTAGAGCAGTGAAATTAACACTTTCACTGAAGAAATATTTGGAAATACGCTTTTAAGATATTCATCAAAATAACTTTTTGCAAACTTTTCCTCCTTTTTCTTATAGTTCAAAGGATTGTTGGCAAATTCATGCTTTAAATTCATTATCATATCTTTATGATTTAATTAAATTTCAATTCAAAAGGTAGTCAGTAGAGCCACTGCAACCCATTTGTTAGTTCCATTGAGCAGTAATGACAAAAACAATCTCTCTTTTTCCCAGCTGACCAGTTTTTAAGCCTCTAATGGTTGAGATGTCCATTTACAATTACAGTACTCTCTGAACAATCTGCAATCATTTGTGTCCATTAAAGTGAAATCATTTATTACCTACAGTATCTCTTTTTGTGGAAAAGAGCAATGTGTAAAACCCAATAAATAAAACATTTGATATACAACATAAACATGAGATATTTCAAAAGATGAATAACTCAGATAAAAAAAACTGATCGTCAAATAAAAAGCAACAAAGGCATATAATATGCAGTAGTCTTTATAAAACTACATACTATAAAAGTGAGTATTCCGTATGCATGCCAATGTGGACACATCCTTTGGGCTGAAGTTGCACTGCCTCCAGTGATCAGAGTGAAGTGGTCAATGTCCACAACTGTTATTAGGCTTATCTGGTTGACTCATTATCTAAATTACAATGGGTTTACCTAATTAGTAATCAATCGTTACTTTTATTGAAAACAAACAAAATAAAATGTTGGAAAAAGCATACACATATAATAATTTGTTTTAAACTTGATGTAATATGTTGGAAAGTTTATTTCCTTTGCCTCATTATGAGGATGGTTTTAAATAATTTATTAGGTACAGTAGATCCTTTCCTCTCCAGTAAACAGAATTGTGGAATTGTGCAGTTTTTACAGTGATAAATTCAAACCAATTATATGATACATATAGTAAACAGCATTGAGTAATTATTGTTTCCATAGTTTATAATGCAGTATGAGTCAAGGCAGGAGCACACAGTAGGTACAGTCTGTGTGTTTCCTCCAATACACGGCTGAGTGCACATGAACATATAAGCTCCTTGAGTACAAGTACAGTAAACGGTCAAACTTCCTGCCTATGAACAGTAACGATGGTTACATAACACACCATGTTTGAGTGTTTTTTCTTGCTGACAGCCACTCACACTGGAAATGATTAACTTCCATATATGGGAAGTGACTCTCAACACATAGGCATTAAATTAACAAGGGATCTTTCTGCACAGCGTGAGTAATATCTGGAACATCGACTGCTAATATCTGATTACAAATGTATAAAATAAGTGGAAAGAAGAGGAGGGGAAAAGCCAATTTGTGGAATATGTAGCCGCCTCATGCCAAATGCAAAGTAATACACGTTAACAGAGAAAATAGAAAATAAATTAATTCCACTGAGTAATTTTTTATTCAGTTTTAACTCAGGGAGCTTCTTTGATCTGGATAATTTTGATCATGTAGCTGTTTAATCATAAAATAAGCCCTCGTTTTCTTACACGGCCTTTGGTGCTTTACTTAATCTATCAAAAGAGGATTTGAAGCTATTGTTCAGAGCTGCAGCCACATAAATACTGATACAGTGTATTTACTCCACTTGTACTGAAAGCAATGTTTGTCAGATAAAATAGCAGTTCATGAACTCCGAGTGTAATGGATATCAGTGCTGAAATTCCTCCCCATGCTCTTACCCAGGAGGATACTTTGTCACTTTGGTTTAAAGTTCTTCCCATGAAAGGAGGCTGCAAAGGTCGTGCCCCATCATTCTGACATCATTATTTCCTCGCTTCTACCCGAGCAGAAGGGGTTACATGTGGTAACGCTGGCTTCGGAGAGGCTGGAGTTGGGGAGGGGGAGGAGGTCCTCTGCTCGAGGTGGGACCATAGAGGATGCCCGGCTTTTTTTCCCATGTTCTCCCCCAGCCAATGAAAACACTGGAAAAACGGCACGTTCCCATCGGCTAAGCCTGGTGACACTGCGACCCCAGGAAAAGCGTGAGTAAATACCAAAGGCAAGGCCACGGGCTGGGAGGGAGGAGGGGGTGGTGAGGGTGGATGTGGGGGGAGTAAAAGTGCTCTGAAATATTTCAAACCTGCCCCACTGTGGATGTGGAAGCAGCACCTATTACCAGCCACCTGTGCTTCATTTAGGTTAAATCCTTAATTAGGCTTTAAAAGCTCATTTATTTTCATTTTCTAATCCCCGCTGTATTGCTTTTCTGGGGCTATTCACCTGTCAGATGCAATTGAATCCTTAAGAAGGTGGCCCTGGTTCAAGACCCGCAGGTGATACAGGAGTTTTTTGATTCTTAATTCTTTCTTTCCTCCTTACCCAAACTTTTATCCTTTCCTTGTTCTTTTGTCTATGGATGGATCTCTTTTTTGTCTTTTCTGTTCATTCATCTGCTGCAGTAAGCATTTCAAACACCACAGATGTTGAATAAATGTGCGTGGACATGTTCAGGTCAAACTAAGGCGATATACCAGTATTGTTTGTGTATAATCCAAAATGTGACAGTTTCATTTCTGGGTGAAAACAAGACACCACAAGAGTGTTGTCTGAGATGTTTTGTTTTTTCCTGCATCGGTTATTCGTGTCATTTTCCCCAACTGTGAGTGAAGGATGTTTATTTCAGGAATTTGTTGTTTTTTTTCCAGTCAGCCCACACTGTAGCAAAGGTCCAAATAAGATGTTATAGTGCTCATGATTGTGGGACTGAAAAGACCAAAATAACATCCAGATGTTCCCAATTACGCAGCCCCAGCCTTCAGTTTGTTTGTGTTACTACAGTAAGTAGTAAGTCCAAAAGCACACAGAAACTGATGACTGTTTGCTGGCTGTAAATTTAAATGGGATATAAGTAATCTCATTCATATGCTCCAGTTGTTGCAGAGAATATAAGATAATGACAATTTATAGTTTACGCAGAGGCCATTGCGCTATATTTAAAAGGTTAAAAGGCTTATTGTGTTAACTCAATATTTGAGCGGTGTGTACATTAAACAGCAGTGTAGGTGTGTGTTGACCGGTTTTGAATTGGACTGCATGCAATTAGTTAACTTTGAACGCAGACCAGAATTGAAATTTGTGTTTGGCCTCTTTGCTTTCAAATGGAACACCATGACAATTAAGGCTGCACTCTGAGAATGCTTTCCTTGAGGCCATCCTCCATTATTCATAAAAACTGTAAATAATCTTTTCTATTAAAGCCGAGCGTTTTAGCCTTGTATATTTGTAAACAGTCGAGGGACCTCAGAGATGGACAAAATATTATCCAGCGTGCTCATAAGAACTAACCACCAAATACTTTGAATGCTCCCCAGGTCACTGAACGGGATTATTTGAGATACGGAAAGCATCCCACACCTTGTGGACCTAACGCTTAAATTTGAATTCTCCTCACTGGTACATATTTTTCCATTTTTCAGAGTGGGATGAAGCATTTTTGTACATTTTTGTGGAAACGATGTCTAAGATTCAGCACTGGCTGGGTGTTTCCCATGGCAGCGCCCAGTGACAGTTAAGAGCCCGTCAGGTCGTGAACTACCATGATGCACCACAGGCTGGATTAATCACATCCCTGTAGCCTACAAACATTGATACAAGGTGTTGTTTCCTCTTCTTCAACAAGCCCACATATAGTATCAACCAATGTTGATTTAGGTTGTATGTACCTTTATAAAATTCAACATCTGGGAGGACCCATCGTGCTGTTCCTTTTGTATTTCTTTCAGGTGTCTTTCAGAAATTGAAAGCTAATAATCCAAGCCAACATTTCTTTAACATTTCCTGCACAGTCACTATTCTGTTTATCCCAAATTGTTGAAGGAGGAGGTTCTAGCTAGCGTCTCTCACAGCAACAGTTGTGGTAATGTGGTTCACACTGTAGTGAAAGAAAAACAGATCTAAGTCACATATGAGCAAAACAAAAATCGGATTTGAGTCAGTTGCAGTGTAAACACAGCCACAGAGTCAGAGTAATGTCGGGAGAGCTTTAACCACAGTTATTCCCAAGCTGGTTAACTGACTAACTGGTCATCGGAAATTATGTAATATAACAATGTGTACTACCTCTTCCCACAGATACTGCACCAACCAAATAACCAATACCAACAGTGTCAGTTTGAAGGAAAAATAAATGTTTCCCCTTGGAAAATGTAGGAAACTTGACACACTGACACTGAAGATCTTCTAATTTGGTAGCAAAAATTATTTTTATTTCAGTTAAATCTGAAGGACTGTTTCTAAAACATCTCTTCATTGCTCTGCCACAGGTTACAGTGACCTAAAGTTCCTGGAGGAGGTTCACTCATCACGTGCAGTGAACTCATTGAAGGCGTGTCCTTCCCTGAGAACAAGGGGTTCCTCTGGAGCTGCAAACAGGACGGAGTGTTCTCCTTGGGAAAAAAAATGTACTTGGCAATGAGTCAGACCTCTCTGAAAACCATAGGGGGATATCCCTGCTCATACTCCTACACAGGATCACACCCAGAACGAATGGAGGAGTGGTGTGCGTGTGTGAAAGAATGAGTACACACCCAGCCATATGTGACTGTCTGCATGTCTCCACGTATCCGCTCCATAAATTCATCCAGACTTTTTCTGAGTTCTGCACCGGTTTGGTGCTTTTAGACATTCTCTGTCATCCTTGAGCTGTTTTGCCTGAATACATTTAAAAGCTTCCTACTAATGCAGGGAACAATTAAGTTATCAAATGGACACAACCATTATGTAAAAGGCGGGTTATATTGCCAACAATTTGAACACTGTCTGCTTCCTGGAAGTGCAGACGAAATGTCAGGGGCACAATATTTCAAGGCTATTAACTTGAGTGCTTTTTTATTCAGTCTCATTACTTTTTAAACAGCATAGGAAGTCACGGAAATGTAATATTAATTTTTACATGGCTTTCATTTTCATTCCTATGGAGCTGTTTAAAATTCATGCGGGGAGCAGGAGGGCCAGCATAGTATTCTATACGCAGCGAGACAAAGTCACATCTGCGTTCTCTTTCTGGAGGAAAATCTTAGGTGTTGGGTGTTTTGTTGAGTGCGAGGTCATTGTGTATTCTGCGGTAAGTGATGTGACAATGGACACGTTGTAGGAGTGGATCTGACAACACAGAGGAAGAGGCAGGAAGAGAGAGTGTGTGCATCAAACCCAGCAACTATCTCTGGGAAAACACGTGGACAAACATACGGAGCATCTACCTTGGGAATACAATCCTGCATGCCTGCATCAATACACACCTTTCTAGGCACTCGCCTTCATACAGGAAAACTGCATAATGCAACATATAGAGTGAATATTAGTTGAATAAGAGAAAGATGGACTGGCAAAGAAAGAAAGAAGGACAGATATTTCATTAAATCTTTATTTTTGAATTTTAAAAATCCAGATAAGACCAATTTTGATCTACGAGAGCTCCCTAATTTAGGCCCTAATGAGAATTTTTCAAATGTGGGGAGCCTTATCATGAAAAATGGCTTGAGACCATTAATAGTTTATAGGTTGAGTTAATGATAGAGATGACTCCTAATTGAGCTCTACAGAGCTTTACTATCCGGTGGTCCTTTTCACCAGCGCCAGGAATCTCTCTCATTATTTCAAAAAAGCCATGCATAATATCCACTCTTTTTTTAGGGATAAGATTAATTTATGTTCCCAAAAAAAGATCCTGCCCGACTTTCACGAATCAGAATGGAGGAGTGGAGGAAAATATATATATTGTCTAATTCAACTTCTAATTCTGATGTAACATAAGAAAGAATGAGCAGATCTGACAACACAAAAGGTCTGCAGTCATCTCTGTTATGATACGGTTGCCATGGAGATTTAGTTTCCACATTACTGTAGCATGGGCTTTCCTTCTTGATTTAGGCTTTTGTTGTCCAGCAACTGACCAGTCGCTCATCTAATCAGGGCCTGTTGCGGCCATGCTTTCCACTGAGGCTGCAGTCACACACACATATGCACACAGAGTTACAGTTGAGGCTTATAAATAGGCATTATACCATATGAACACGTCATCTGCCTGTTGCTGTGTGGCTGCCAACCAGTCAGTACAGTAAACATCAGGTCACCATGGCAGTAGTCTGAGCGGCTGACAAAACAGGGGAAACAGGAAGGGATTCCCTTTCAGCCAAGTGACGGCCACAGTGTTGCGTGGATTCCCATCAACCTTTCCCTGGCACGGCCGTGGGCTTCCCCCATCTTGCTCAATCGCGCCAAATGGTCGGCGGTAAAGCCCCCCTCCCCACCCCTTCCAGAACATGTGGCAGCTCTAATTACCGCGCCACACAGGCCTCGGCTCTGGAAAACCACAAAAATGGGGTTATACGGCTGTGTGCTTTTAAGGCGCTACCAGGCCGATGTGGTGCCCTGCTCTGAGCTGAAAAATGTGCTCAATTATTAATGATTTGTGATTTACAGGCAAGCTAGATTACAAATCCCCCTTTTAAAGAGGTGAAATATGGAGAACTATATATAAACAGCTCCCAGCTCTCAGGCTGAGGGCAGATTTCCAACATGGCAGATGGTGACTGTGAGACAGTCAGTGGAGAGGAAGAGCTGAGCTTGAACTGAAGAAGAAGCCAGTGTGTGTGTGTGTGTGTGTGTGGTGGTGTGTGTGGCTAGATCAGAGTCCTAAACAGCATTTCATCGATAGAAGAGCGTAGAAATGGAATTAAAACACCCTTCTAACAAGCTCTCATGTTCAGAGCTGCTTGTCTTGCGGCTACTGATTCACCCAGGGCGATTTAGAGTGATGAGGGAGAAACAAATTGGTGTTATCATATTGTTAGATGTCAAAACAGAGCTGCCCCGTTGCCTATCATTTGTTTTGGGAATTAGAAACATTCTCCCTCTGTTACTAGCTTTTCTATTTTTGGGAGGAAAATAAAACCTCAGCGGACCCTGTTGAGATGGGGGAGGAGATTGAGGCATAAATAGTCTTCCTGTTTGAACTTTAAATAAAGCAGCACACGATGTCAGCCAAGGCTTCCTAATGGGGTGGATAGATCCGGTTCTACCAAAGTGACACCAAAGTGACATTTTGACTTGGCAGGGCATTAAATTTTATGCTAAGCAGCTACCTTTGACTGGAGTACAAAGAATGCAAAGGATCTGACATTTACACTCACAACTTGATGTTCATCGACTGCCTTAAAAAGTCAGAAAATGTAATACAACGCCTCCTTTCCTCAGTCTTCATTTCCACTCTAATGATTCTCAGCCTGAAATTTTTTACGAAACACTTAAAATTCCAGAAATTAGCATTGTTTTGTGTAACTTCTGTGCTCAGCAGATCTGCGAGGATGCATATCTGAGCAGGGATCCCCAGTGGGAAACATATTCACCCAAACCTCGCTCAGATCAGTCGGTGAAACCCGCCGCAGCTCCCGCAACCAAGGGAATTCCTCTCAGAAATATTTGCTTTTTTGTTCTAGTGAGGAAATGAGGGTGAGAGAGGCGGAGGGAAGAGGGGGTTTACTGAAATTGAATCACCATGGCAACTTCAATAACATTTCACTTCCCCTCCCCCCCATCACCCAAGCACACACACACACGAGAGGAAATGAGTTTCAAAACGGAGAAGACGCTTCAACCGTCATTTGTTTTTGACGCCTGCCAAGCAACAGAGACATCATTGACTTGATAAGGACTCACTGACAGTTTTACTACTCTGCATCCTATTGCGGCACAGGAAGGCTAGGCGCTGCTAAAATGCTAATGGTTCACAGGTCCTTGCTGCAAGCAATAAAAACATTATGAAAGTATCTTTATGCGCACTCTAACCCAATTCTGTGCTGTTGTAGGAGAATGTACGTTCCACTTGTCTCTCTCTAAAGTTTTGCCTAAAGAGGCATCCTGGGAATCTGGAGATGCTGTCAGAAGCCGGAGGGCCAAATTTGACAGGAATGTGGCTGCAGCAGGAAGACCTGCTGTATGAGACTTGCTGAGGAGTCATGTACAGCTGTGGATCTGCAGATTTCACTCTTCAAATTCAGGAGGAAATCCGATTCTGAGCACTATATGTTGAAGTAATAATTCAAGGTTATATGAATATATAAAATGTAACACTGATTCATGAAAGCTTTAGCATTTTGAAACATGTAGTAGTGGACAGAGTCTTGTGAATGTCAAGACAAAACTGTGAAAATAACACAGGCACTACAATAAAGAATAGATCCCATATAGATGCCTGTTCCAAGTAAAGGCAGATTGAGTTCTGTGATTGAAGCAAATAAAATCTTTACGGTAGAAGGGTTGTATGCTCTTAATTTTACGCCTTTGTTTATGATGTTGATCGCTGTTATGCTTGACTCATTTCAGGATTCACTGGTTAAAAACTGTTTAAGCAGCTGTATCCTGCCTTGTCAAACTTCAATAAACGAATCTTGAAAGCCACAGAGAATTATCACCCAACTCTCAACTTTACAGAGCCTATTTTAGTGTATTGTTAGCCTGTGTTTTCCTGGCTAGCAGACTTTGCTGTCATCAACCTTGTTTCCAACAGGCAGCTGTTATTAGCTGCTACGGAATGACACACAGACTGAAGAATGTCGAACACCTAGCCACAATTATATTTTCCTCAGTAGTTCCTGAAGACAGAAAAAAAAAGTTAGGAGAATAATATTGCATTCATTGGACGACCAGAAACTCTGAAAACTCACTACAAATGAATGCTAATGTTGTGTGAATTGGCAAATGCTTTCACATTCTTTGTAAGATGATAATATGTCAAGATTTTGTGGTGTTCTGCATCCAAGTGACCAAAAGTCTATTTTTTGCATTACAATTAGAAACACAAGAAAACAACAACATGCCATCACACATCTCAGCCTGACTGCAGGTCCTCAGCTTGCAGCACATTTCTGGTGTTTCAATAAAACATAGAGGAGACAACAGGCAGCTGTAAATGACATGCTTGTCTGAGGCCCTCCACTGTGCAACACCTACAGGATTTCTCGTAATGGTCAGCTCCCCGTGTCCCCAGCCTTCATTTCTTCCATGTGCCACTGGACAGTTAAGCCTAAAGATACCTGACACCATATGTTTCCCAGTGCAGTAATGACTGCTCCTAGCGCTGCTTTTATGGCAGCCGGCCTCTGGAGGCTCAGTGATCAGGGACAGGTCCAGGTCTCAATTAGTGCTGCTGCAAGGAGGCTTTCTTTGCTTACCAGAAGCAGCTTTTACACAATTAACACCTCTTTGGTGCAGTATGTATCCACCTTGTGCTACAATATTAAAAAAAAAAAAATGCATGTGGGCTGCAGTATGAAATTTACAACAAAATCCACGAGGGGCACTGAGAAGAAAGGCAGTGGGCAAGATGTGTGAGCAGGAGGAGACGAGCAGTACGGTGAGGACACAGAGCAAAGAGGAGAGAAAACTGAGAGAAGCAGAATGAGAGAGACAGAGATGAAGACAGAGAGAGAGAGAAACGAGGGAGACCAAAGGCATGTGGAGTTCACCATCACTTTGCTTGGCTGCACTGTGATTAAAGAGAAGAGTCCCTGGAGAGAGAGGCGGCTCCAGGCCTGCCCAGTCAGTTCTCTCACTCCCTTGATCTCCTGTGTGTCGCCCACAGAAACATACCGCCAAACCTTCAGGAAGGGCTCCTTTTATTGCGCTGGGTCCCCCATCGGCTCCAAAGAATCTGCAAAGCAAGCACAGATTGTCATGGCACGAGCTCCTCTCAATTTAGAGGAAGGAGGTCTGCCTTGGATGAGCTGCTGCCTGGATCCTGAAGGAGTTTTTTGATGTTTTAATGAAGATATCTCCAGCATTTCTAAAAGCGTCTTGTTACACATGAACTTGTCAAGCTCTGAGATTAGGTAAAAAGAGAATTTTTGGCGAGTGATTTTCCAGAAAGTTCCTGCTAAAAAAAAGGCAGGAAAGTGAAAATAAGCCCACTAAATCGTCATTAATCCCCTCAGGGGGGCTCTATCCTCATTTGATTGAAGTGCCTATTCTTTCTGAAAAATTGATAATCAGAACTTCGCAGACTGGTAGCCAGGAAAGAAGAGATGGGAAACCAAAATGTCGCTCTCAATCTTAATTAAATTCTTCATTCAGTGGCGGTGGGCTGATCAGTCCGTCACGGGCCTGGTCCCTCCCTTGACCTTTCTTCTTCTGGTCAAGTGACCTTCACTCCCTGTCTGTAGAGCATCTGACAAGGAAGGAAAGAGCCTGAGGGGGGTGAGGGAAGAAAGGCCGTGACATTACACACATTCATAAGGCGCCGCAGCCTGGATAATTACACCGGTACTCACTTAACATGCATTGCAGGCAAGCCTATCGTTTATCAGCCGCATGACCTCTAGCGAAGGATCTCTTCCTCTGATCTGTCTAATTATTCAGGGTTTTTTTTTTTTTCTCCGTCGCTTCCTTTCTGCCATTAGTAACAAACGGAAAAAACCTTTGTGTGTGCGTGTAATCTGAAAACAAGTCAAAGTTGTAAACATCACAGCTGGCTGGCAGGGGGAATTTCGGAAGTGATTCACTGATGTTTTGTGCAAGATTTAAATTAATTCCAGTTGGCCCTCAGCTATTTTGTATTATTTCTTCCCCTATAAAAACACACTTATCCTCTTCTTCAGTTCTCATGCCTGTGGCCGATTGGAACTCAATGGGGGGTTTTTGGGTGTCATTCTAAATTTGTTGGAGATGGGGGAAAGTGAATCCTCCTAAATCTGGTTTAGTTAGCTTGTCCCACACACGGAGCTGCTGTTTTAACAACTGGTCGTATTTAATGACTGTACAGAAATGTGAATGGAGCGTGGCTTAAAATAGATTCAATTAGGGTTTGTTTTATTTTTTAAATAATTTCTTAAATACTTATTTCACTCTTTGTTTTTTGTGCCAATTTAAAAATACTGAGCATCAGCTTGTCACACAGTAAAATAAATCAAAGTACAACTGAGGCTGATGGGAATGTTATTACTTGAGGCATTAAACCAAAATTGTCAACCTCATACTGGCACAAGAGGAAAAGTTATCACTGTACATCCTCTGGGAGCCATGAATGACTTTGCAACATTTTGTGCCAGTCTATGTGGTAGATATTTTAGTTTAGACCTAAGTGGCATAGCATGGCTTAAAGCATTGTGACACTGAACACGGCTGGTGCATCCATCTAAACCAACTTTCTGCAGACAGACTAGGACCTGATGTATAACTTGGAAAAACGGTGAATAAATGTGTTTCTCAGTGCCTTAACTGACATTTAGATGTTTCTCATTCCTGGCAGGAATGCAGAGAACAAGCAGTGGAGAGTGAAACAGCCAAATGGTCTGAAAGGGAGAACTGTATGTAATATAGTACGTGCCATAAACCTGCAGCTGATATTTCTGGGTCACTTATCTGCAGGGAGCTACTTGCACTGTTCTAACCTGTCAGCTTATTATGTAACACATTGGCCTACTTTGCCCTATACGCTGTCTGTAATTTTCCACTCGGCCTATGTATTCCATGGGTTACCAGTGAATGCAGGTGAAACTGACAGGATTTGAAGGAGGAATTTCTCAGTTAAAGTGCTCAGGGTGCAGATGAAACAGCATGAAGAAAAGGCGAGCTAACACTGTTAGAGCCTAACTCTGTCCATTTTCAGCTTGTACATATTCCATTTTCACTTTATCCATAGCCTGGCAGCTTTCACTGTACTTTTTTTTCTTTTTACTACTTTATAGAGCAGCTTTAGTAGACAGGCGGCTGCTTGACAAGGAGAACTCAAAGAAGGGCTAGAGCAAAAGCCAAAAGAGCATCAAAAGTGTTCCAGAAAAGCATGACTGTAGATGCTCTTCATCTTTGTACCAATAGACCTCACTGCACATCATCTGGCTGCTTTGAGGGTAAAGGACCATAACTGTGGTTTTTCATGATTCAGTGCAAATCACAAATACGTTACATCGCAGCTAAACATGCAACTCTGTTTAAGGGAATTTATATTTTTATATTTTTCAGTGCATCTCTTTATTCCTTTTATTAAGCACACTTTTTTGCACACACTGCTCGAGCTGTGTAATCATCACAAACATCAAACATCATCAATGAACGATAAACATTTTTTTTGTCATGGTTACCGTACGGATTCAGTATGATCTAACAGTGCAGAGTTCTATTTTATGCTTGAACTGCATGTACCATGCAACAATAATCATCAAACAAGCAACAGGAAGTGTGATGTTGCCAGGGAGACAGTGAGGTTGCTGCTACACCAGTCTTCTTATTTCCTTTAAGTCTATTGCGGTTTACAATTTGGTAAATCTGCTGTGAGTCCTCGAAAGTCGCGCTGCATGTGCTACACACTAGTTCCTGTTTGTGGTGTGACCTCAAATTACTTTTGACACTGGAGAAAAAGTCAAACTTTGCTGAGTGTGAGGGAAGATATGAAGTTATAAGGAGCTGTTTTATATTGATAGATGGTTATCCTCAGCCCCTCATGACCAATAATCCAAAAACAACTCAAATCTATATATGAGAAAAGGACACAAGTCCAGTGAGACTGTGAATCTTTCCATCCCCGGGCACATTTGTGCAGAAATGGTCTTGTCTCCTGTAAATCCTGGATTCTCAGCACAGAGCAGCAGACAGAAACACAGGGAAAGCTCTGACGGCTGCTGATTCTGAAAGACAGACAGATGAGACTGGAAGGATGGGTGTCTGACATTTGAAACATAAAGCATCGATAATAACACGCCATAGAATAAGTAGCTATTAGCATGCATGTGTCAAGCCTGCGAGTTTAACATTTCCTGCATTGTTAAGATATTTTTGTTGCTTTTTCAACCAAGGCAGCAGCCAAATTGATCACATTGATTCTTCAGGACTGGTTAATCAATGTTTAATGATAATGCCCATGTAAGTGGAAGTTGGGTACGAGTTAGGTATTAGAGAGAAATGGATTGAAACAGAGTTTAGGGTTCGAGTCAAAAAACTTGGAAGAACCCCTCTTAGTCAGTACCTAAGAGAGTATTTCATATCCCTAATAGAAAGGTTACCTCACCATGGGAGTTTCCCATAACACTTAAGATACAGCACAGAGACACAAAATACATTTTAGCCTATAGCCCCGGGGGGAAGCCATTAAACACACATTCTGGCACATGGATATTAAAAAAGTGAAAAATTACCCCAGTTCAGCGATGTCAGAGAGAGGGAGAGCCTCTGTCATGATTATCATATCCATCTCATACAGCAGGGTGGATTCCCTTTTATGCCACGATACTAATTGATGAGAAAATATGAACCTGTGAGTGGAGAGAGCTGGGAAATGAAGGTTTAATCAAAAGTGGGGATGAATGTGTAGGGTAGGGTGGGGGAGGGAGAAAAAAAAGTAAATATTTGCAGCTCTCTATAAATCATGAGACTTGAACCGTGCACAAAAAGCCATCCATCACAGCGGCAAAAGGCCTCGTTGGGGTTGAAAGGTCAAAGGGCTGAGTTATGTTAGAAGGTCTCTCCACTCCCAGGGGACAAATTTGACCGGTCCCTGAGTGAGGCGAGACGAGGGTAAGCCATCGCTTTTGTCCGCCCAGAAAGCAACCTATGGGTTTCCAGTCTGTTGCTATTGACCATATACCCGGAAAAAAAAGGTTGAGCGCAAATGTCCCCGGCGTAACCCCTCGGCTGCTCTCAATCCTTCATCCTGAGTGATAGCTCTCTCCTCCGCATCAAGTCTTTTAATCCACACTCACTGTACTGCCTCACTTATATGTCAAAGTGAAAAAGTTGCGCTATGGCACTTTCCTGGTTCTTCACAGCTTCTTGGTCAATATTTCTCATCAGGTGGGGGGAGACAAATGACCTCCAGATCATTGACCTTGTCGTGGTTATTGGCAAGAGGAGACAATGCCAGAATCGAAAGTCCCTGAAGTTCAATTTCTGCCATTAAATATATCACTGTTACTGCCACTTAATTAGATCATTACTACGTTCCTACAAGCGTTCCTAAAATTGATGTCCATGTGCAACAATTGAAATGATGTAGCACGCACTTGGAAAATTTACAAAATTTGTAAATGACACAAACTGTGTTAACATAAGCTGGCATGTAAAGGGTGATTTAAAAATTAATGAGCCTTTAAATTTTAATTCCAAATGAGATCCTAATCTCGCAATGAAGCGCTATCTCGGTGTAACATGGCGTGAACGGAGCGCAGATAGCACCCGTGCAGTGGTGAGGATGCAGAGGCGATGTGACAGAATTCACATGCAGCTACCCAGGAAAATATTAACCACAGAGGAGGTTTTAATGAAGCGCTGACGCCCTAATGAATGCCGTTCACACCCCCCCACTCCCTTTTTTTTTTTTTTTTACATGCGCATCTCTGGAGAAGTGGCCTTGAATTCTGATGCCTGATGATACTGTAACCGCATCACAGAGAGCTCCCTTGAAGGATTCCTCCCCGTGTCAAAAGCCTCCTCCTCCGCATGCAGAGCCAACAGTCTGGGGGGCTATGGGGCAGGTTGTGCTTAATCAGCATTTCAAAGCTGCTCCACTGTCAATTATCCGAGGCTGCGTTCCCTCCAGTCTGCGCACAGGTCAATGTGTGGAACGTCTGAGGATGACATCATTCACACTGGGCGTCTGTGGTCGACACGAAGGGCGAAGGAAAGCAACACAAAGAGACCTTGATTTCTACATCTTGTATTTTCTATTTCTGTGAACGCTTTGCTGTAAAAAATCCTCAACATTGTCTGTTTACCATGAAGCAGCGTCTCCGGTCCGACAGTCACCCTGGGAGGCATTCATGTGTAGAATACAATTTAAAATTCTATCACTCAGTGTGAAGCTGTGTTTTATATTTTTTTCCATTAGCTCCAGATGTCATATGAATACCATATGTAAAATTGTTTTGCATTTGTTATGCACACAGAGGGGACAATCTGTATGCTTTGCTGCCAGACTGTAGCATAATTCACTACTCACCCCATTGACTACTGAATATGAAACATGCGCTCAGTATCAAGCCACTTCTGTCATTGGGCCAGTGGAGTGTAGCTGGCACACCAGAGTTTTCTTGGGACTTGTAAAGAGGCAGACTTTATGGTTTCAAACTAAGATATTAAGGCAGTAGATCTCATACATTACAGTCGAGGGAGTGGTGAGACTGCTTAGTAATTTCCATACAAGCTTCTCTGTTTCCCACAGTTTTCAGCAGCCTCTGGATGGATAATCTCATTCTATAGGTCTGCTGTGTAGCAGCTTCAGTTCTGGCTGGACTCCAAAAATATTTTGCTCATTAAAAGTCAGACGTGAGGAAAGCCAGACAGGGTGCAGCAGCTCTGAGAAAAATCCTCCCAGTTTCATTCTGCGAAGGTGGTTATGCTGTAAGATATGTTGAAAATCTAATAGGCATCATGGACTCACACTGGGCAGGTTGAGATTTAGTTAAACAAACAGAGCTGCTCTGGAAGTAAGAAGTAATTTCACTCGATAAAGTTCATTACATTTGGTCCGTTAACCAGAGTAGCCAAAGTTCTGCTTAAATTCTAAGAATAAAATATATGTAAAATAAAGTTTTTATATTATATGTACGTGTGTGTGTGTATTTATATGTAAAATAAATTGACAAGGTCCAAATCAGCCAGTTAAACACACTTCCTTTCCCCTGACCAACCTGCGTTACACACCCATCTCTAAGTGAATTGCCTTCAGAGGAAGCTGGACATGGGAAAAACATTTTAGACTCATGATTCGAGTTTATATATGAAATTCACTGCTACTGAATGTCGCACAAGAGCACAGTCTTTGAGAATAAAGTCGCAACATTACGAGAAAAAAGTCGTAACATTACGAGAAAAAAGTTGTAATATTACGAGAAAAAAGTCATAATATTAGGTCTACGAGAATAAAGTCATAACATTACGAGAAAAAAGTCGTAATATTGCGAGAATAAATTCATAATGTTGCAAAAATAAAGTCATAATATTACAAGAATAAAGTCATATTATTACGAGAATAAAGTAGTAATTTTATGAGAACTGTCAGCCTGTTGGCTCAGCCAGCAAAACTGTTTAACGACGAACTTATCAATACGTTAGCTTACCTGTTGACTGTACGGTACGACTGAGACAATCAGCAGCTGCTGGGCTCAGGCTGAGGCTGCTGTTTGGTTGAACTGGTCACGTCAGATCTTGATAACTCTATCGAAGCTTTTTTCTCATTAAAAAAACATTTTTCTTGTATTATTATTACATTATTCTCATAAAGCTAATATTATGACTTTATTCTCGTAATTTCCAAACAAAATAAAATATATTTTTCTCTTAGACTGGCCCTAATACTCCATCATACTATATCCATCACAGTTAGCACAAAATTAGAAAAATACAAAAAAAAATTAGAAAAATAGATTGAACTGAAGATATGTTTCTAATGAGAATGACAGACGCTCCCATTTCTAACACTAAACAAACTAAAGATATATGCGATGGCCGGGAATCGAACCCGGGTCAACTGCTTGGAAGGCAGCTATGCTCACCACTATACCACCATCGCAGTGGAAAGCAGGAATGTGGTCACACACTCAGCATTTTCCAGCAGTGGGAGCGTTTGACTGGGATAGGAGGAGAGCGGGGAAATAATGAACAGAAGAAAATGATGTAATTAAACAAATCTTTGACTAATGTTAACTATACAGAGAGAAAAAGACTCTGTTACTGAAATAACCATTCAGAAGACTCTCTAGTCCTGATTATAGGATGTGTAAAAGTAAGGAGCTGAAGGCATTTTCATTCCTGAAGACATTTCACAACTCATACAAAAAGATGTTCTGACAGGAACTTTTTGGGATTATTCAGATCATGGGAGTTGGTAGAATCACATGAAAACAATTGTTGGCAGGATTCAAACCTGGATTTACAATCCACTCTAACCACTCCGATTAAACCGGGGGAAAAGAGCCTGTTAGGGTGGAGGAAAGAAGGGAAAGAAATTAGGGAATACTTACTCTTAAACCATTAAAACTGTTCTTCTCAGATTCTGTTGGTCTGTGTTGGCCTTGACAAAATACACCAGATGCTGGACAGCACCAGTTTTAGTTTCCTTCCATCTGGGTATGGCCAGTGCTTTGGCTTTTGGACTGACCACATATACATCTACACCAGTGGTTCCCAACCTTTTTCCTCAAGGGGAAACTCTTTTAACTGCATAATTTTCTGTTTTTCAGGACAAGGCAGAGTGAATATCTCTGTGAATATAGCTTGGACCCCTTTCTGTGAGTTTTTATGTTTATATCTTCAATAATAATCGAAACTTTAAAAATAATAGTTTCATCACATATTCTTAACAGAAATTGATTAAATAGTGAGATATAGGTCTACTATATTATTTATTAGGTGGCTCTCCTCTTGCCACACTGTTGCCGTTGGAGTTGATACTGGACATGGTTATGTACGAAAGCGTATTGCATTCACTTGAAAAAAAGTTTTCCTGTTTTACGGAGTAATTTTTTCTGTTTTTCGTGGTAATTTTTCCCCCTGAGTCATTTTTTTCTGAATTATCGAGATACTTCTAACTCTCGCGAGAACCTCCAACCTGCAAGTGATTCCCATGGACCTATGGTGACTCCTTCCCGCACATACATGCCCCATCTTTAACTATCAAGTCCTCAGGTGCCTGCGTAGAGTCGACAAACTAATGATAATACCATCTATATGACTTAAAGACAGGACTATCTCCCAGTGTCTTAAACCCTGATCAAAGTAAAACCTGATTGAACTAAACAAGCCGGTCATGTTTGTTTCCGTTAAATCAAGCTCTCAATAAAGGAATGAATGTGTCTAAACTCAGGAGAAAAAAAAAATATACCGAAAATCTGAACAAAATTACTCCAAAAAACCAACCATAAAAATAAATTATTCTGAAAAACAAAAAACGAAATCACTCCGAAAAACAAACCAAAAAAGAAATAACTCCGAAAAACAGACAAAAAAAAAAAAAAAATACTCAGAAAAACACAAATAATCACTGCAAAAAACAAACCAATAAGAAATTTTCAAGAGAATGCAATACGCTTCCATAGTTATGGGTCACAAATATTCTGTGAAGGAAAAAGATGACATTATCAATATTAAACAACAGACAGTTATGCTCCACTAATTTGTGCACAATTGAACTATTTATAGTGGTCCGCCTGTCTGAATCTGTTACTAAAGAGTGTAAAACGCTGTGAGGACATACAGAGCTACATGAATCTGCTTGTGTGTTATTGCTTAACTGTTAGCATGTAATTAATGGTAATTAATGATAATTATGTTACATACATTTCTTGGAAGCTCCCCACAGCCCTGGCAAGGTCTTCTTGAAAGTTATCAACCGACAGAAACAGCGGGTTTCCCAGGAGGAATACATTCTGGCAAGAGTGCAAGATTGAGGACTCCGTTGCTGAGGGCATTTATGTTGTGCATCAGGTGGACATCGTAGATTTCATATTCACAGACACGTATCCACAACATGGTCTCGGTTCACGTGCCACCTGGATCCACCCTCAAACATATACATAGTATTATATCTCCATTCTTGAAAAAGCAAGATTGAGATATTAGTTGCATGACGTGATGATGCACGTATACCTATGTGTGCAATCTAATGAAAGCTTTCCACACAGGGTGACACTGTCATGTCTCAAGACATCCAGGACTTTTTGTGACACTGAGCTGAGTTCCGTGTACAGTTCAACACCAGCTGGATCTTGAATGCATGTCAAGTGCTTCTGTTGCACCTCCCACGTGCATCATGATTTCAGGGTTGGTGTGAACCTGAGGTGTCAGTCAGTTCCCACATGGGCTTCAGCAATCCTTGGATCAAGCTACAGGCTTCATTTGCATGTATCTTTTTTTGTAGAGTCAAAGCTTTAGGACCCTGCCATATGTTGAAGAGATGACACCCTCCATTGGCATGGGCTGTCTCAAACCACTGTGACTCAAAAGCTAACAAAGTAGATACTGTATGTCCATAAAGATGAAAACAATTCTTCAGACTCTGTAGCAGGCTGTTGAATCTCTAGATGGCAGCTAGATTTGCAGCTTCATTTCTGAAGACACTTCCTTAGCTTCGTCTTTATCAGGAGTTCAAATTCTCTAAAAACACAACCATGATATGTAAATATTGAGCAGTGCAGGATGACACAGACTAACACCTGGATAGTGAGGGGAAATGTAGTTGTCGTGGCCGAGTGGTTAAGGCGATGGACTAGAAATCCATTGGGGTTTCCCCGCGCAGGTTCGAATCCTGCCGACAACGACTGTTTTGTGATTTTTGCCAGCCCTTCATGACCACCACGTAACCTGTTCACGAAGGTTGTGAGACTGTAACAGTCAGGACAAATATCCTCTAGGATAAGAAGGGAAATTACGACTATTAGAGCCATAGTAAGAGAAAAAATGATACATTTTGGGGGGAAATTATGAGAATAAAGTCGTAATATTACGAGAAAAAAAAGTAATGTTACGAGAGTAAAGTCATAATAATACGATAATAATGTAATAATAATACAAAAAGAAAAGTTGTTTTAATGAGAAAAAAGCTTCGATAGAGTTATAGAGGTATCAAGATCTGACGTGACCAGTTCAACCAATCAGCAGCCGCTGTTTGTCTCAATCGTACCGTCCAGTCAACAGGTAAGCTAACGTATTGATAATGTAGTCGTTAAACAGTTTTGCTGGCTGACAGTTCTCATAAAATTACTACTTTATTCTCGTAATATTGCAACTTTATTCTCGTAATATTGCAACTTTATTCTCGTAAAAATATGTATATATTTTCTCACTTAGTATGGCTCTACTACTCCGTCATAATTTCCATTCTTATCCTAGAGAATGTTTGTCCTGGCTGTTGCAGTGTCACGATCTTCGTGAACAGGTTACGTGGTGGTCATGAAGGGCTGGCAGAATCACAAAACAGCCGTTGTCGGCAGGACTCGAACCTGCGCGGGGAGACCCCAATGGATTTCTAGTCCATCGCCTTAACCACTCGGCCACGACAACTACATTTTTCCCTTCTATCCAGGTGTTAGTCTGTGTCAATCTGCACTGGTCAATATTTACATATCATGGTTGTATTTGTAGAGAATTTGAACTCCTGATAAAGACGAAGCTAAGTACAGAGGAACTCTCTCTGAAGTTCATTTTAAACTGATGAACATCTACACAAGATTAGCTACAGTCAGTCTTCAGTCAGAATTTAGTAAGAAAGGCTCACTATTTACTTTACTTTATTGTTATTATTTTATATTTCATAGTAACAAAGGAAAGGGATCAGGAGTTTACAAATCAGGGAATGAAGGAGTTTCATTTCCTTCCAATATTTGATGAGTGTCAAGCTCTTTGATCTGTACAATTCTTTCAGCTGCCTGCATGTGACTCAACACAGCAACAGTGGACAGTAAAAGCACATGGAGATGCCGGGGATTGAACCCGGGGCCTCATACATGCAAAGCATGCGCTCTACCACTGAGCTACATCCCCTGTATGTAGACCTGCCTCACTCATAACACGCCATCTCCATATGGATGCATTATTCAGTGGCAAGCAGCAGTTTATGCTTACTGTGCCTGTACTTAATTACCTGGAGAAAGACAGAACATATGGAGAGAAGACTGCAGTTTATTTAGAATCAGAATCACTTTATTGGATATATAAACATAGATATACATATATATATATATAAACAAACAAAAAACAATAACATTTGTAGACAATAGACAATAGTGCAATGGATGCTGAAATAGAAAACATATCTGTTACTAATATTAACTATACAGACTATGCTGCAAAAAGATAAATCACTCAACAACTAACAGAGTGGATATCTTTACAAGGATGCCATATTTTTCATTCAAAAGGACCACTTCTGCTGAAAAGTGATAAGTTTGCAGCTTTGGCATTTCGACTGTTTAGCTCGCAGCCATCAAGGATAAAATGACAGTTTACAAGATGACTTTACAGAGTTGTAAAATCTGGTCCCAAAGTATCACAAACTGCTGTGTCTAATAGGCCTTCAAACTCACATATTATTCAAACCGGACTTCCCAAATCAAATTTCACCATCGTGTATAAATATGCACACTAACACAGACCTCTGGCAAGTCAGAAAAAAACTAAAGGTTTAACACAAGCTGCCAACAAATCTTTCCCCACAAAATATTGCTCTTAATTATTCGTTAATTCAATTATTACTGTAACACATTCCTCCATCCGCTAACACCTGAAGGCATTTCATCCCACAAGTTAAACCTTTACTACAGGTGATGAAATACAGATGTGCTCTTCTTGTTGGTGCTATAATAAGAAATAAAAGATCTCAATGACACATAAGACCATTTATTTAGCATAAATCTTTCTTAGCCCCTAAATGTGCAGCCAAACTTCGGCATGCCACGACACCAACCAGATGATATATGGATCACAAACTGTATTTACCATCTAAATTGCTTCTCCACAATGCCAAGATGATGACAAAGATTAATCGGCTAAAGACCTAAATCTCCCCCCTCTTCAATATGGTGGCACATCTCAGGCCACACATTTCCAACTTAAAGGCAGCATTTGTATTCCTGAGGAGCATCTTCTCTCGCCTGCTTTATGATATTACCGCCAGGAGACTGCAAGCAGGGGCCTCGTCTCCATGTGTGGGCTCCAATTCAACCATCATCCATTTCCCCCACTATCTTTTTATCATTACGCAGTCTAATAAATGTGCTGTGTGCTCTGTGATGCTGCATCATACATCAGACAAAGTGACCTGGGTCAGTGCATCGCCAACCACCAAGGTTACCCTCTCTTCCTCTCACTTTCACCTGCTGTTACCAAGAGAGGGAGAATATTTTTCATCTTCTGTCAGTTGGAAATATTCTCTGACAAAGTAATAACCTCTTCCATGTCCCCTTTGAATGTCTAACAATGTGTCTTCTAAAGGAAACGACAAAGGTGTACAAGCCACAGGGGTTGCATCGTGGTTGTTTTGATCCGGCAGGTCGCCATTGACAAGTGCACTTCAATGGAAGCAGCAGGTTGTTCTTCCCACTGCGGCTGCTTTATGCCAGGTTATGAGAGGATTCTTTAGCTGCCCACATCAAACACAACAGCATAATATCACAATGTCACGGTGCTTGAATGTGTGTGAATGCGAAGGCATCCGCGTTGAGGTGCGCTGTGCAACCTGCATGTTCTACAGATGGAGGTTTAAAGAACTCTCAAACTGGAGGCCAGCCAGTACATTTTGGTTTACCATAGCGCCTTGGCAGAACACACACACACACAAATACACAGTTGGTCACTTCAGTGTGTGATTTTTCAACACATGCGATCTAGACTTGGCAGTGCATGTCCGACTGTCTCCCAGCGATCACTCATCTGAGGCGAGAAAATCAGCAGTGGCCCCAGAAACTCAACGTGCTGATTGGAGCCAGATTGGAACAAGGCCTCCAAATCAAAGGGACATGCTCGGCTACATTGTTGAGTCGAAGCAAGCCTATTTCAGCCCCGGATTAACTATCCCAGACAGTGGCCGCAATGAAAGACCTCCCTATCTCTGTCTTAAAAAAAAAAGGGGCAAGAGAGTTACATGACAGTCCAGCACATAGGGCCCCCCCCCCCCAAACACCCCACCAGCAGCATTCCTAGTGCTTACAATGGCACCACAGAGGAAGAGCAACAAGCAGCAAAGACTGCTTGATGTATGGGCGTTTTGAGATATGTGCACTTTCTCTTTTTAATCTGCCGGACATTCTGCTGGTGATGGGAATGAATAGCTCGTATGTGTGTGTGAGTTTGTCCGTGTGTTAAAAGGTGGGGGTGCATCACTCCCATGGGAAAATGGAATGACTGTGCCACTAATAGAGAATCATTATAAACAACTTTAGCAGATCAAAAAAAAGATGTATTCATTGAAGTCCAAGGAAGCAAAGGATGACCAATACATCAGTGGACCTTTCAACAACTGTCCTCTGTGCTCTCTCTGTCTCTCTGAGCCATGCAATGATGTCTCCCACAACCTTATAAATGTCCAAACCTGGGTTTAACAGTGTGCTTGTTAACTTTTATAGGTGTGTGTAAGATCACGTCCAATAAATTACAATAAACTGAGTTTGCATCAGGTGCACGGAGCCTTACATGGAGAGATGGCATCCATTTGATTTTTCCGAGAAGGCGATGTTTATGGAAGCTGGGCAAGTGAAGGTCGAGCCTTTAATGTGACTCGGACACAAAAGACCAATAAAACATACCACATATACTAAAGAAAACAAACTCATAAATATGAGCTGAGATACAAAGTGAAGATACAGATTATCCAAAATCTGTAGTGAAAAAAAAAGGTAGTTAAAAGTCAAATTACCTTGTTATTAAATTCAAACTGGAATTTAAATTCTCCTCACGTTTTCAGTAAGGAAATATAAACTAAGATGGTGCTGCAGTGCATATCTTTAAAAAGTGGATTGTTTTTGGACATAATTCTTGTTGGACGTTTTCCATGGCAACTGTTGACAAGCAATTACGAGCCCACATTGCTAGCAGACACATTAACTTCCATGGTGCACTACTGACGGGAGAACATTATACTGTATAGCCAACAAACATTGATACAATACAGTTTCCCCCTTTTTTTTTTACAAAGCCCACGTAGTGTTTGTTATGTAACGTGTGGCAAATGACCAGATAGTCCAAGGTAGTTTTTTGACCTCAGCACCCTGAGATTCAAACCCACGGTTCACAGACCAATGTATAACATGCTCAAGTCACAGCTGGGACAACGCAAGCTATAAATCTGGGCCCCCAGCTGGTGTTACCATTGCAATTTCCTTAACATTACTACTTTTATTGCACACCCACACAGATTGCACTAAAATACCACTACTGACAAAAAGTCAGAACCAAAAATTCACTACCCTTAGAGAGCACTAATGTAGCAATATCACAGCAGAAAAATAAATAAAATCTAAATTCTGGTAATTCAGTTTTTTTTTGGACCAAAGAAGAACACCAGTCAAAACAGACACAAGGGAGTTTTACTTTAATTGACGGCCATTTTTCATTGTCCCCGGGACTCAAGTCTATCTTTGTCATGATCATGGTGTAAAATCCCTGCTATTCGTCATTATTGCACAACGGTATTTGTGTGCGTTCCCATGTTGAATGGAAAAGTGCAAAGATCTGTGATAAATTCCATCCTGTCAAGTGTTGATTTACAGGTCAGGTCTGTGCATCTGTGGGTGAATTTTGTGCATGAGCGCATGTGCTGGCATGTTAAGTGTGTGAAAATGCCTGTGGTCATTTTTCATCTCTTAGATTAGTTTGTGTGTGTATATGTGTTAGTTACAGCGTGCATGTATATGCATGCGGGAGGGTGAGAATATTTCCTCTTGGCCCTTGCCAAGCCAGTATCTATTTCTCCACTCGTTACGTTTAATCTTTGATTACCATGCGGCAGTTTCCCAAAATCCTCTAACGGTTGAGTGATTTAGTGTTATTATTTTCCTGCTGCGTCCTGTCCGAGCGCAGGGCTAACTGGCACCAAGAACTGTTAATTGCTTAATTATGGAGATAAGAAAATGGTCAGGAACAGAATTGGCAATGATTAATGCAAAGTCTGAGAAGACTTTTTTTTTTCTCTCTCTGCCTCATTGGAATTCACTTTCAGATCGTCTATATAAACACACAAACACATCCACATATTTTAACTTGTTGTTTTAACCTCAGATCTCTATCTCTGCTTTCAGTGTACATCTCTTTTTGTCTTTTGTCTCTGCCCATTAACATTCAATTGAATGTGGAGGGGGGTGCGGGGAGGGTACATGAATAGCAACCGTAGATTCATCATGTTTTTTTTCTCCCTTTCTCTTCCCTCATGAATTATGGAGCGCCTCCACCGGTACATTTAGTCGAGCCGCTAGTAAATTAAATGCAGTGTGTCGCCATGCCACACAGGAGCAAACAGGCCAAGCTGGGATATATTGGCTTGCGCTGTTGTGGCCAAAACATTTATGTACCCCCCAGTGTTTCCAGGCACCACAACCTCTCAGAAAAGCTACAAGCAGGCATTTGTAGTTAAAAATGTATTTTTTTCCCCCCCTTTTATGCTAACATTGCTCAAGAAAGCAGCCCAGATATTAAAACTATCAACAGCCAAGTGAGTCTATCCAACATGACGGATCATCCAGTAATGTAGAAATGATGTAAGCATGATAATAGTGGAGTTATTCAACACAGGCCATGCTGTAATGTAAAGTATTTGACCTGAAGGCAAAAGAGAAGTTATGACTGACTTTTAAATGGTACGTTTCAGACATGATATCCACCTCGGCTTGTGGTGAACAGACTTCACACTGCTCCATATTTCTCTCCTGAAACAGGCATGAATGGAGGTGCTGGCCCCCTTCTTGCCCCCTGATTTATAGTGCTATGGTAGTAAAATGGCAGACTAGGATAACATGGGTGGTAATAAATGACTATAAGACAGCGACTAGCAGCTGTTAATGCTGCAGCCATTAGACTGAAAAATGAAGGGCACCAGTGATTTCGTCAGATTTATACATTTTATCTATGCCATGCATTAGTGCATGTCATGGTAAAGTGGCAATCCATATATGAGCATTAATCGTCTGCTGTGCGATTTGGCTGCAGCGAAAATATTCTGCAGGAATTTTTAAAGAACCTAGGACTATATTTATCAAGCAGCTACAAATCACTCCAAGGAATCTGTGAAAAGTTCAACTAGGACTAAAATCTGTCCAACCTCAGAGCAGGACTGGAGAGTTATTCAGGAAGTTTCCTACACTGACTTCCAGCAAGGAGACGAAATACTCCCAGTGGGTGTTGGACAGTACTTTGTAATGCATCATCGTAATGTGAGTACTTTTATCAGTTCAGAGTGGTGTACCGTTAAGAAATTACAGTTTAAAATACTTACTGACAATCTTCACATATTCGCTGTCTTACCAGGAGTTTGATGGATGGCTGATATCAGTTTGGCCTCTCTGCATTCAGGGAATAGACCCGTCCCATACATGTTAGCCTGGAGCATGGGCTGGGGGTGAGAGGGCCGTTAGTAAGAGAAATGCAACTCAGTTTTATATTTATATGTTGCGTGAGCCCTGCAGCTTTACTGTGAGCACAGGACAAGTAACATACAGAAAATATGTGTATGTGTGTGGAGGATATGGAGTGGTTTAAGAGCACCTTTGATAGATCCTTGTGCTGTTGAGTCATTCATTTTGTAATGTAATTTGTAGTTAGTAATTACCTACCAACGTTACCTCTCCCAACACTATTGGAACCACAAAGTATAATTAAGTAATTTAACAAATACAGATTAAGCAAGAATACAATGCTAAGATTAATAATAAGCATAAATCTCATAATGTTTACCAATTTACTATCTGCATAGTAGGCTGTAAGTGGTAAGAACCGGCTTAAAAAATCAATGTGTATACAGATATAAATAGTCGACAGGGCTGACTTTGATCATTTTAACTATCTAAATATGTTGGTTTTCAATGGGAACAAGAGTGCTGCATCTTGCATGCCCACACAGATGTGATGTTACAAACCGTCTGTGCACTGAGGAATTTTTTCTTCCACAGGAAATCCGCCCTCAACTCACCCTTAATTTATGTGCTCTATGCATGCAGGGGAAGCCATTTCTGTAATGTCACCCAGTCTTGGTAAGTAAGCGTCCTTGTTAAGGGAATGTCTTACTGGTCATTTGGTGTCCATGCTATTCCCTTTGCCCCTTTTCATCAGTGGCCTTGCACGGTGGTGGTGGTTTGGGAGAATAAAGAGACAGCACAGTGGCGTTAATGAAAAAAGGATAGGACATGTAGGTTTGCTTTACATGGCCAAGGACAATTAGCGGCTTCATTGAGCATGGCCAAAACAAATACCTTCCAGTCACCTCCCTCCTTCCTCATTTCCAGATGACTGGGCCCAAATTCTTATTCAGCGTCGCAGAGGACACCAAGGACCAATAGCTCTAGTAAGGGATGGGAAGAGCTGTAATTATGAAGGGATTGTCTCAAGTTCAATTGGCTTTGTACACACCATTTCATGCTAAACGGACATCCGCGGTGAATTACAAGAAGCCTTTTAACGACACAGCGAGGAGAAAAATCACAGCTTCCCGATGTTAAGTTGGACTCATAATTGAGTTGTGACATCCAAACTGCAGTGGAGTGCGGCAAGAGTCGTCATTTCCACACTTTGTAAAAGGCGGTGTGTTTGTCTGAGAGCATCTGCATTTATATCTGAACAGCAACCGAAGAATCAGAGACGCTTTGATGTTTGGAAAACAAAGTCTCCACCAATATCTTTAATGATGAATGAAAACAGTGTTCTCTTTCAAACAGGCTTTTCATGGGGCAGATATGGCGGAGTCAGACAATCTTTATGCATTGATTAAAGGCTGTCGATGACGGTGAAATAGGCTGGATAACATTTGTAAAAAGGGTCTTTGAGAGATGACTATGAAAGCAGATGTTGGCCTTTCATCTCTGCATCTGCGTGGACCCATTACTGGGTTTTTGTGAAAAATAATGACTGTGCCTTCCAGTATGATGAGCACTTTTTAAGTGGACCTCATTCTTCATGACCTATATCCATTGTCTTACCCTGTCAGCAGCGGGAATAGCACAGCCATTCATGTCCCATACCAAATACAGAGTCAGGGATATTTTTTGCCATAAAGCACACACGCCACTTCAGACTTGATAGTGAATATGTGCCTCCTATGAATTGTTGGATTTGCATGAATATTTATGGAATCATAGTGGGAGTTACAGCATGTGAGGTAATTACATTACAGATAGAGAGAATGGATGTGAGTCATAGCATATTTTACAATCTCATGTACAAATTGGCCATTGTAGTAGAGATATAAAAAGCCTTCTTGAATTAATGGCTTCCAAATGAGCTTGGTAAGCAAAGTAAAGGATTTACTTTGAACCAACTGAACCATCTATGGTGCTGTATTTCAGTTTTTCAGCCACATTCCACTTTGTTTTTGTGTACAGGAAAAAGTACATTCCAGTGCTGCATTCTCATATAATACCATCCTTTGTGCAGTTTGACAGGATAATGTTGCATTTGTGTGGATCACTGGTGATGATACTCATACGAGAGGGAAATCATCGCTGCAAACTTCCCTCTAATGCGCCCATTACTTTATAATGACGCCAAGTGTTCAATTTCACAGTGGTGGCATGAATTTGTAATTACCACATATAGATTTCCCAGTGTTTCCTGATTGCAGGAGAAACATACTGTACTCACTACCGCCCCGGGTCCAATAACCAGATGTGGAATAGTCTCCAGCTTGCCAGCAGCACCCCTCCCCGATGAGCTTCAGTCGGCTCCGATGGGAAGTGTTTTCCAGTTAGCTATCTTGCAGCGATCAATACTCCACCTCCTCCCATAATGTTCACAGAAACCCAAACTTCTAATGAGGGACTTTTGTAGCCATGTTCCCCAAGCCCCGTAATGCATGCGGTCAATATGAGAGAGGATCTGCTGGATGAACTCGAGAGGCAAGAGAGACAGAGAAAGAGGACGGCAGTGTTCAATAATAAGCACTAACAGTCTGGCAGCAGGCTGGACCTGACCCAGATACAGTTTACCTCAAACTGTCTGACTACACTATCTCTGATTTTTCATCTTGCTTGATAAAGGGCTCCGGTTTTCTTAATTCACGCTGAGGGATGAAGCACATTATGCCGGGCCCCAGTTTGTCAAATCCAGATTCGATTTTTGAAAAGGTTAATGGCTATGCTTGCAAAAATTCAAGGCAAAATGTTTAGGATGGGGCCTTTCTGATCACAAATGGGCTAATATTTGTAGTCCAGGTTTGGATGTTTCCTGATGACCTTTGTCAGGAAAGAGCTGATTAAACAGAAGGCAAATTCGATGCCATAGGCAGACAATGCAGTTTTCAAAAGATGAAGGCCAACTACATAACTCTTGTTACTGCAAAAACTTTCTCCTGCATGTCTGATGCTGTGAGCTGAGCGACAGATTTCAGGTCACATCAGTCAAATCTAAAAGAAAATGGCAGCAAAGTACATTACTCCATGGTGATCAAATACATACAGAGGCTATTTACCCTCTGTAAACAGACTGAGAGGTTAAAATTCAACTTTACTAATCTGTATTCCCACAATGTGGGTCAGAACATCCAGTGTGAATACTTATCTCTTAATACATGCTTTCTGTAGCTCATGGCAAATTCTCCATTAAGGATAAAGTAGAATAAAGGCACAGTTGTTACTAGCTGCATCTCTAGTCTGTTGTCAAGAAAGTTGGCCGATTAATGAGAGCAAAAATGCACGCTGTCATCACCTAATAGAGATTAACTCAGTGCACCTCAAAGAGTGTCCTTTTCCACAGAATAAATGAGGAATTAACAGCTCCTTCAGACAAGGTTCCCCATCGTTGTAAATGTTAAGCTGAGTTTAATGCAACCAGGTTGATACATTTTGCAGGTCTTAGCGTATTAAAAAGAGATTTAAATGAGCTTTGTTGATCAAACTGCTGGAAGCCTTTGTTCTCCAGCCCATGATTTATTCAGAGACACCGCGCTCGGACCGTCACTATTTTCTCTCTGTCGTGTTACGGGCGTGCGTTCGTCGGCGGGGTTCATTTGTGTTGAGAAATGCCATCTGGCTCAGGCAGCAAAAGCTCTGTCAGAAAGAGAAGAGAGGGAGGGGGTGGCCACAGGGGAGAAATAATATGTGTGTGTAGGTGCAGCGTCTATCTATTGACCTCAGAGGGCTGCAAATGGACCACAGACAAATTGGAATGTTTCGAAATAATTGGTCACCTCTTCGAAGTGTGAACAATATCCAAGAAAATATGCTCAGTGCTTTGAAATTGACTAGCAGGGTCAGAATGTAGCTTAATGCTTCAGATATAGTTCAATAGGATGCTACTTTTACACAATGTACAACAACAGAATACCATTTGTGTCGGAAAGTTAACTGGATGTTATACACAGTGTCAAGATTCATACACAAAATAATTGTCTAGATAGCTGAATAAGGTGGAAAGTGAGGCTATTGAAGCAGCCGCTGTAATAGTCTGTGCTACAATTCAAGCTCTCCAAAAACTCAGATGTGACACTCATACAGTACATCACTCTCCTGTCGGTCTTCAATGCAATAGATGATGTAAGGTAGCTCCTTTTTCTTCCCGTCTCTGTTATTACTCTTTGCCTGGCTGCCTGCCAATGGTTCGTGTAAACCACAGTTGTCCTTGCTGATGTACTTTGCTATTTGGTGTACAAACAAAAGTGACAAATCCCCTCAAGTCCAAAAAGGGCCATTATCTACTGCTTCTTATGCGGCGCAGCATCCGTCTTTTTACGACCGCATTATGTGTACTCACATGAAACATGTTTGACTGAGGAATGATGAATGGCATTCGATACGAAATAGATGTGCCGAAATGTGGCAAGGACAAACAATACAGCGCTGGCTGGTATTGAGAATTTGAATCATTAATGTCGGGCTATGTTCATGCAGCATTACGATCAATCACATGTCCTCTGGGAGTCATTGATTATAAAAACAAGATTATTGGTATCGGAACAACAATGTACACTATATTACGCCTAAATACAGAAGCTATACTGTGACTGCAGAAAAAACTGGAGTTGCGTAAGTTAACTTCACTGTTCATAACGTGGTTCATGTGTTGAAACTGTGAGGTGGATGCTGATTTGTAAAGACCACAGAGAGGCAATACTTTTGGTTGACAGGAGTAAACATGTCTACATCAAAATGAACTCTGACAGTTGCTTACATTTCCATCTGTAAACAAAGAGAATAAATCATGTGGCTATTGACTGGTTAATTGCTTTTCAGCTAACTTTCATTCAGGGGGATTTGGACTACAGAGAGCTAAATACCACGTCCTCAGGTCACATTGCTATATTTGGAAATACATGTTCCTTTCCGAGACCAAGTCAGGCATATGAGAACATCATCTTTCCCTTCGACCACCCCTCCTGTTTTCAGCTTCCTTTCCTCCTGAGTGATACCGTGTCTTCTGCCTCTCTGCACAGGTTAACGGAAAGTTGAGAAGGAGTTCAATCAATGCTCCAAATTACCAGACGAAAGACGATGGAGCGGCCCATTACTATAGCTGACCCACTTAGGATCTCGTCATAAGAGCCAAACAAAGTGTGTTTCCATCCAGCCTCGGAAAGTCATGTTTTCTAGAGTAAAACAAGTTTTTCTCATTACTGACCTGTCTGGCTAAGGGAAGGCTGAGAGTATCAAGCGAGAGCCACGGAAAAATATCAAGTGGATCAACTGCCAGACCGTCGTTTTAATTTCATTACATCATGGCTTTTCCGAGGCTATTTTTCCATTATAATGTTGAATTAAAGCTTTGATACATGTATAACACAACTCATGTGACATAACAGTCTCTTAGATCTTATAGTATGAAGCCACAACTAGAGATTTTACACATTAAATACGTGAAATTTGTAAAAAAAAATCATGAACCTGGTGTCAGGCTTTAAGCTCTTTATGGTTTCATATGAAATCAGGCATTAGACTAATGAAGGAGGAACCTCCTGTGTTGAAAGCACGGTTATATAAGTAAAGAGAGGCCTCTATTACACCTGACCTGTACATAATGAGTTTCAGAGGAAAATGATTGTATCAATAAGGGTTAACTGACCAATTGCTAAACCCCTCTCCAAAGAGCTGTGTGTTGAAACGGTGTGCATGTGGCTGTAGTAAGAGTGATACTTTGTATTTAAAGAGATTGTTTCATGGTTTGCAGAAGGTAAGAGCAATAGTTTAACGCCTGGATTAAACAGTGTATTTGTCTGTGCCTGCATAAACTGAAACTGTTAGCTTGTTCGGCTATTTGGGGAAGTTCACACTCCAGCCAAAGTCAGTATCCTAGATAGAGTTACGTTCACCAAACAGTCTTTTTCTCTTGTAACGTCGAACGTGACACAATTTGCACCATATCCTGTATGTGCATTCAGTGCAGACTGAAGACCTATTTTTAAAGGTGCAGCCGCTGACTGTTAACATTATATAGTTCCCTCAATAATTACACAATGAAAGTCCACAGACAATCCCACAATGCAGTGCACTGAATTGTACAGCTGCAACTCTACAGCTATCAGTGATGACCAAAAAAAAAGTGGCCGAAGTCTCAATTTACTGCTCGCCATTGAGTAAACAAGGGACTGATGTCGGACACAGCCAGTGTTTTTAACCAACTCGTGAAGCTGACATTAGCTTAATTAGCTAGTTAGGTGATAAAGTCTGCTAGCACAAGATGTAATTTCCTTCTATCACTGTTTGAAATTTAGGATACATTTTTTCAAAAATATGATCACAGTAAGTCTGCCACAGTTGTTATTGTCAAACTCATACGATTACATTGAACTGCATATGTGTCATGCGAGAATGGAAATCTTCACAGGCAACTGCAACTGAGGCAGACATGTCTTAAGGATCAATTTACCTGCTTGGATTATAAAGCTGAGGCACATTGTGTTGCCTGTCAACCTAATATTCCCAGGAAATGTATTGGTCTTTGAATGATCATTTGCAATGTTCATCTTGAAACTTGGTGATGCTTGAAGATGCTCAACCGCCAGCTCCAGCAGGAGTTTGTGTACCAGACTGTAATTAGAAAATACTGTGCCTGGGATCAAAACAGGCACTGGAAGCTTCTTCAACTTTCTTTCACACACACCTACACTCACACACACATGCTCACCATCCTCCGATAATATGACTGAAAAATGACAAATGCAGTAAGATGAGAGGCAGTGAAGTGATGTAACCGGGTCAAGTAAAGTTAAGATGCGTGCGTCACTGAGATGACAAGTTGTTACATGCTGAGCCTGGTGACTGAAGTCTGATGATTCCCATCAAGCATCTGATAAACACAGACGAGTAGGATGTTGCCAAGTTAAACATGATTGACACAAATGAGCAGAAAATGTATATTGCACATTATTTTAGTGTGGAAAAACCATTTACTGTGTCTTTGTAAACTGTTGTAAGCCGACATGCGGGACATGTTTAGGCCCTGAATTTTAGACACTATGGGTTCTAGAAATTGATGCAGGCTATTGAATTGAGATCTATTCAAATGTTTACATGGTTGTTTAAATAGCAGCAGTCCAGCTTGAGCTCCCTCGTGTAAATGATGCACTGTTAGTGTTTCATTCTGCGGTATCAGTTTGCATCTCATGGTACCAGTTGGTCTCACTGGTTTTAAATAATTTCCATACTTTTATTTCATAATGAATGAAAAAGTGAGACAAGGTTGGAATTGCACCCTATGGCTAATGAGTATCCAGTATTAAAGACATCAGGGCATGTGCAGTGTAGAACCAGTCGGGTGGGTGGGGGTGCTGGATGGCATTGAACTGTGTATGTGTGAGGGGGGATTGCACTGCCTCATTAGGCTACAATCTCAGAAAAATAAAACCTCAGGCCATACCGAGACAATTTGGTCCTGGTGTATCATTGATTTTTGTCCGAAATGAATTGATGGCCAGAGACGTCATAAACAGGCGAACATATGTGCAGGCATGTGCACTGAATCAAAGCTACACTCCACATGATGCGAGCAAGCCAGCCATAACGTTCTTTGTTGATGTACTTTTACAGAACAGCTGCAATATATGCTGACTCCTTTTAGCAGGTTAAGTTGCGTTATTTTCTATGGTAAATACGGAAAAAATCAGTGACATTTATTATGATGGAGTTCTCTCAATAACTACAAAACACAGCATATTGTCTAAGTACAAACAAAATTGGACTTACAGGACCAGATGTCATACAATTTTAATTCCACCCTATATTGTTTGTATTAGGTATGGAGCAGTGCTTACCTTGGGGGCATGTTCTATGAAACCAGTCCTTGTAAGTCATTCAGTGAGAATCTTACTCATTCGTATGCTAATGTTATGGGTTAATATTTGTTCCTCTGATTTGCAATAACCCAAAGTCCACCTCTTCTAATAAGCCCAATGAATAATGCACAATGCTTATACAATGTTTAGAAATGCATATCTTTGGAGATTAAAATCCCGGCCAACCTTGGGTGAGTTAATGGGAAGAGACTATTCTCCCTGGAGGATGTATAAGAGGTTCAGCAAAGTCCAGTAAACACTCCAACCTCTCTAATATGAGAGGTGAAGCTCAATACTTAGAGCTTAAACTTACTGACGACGTAGTGCGTTTGTTCTTGCAGCTTTAAGGATTAGATTTGAGTCATGTTCAAGAGGTTTTTTTGTGTTTGTGTTTTTTTCTTTTTTACTTTGGTATTAATTGCTAAAAAAAAAGCGCACCTCAGACTCGAATGATCATCTGTCACTCAGTGGCTGGTGGTCTGTCAGTTTCTGTAGGTGTTGCTTATTTCTCTGTCTTCTCACGGCCATACTGTTTATCACGTTTCATGCTCACTGCCAAGCTCCTCTTCTGTTTATTCTGAGCAAACCGCCGTTGGTGGTGATATAAACATAAAATGTATGTAGCTGGGATCCAGGCCATGAAGTTCTTTAAAAGTTATTGGGAGAATTTTAAAATCAATTCTGGCAGGAAGGCTAAAATAAAGGTAAAGTGATTCTGTTCGAGAGTGGCAGCTGATTTCTGGTCAGTCTGGAGCCAGTTGAAAGATTTTGATTGAGACCATTGAAAGAACATAGCAATAGGGGCAAATGACAAGTATTTCTGTTTGAGATTACTTTCATTTATTGTTTTTAGTTGCCACTCAGTTTTCTGGTTTAAGGGAGGTACATGTGAGTGTTGTCAGCATAAATATGTAAAAAATTTGACATGAGGATGTATATTATCCCCAAGAACAGGTGTATAGAGGGAATAAAAATGGACCAAGAAGTTAGCCTTGTGGCACTCCGAAGTGATGAGACGTAATCGTTTATGGAGACACAGATTCTTCTGGCATTTAGGTGAAAGGAATGTAAATTTAGAGCAATTCCAAATGATTAGCAGCCGACAGTTTGATTCTGTTACTCATTATACAATAGTCCTTTGTGCCAAAGGCTGCAATCAGGTCAAGTAGTACTAAAACAGCACACGCACATTCATCAGCAAGTCATTTGTCGTCTTGAGGACAGGCGTCTCTTTACTACATTAAGGATTTTGTATTTGCATCTTTAGTCTGACCTGGCACACCAACAATATTTTCCACTGTTATAGTGGATAAATTATTTCTGGGGAAGAGAGTCCTGATTTATTCAAAAAAGGTCAAATGCTAAATTTGAAATTCATCACGGATGTATCCACTGGACAAAAATGAAGCCTAGCAAAAGTTCCATCAGAAGACTATTCTCATGCTTACTCAATGTATTTAGATTTGTTTTCCTTCCTCACTTCCAGCTCAACCAGGTGACTTAATGCATTCACACTTTTCACATCAGCCGATTTTGCCAATCCTTTCATTCATTTCACTGCTGTAAAACTTTAAAAATCGTTTCTTTCTCTGCTGCATAAACCTTTCATTTCAGTGTCAGATCGATGCACCCCTCCACCTCCAGTCCTCATCAGAATCAGCTGTGCTTGAGATCAGAGGAATCCTGCTCCACATCACATCTATCCAGATATCCAGCCATTCTGCTCTCCACTTTTTCTCCACCACCAGTGTCTACGCTCCATCTGGGAGATATTCCTGTACAGATAACATCATGACCGCTCCCAGAAAAATTATGACATCACACATTTTTTCCTGTTCACATTATGTCAGATAAATTATTTCATTACTAGTGGCTCAGTAATTGATCAGTACTAAGAAATAAAATCATAGGCTCAGATTACTAAGTAGTATTTTAAGTCTTTGCTAATGGCATATTTTCTATTTCATTTAAACTATTGCTTTTGTAGCCCCTTAAGACCCACCTTATGTTCCAAGGTTGTGAAAAATATAATAATGACTTTTTCCCATCCTTAATGCAACCAGAAATGAGAATCAATAAAAAAAAAAATTTTAATCAAAACCCTTTAATTGTTATTTTTCTTGTCCATTTCAATGGACATCGGGTCCAAACAATTCTTAAAATACCAACATCATACCTATTTTTTGTCTGTTAAATGTTGCAAAAAGTATAAAAGAAGCCCCTGTCAAGTGACGTCCATTGTAATGGACACAGGGTCTGAAGGGGTTAAGGTTATTAAGTCTGTACAGGCCATAATCACATTATTCGCTTTATTGTTTGTGGACTGGTTGGCTGGTAGTTTTTAAGTTAATTTTGCATTTTTATTTATTACTTTAATGAGATAATGATTCTAGATATAAGGTATTATAGGTTTTTGATTCCTTATTAAGTGCACAGCCTTATTGAGAGTTTTCTTTTTAATCTACAATAAAAACTGAAGCTGGTTGATCAGCGATGGATTATGAAAGTTTAAGAAAAACCAGGCTAGAAAAACCAGTGTCTCCCTTAAAATCTCTTCATAATACATTTAGCAGAGAGCAATTTATAGACTCCTTCTTATGTTTTGGCATTTTTTTCTCAGACTTTTCAGTGCAATTCTCCTTTTAATTTATAACCCTTTTTATAGAGTGTGACACTTTGTAGCACTCTTTTGAAAACCTAAGTTCAGAAATGCCTTAAAATTTCAAATTAAATTACACAAACAATCTTATATTGGACACAGTTATATAATTTAAAAACCTGCAGAGAAACAGCACAGTATCAAAGATTGAATATAGGCGAGCTCTAGTACACCCTCCTTTCTACCACCCTCCAGCTCCAGTTCAGCTCAGTTCAGATTCACTATCTCTGTTTGAGATGCATGTTTTCATCAGCTCCCCACATGTTTACATCACATATACATCTCTCAGCGAGTGAGAGTTGGGGAGATCTTGGCACCAGCTCAGATACACCCCCCCACCACCCTTCAACACATAACACTCCCTCCCACAAAGAAACACATTCCACCCTCCTCTTGTCGAAAGGATACCCATCTGCCCCGGAGCCAAATTCCAGCCATGGTTTCTGGGAACGTAGCACTTGGCTTTAGTGAGCCTCCCCTGAGAAGGCCCGGGCCTCCCCCCACTGGGACCAAAAACACTACAAATTATTGAGGGAGCAGACACTGAAGTCTTTCTTTTAACACTGACAGGTACCGCTGGGCTGTTATCAAGATGTTAATGGAGGAGACAGAGCTCTGTGACACAACAGGGATTGGGAGGGTTTCAGAGGTGTACATCTTCAGGATGAACAGGCCTTGTTACATCAGCCATGTTTTGATATCATGCATTGTTGAATATTCATTAAGAGACACTATCACTTATCATCAAAAGTCCTCTAGAAACAGCAAATAGAAGTGATTCTGACACAAGTGCTGCATGATACCTTAGTTGATATTAAAGTCCAAATGCTTCTTTTTGCCTCGTCTTTAGAGGGCCAAAAAACTGAGGGGGAGCTCAGGAGAGAGGATGTGTAC
Organism: Dicentrarchus labrax; assembly: GCF_905237075.1. Lineage (NCBI taxonomy): Eukaryota > Metazoa > Chordata > Actinopteri > Moronidae > Dicentrarchus > Dicentrarchus labrax. Next base: position 6,533,057 of record NW_026136709.1, read on the forward strand.
GAGACACTACATTCCTCCCAGCTCTATCAAGCAGGCATGAGAAGATGTCAGAGAGGTTGCCTGAGGCTGCTCTGGTATGGTTCATTCTTATCTGCAGCAGATGAACCCTTCTGGCTCTGACCTGGCAACCATCAGCCAGCTCCAGCGCTGAGCACACAGCCTTCTAATGAAAGAAGTGCAGATCAGTAGTAGGAGCACTCACATGCTGCCACCACACATTAGGCAGCTTTCTGTGAGGCACCAGGAAGCAATCGGCCTGAAATTTATGTCCATAAAACCAAAGACATTTTAAATGTCTTTTAGCATGAATGATCTGTATTTTTCCTCTACAGTGCACGTTCGGTTTCCTGTATGAAATTTCATTTGTTTCTGGTCCATGGTGGAAAGTAACCAAGTGCATTTACTCAAGTGCTGTACTTGAGTAATTCTAGTATTTCCTTTTTCCACTCTTTCCACTTATAGTCCACTACATGTATTTTGCAACTAGATTTTAATAGAAACACACATGATAAGCTTATAAAATTATTTGTTCAAGATTATTTCAAGCCTTTTTGGCTTGTGAACTGAAAAAAAGCAGTTTGGGCACCTTGTCACAATTCAGCTGAGCTGTGTGCAGTTCCAACAAAGGTAGATTTCCCTTCTAAACCTCTCAGGTATCATTTAAGAAACTGTTAAAGGAAGGTAAATGTATCTGCTATATCACAAAAAGCAAATATTAGAGAGAACTAAGTTTGTGTAGCTGAACTTTTTTTTTTTCTTCTTCCCTGCCCCAATAATAACATCATGATAATGACTCATTGGAGGAGGCCTGAGCCTTTGGTTGTTACTCACTGGAATGAAACCACCCAACTGTATTGTATATGTATAAAATAGTTCAAATTTGCTCCACCTCTCATATACAGCTATATGTACTCATGCTGTTTTAGCAGTCTATAAATGTAGGATGTAGGATTATGAGTAGTGGACTTTTACTTATAAATGAGTATTTTATATAGTGCTATTAGAACTTTTAATTAAGTAAATGACTTCCACTACTGGTGCTGCTACCAGCTTGCAACTTGTTATATTTTGTACAAAGTTCTTCATTGTAATCATGTGAGCTTATGTGTGGTTTGACAGCTCCATGTAACAGTATAATTTATTATTTGTTTTCCCCCAACATCTCTCATCGAATTTGCACCCTGCATGCGTTGCAGCACATCAGCTCCTGTTGTAAGTTAAAGGAAAGTGGCAATGAAATCATTTCCTGTTATCGCCTTACTGTTTGGTTTCCTGGCAACACAACAGTGTTGATCAGAGAGGACAACTTCTGAGAGCCGCTTTGATCCTTGAACCTTGTTTCCTAATAACCCTCATCACATACTGTAGATGAAATGTTAGATTAACTCCTTACTCATAATGAAACTGTGCTGTCAAGCCAGACGCTCTTATTGATTGATATAATAACATTTTGTCTGTCAGGGAAGTCTCAGACAGATCAATCAGTCTTGAAGCCCATTAATCATGGATATCTGACGTTGGTTGGGTTTGTCATGATCATATTTGCATCAACAAGCTTGTGTAGCATCTTCAGCTAAACTTCAGTGTTTGAAAAAGCCACACAAAGCAATATATTCACTCATACACATGCCTTCCATGATCCAATCCATGTTCAATGATAAGAATCTCCACATCCATGTAAAGTCTAATACAGTGGATCCATACTGAGTATATCAATACTCTCTATCTAGACCCAGTGAAAACATTGTATAGGATCAATGTATTCAGCCTCAAGCCCTGAGATGTTCTATTAACAGTTTCACACAGCCATTTAAATCAGTTGGAGGGGATCGATGCAGAGTCATCCAGTGTATCGATGATGTCGGTTTTTATGACTGGAAAGTTAGTATGAATAACACAGCAACAGTCTATTCAGCGGCTCTTTTGTTGCTTGAAGACTGTGTTACCGGAAATAGCATATGCTGCAGAATGTGAAAAAAGGCACACATAAATAAAGTAATAAAGGTGATTAAAAAAACATCCGATTTAATGAGGGAACTACAGAAGGTGACTATCTGAGTCCATTTAGTGGAAGCAGGGTTAAAGCAATGTGTGCTTGGCTCTTTCAAGGCTGAGAATCTTTTAAAACTGAAATAAAATGTCAGTTTCAATGCCAAAAAACTAAAAGCAGCAAGCGATTGCTTCAGATTTATATTAATTTCAAAGGGAGAGGCCTCTAAAACAACATTTAGAGTCACCGCAAAGCATTTAGTCTTTACACCGAAACTACAAGATCTCTAATGGTAAGTGAAACTAGATCAGCAAGAGACCACATGACTGATCAAACTGACAGTGATGATTAAATGAAACACTGTACTCAGTTGTCATTGTGAGGTGTTTCCATTTTCCATTACATTAAATGTATCTTACAGCTGTGTTAGTAATTACTTTATACATGTATTTCAGCTTCTGAAATATAATATAATGCACTGAACAATTAATACTCATAGCGATGAAACCACAGAGAATGATCACTGTACTTGACTACTACCCCTCAGCTCTGTGGAGCATTTTAGTGTCTTCCAGCTCTTTGTTTTGGCTTTGGCCCACAACTTTATTGTTTTGGTTCTGACACCGCTCTCATCAACCTGCTGGTGAACACAGTGGCACATTTAGCAGCTAAAGAATCAGATATTTCCCCTAGGAGCAGGTGAAGACGAAAACTGAGCTAAAATTAGTAATATTGGAAAATATTGGACTTACATTAATCAGGTGACCGTAAACTTCAAATAAAAAAAAATATTGCTCTGTCTCTGCTGGATGTGTGCCAAACTTGATGATGATGAGTAGTTAAATGATGAGCTACTACTTTTTGTTTAATAAAATGCTAGCACTGGCATTGGCCTAAAGTACATACATACATAAACAACTGATTTGTTTTGCTAATTACGTTTTGCAGGAAACGTTAATTGCTGGCTGGATTATGCTCATTGACAGAAATGCTACTTCATGTGAACCGAACACAGAAGGGAGGTGGTTTGGGTGTATGGTGTGCTATCAAAATGCATAACATGGACACTATAGACTGGGATTCGTTGGGGCAACAAGAACATGTTTAAGGTTTGTGAAAGACTGTAGTTTGGACTAATATTCAAAAATAAACATGTGCTATCTTATATTAAAGTCCATGTTTTAAATATTTAACCAAGATCACACTTTACCCATAACAAAGTGCTTTGAGTACCTTAACACAGCCATAAAAATGAATCATGCTTTATTTGGTTATGTTCAATAAAAAATGGAACTGGGGAGGCCATATATTTCCTTGATATCTGCTGTTGCAAATTAGTGCATATTTTTAGGAGACAGGGTTGGAAGAAGAGATCTACAATGTATGAGTGTGACCCCAGTGTGGGAAGACTATTGTGACAAGAAAATAGGCCACACAAGATGGAGGATGACCTGACACATGGGTAGGCTGACTGTATGGGCCTAATGATAGTACAGGAAGCAGGTTGAACAAAGAATAACTAGAGAGTCTAAAACAATGGACATCCACCCGGTGAAAAACAGAAGTGACTGTTCCTTGTGACTTCAGCTTCTGTTTGTTCCTCCATCATTCCTTGTGAGCGGTAATTGCACAGTGAAACATCCTGTTTTGAGTTACCTAACTCAATAGAGTCTCTGCTGCAATAAACAATACGAATATTTCCTAAGCTGTGTAATGGCAAGAATCGCAGGGAAATGGGTTGTGACAGAAGAATGTGGCAATTGAAGTTAATGTAGCCTAACATCTTTTATGCTCATTGTACAACATCCATATTTTTCACCCTAAATAAGAGGTCAAGCTGACACGCTGTCTTGTTTATGCTGCTGTAAAGATGACAGCCTCCAAATAATATTATGGATAAATTGATAAGATTCCAACAGGAGGGAGGAAGGTGTGATTTACGCCAGGAACTTGCTCACGGGGTGGCCTGGGTCAGGGAGAAAACGGTGGCCAAGGTTGTCTGTGAGAGCAGATTAAGTGTCCAGACATAACCTGTCACTGAAAATACAGCCTCAACTGTGGGAGCCGGGAACAAAGCCAGAAAGTGAATGGCAAGTCCACCACTTTTTCCAGCACACGTAAGGGCATAAAATCCCTGCACAAAAACACAGGCAAAAGAATTGGACGCAGAAGGGGGGGGGGATTCTGACAACAGGAAGTGAGGTAAAGAGGCAGGTGCTGCTTCCTGCTGCTGAGATACAAGCATGGAGAAGGAAGGAGGCTGGGAGATTTAAAGGGGGGAAGGTGGCTAGGGATTTGGACTAGCAGATGGTGATTCTCTCACTGTGGAGGGAAGTAGAGCTGAGCGAAGATACGAGGAGAATGGTAAAGAGTGCGGACAGAGGAGGAAGGATGTAAGTTGGTCCCGAGGGGGGGATGAGGTAGTAGGGTTATCCACCGGCTGGGCTGGGCGTGCTCAGTGTAGCCTGGAACCATATGAGCCCAGCAGGGAGGGTCAGAGAGTTAGAGGGAGTCTCTGCAACTGCAGAAGTATGAAAAGCTCAACTTAGATGGAGAGATAAAGAGAGAGAGACTTCAGTGTGATGTGTTCATGTCATATCCAGGGATATGTGGTGGTATATTCCTTCGTTTACTCTCTTATGTCCATATGGTAAATTATGTAGCTGGGATCAGCGGCTAGTTAGCTTAGGATAAAGATTGGAAGCAGGGGGAACAGCTAATCTGTCCAAAGAAAACCAAATCTGCCGGAAAATTAACATGGTATAAAAGCCAAAGTCTTGAAATTACGTCTAGCATCTGGAATCTCTGTGTCCGCCCTTTGCTACTCTCTGTTTCATTGTTATTACAGACATGTTGGTGTGTACCTGCATATGTGTGCACCCAACCTTAACCCTAACCTCAACCACAGAGTGGGGCACTACAGGGAACGCAATTCCTGCCTGTCTGCTTAACACAAAAATATTGAACTGCATTAAAACTATGTTTTGTTTTTAGATTACCGTCCTTATCAAGACAGATGGTGTGAACCACGTGGGTTATGTGGCGCAGAACCCCCCATGAAACACAACTTTACATTTTTGCGCTTCGCTTTAACAAATTTAAATATAACATGTTAATGACTGAGCTTTAGAGGTGCTATTTTTCTATTTTTATTATTATATTATTATATTATTTTAGCTATTTTTCTATTTCCAGTCTTTATGCTAAGCAGCTCCCGGCTTCAGCTACATAGGCTACTTAACACAAAGACGTGGGAGTGGTATCGACCTTCTCATCTGACTCTAAAGTAATTCCCAAAATGTCTAACTATTCCTTTAAATTCTCAGCGCTGCTCTTACTGGAATTTGCATAGTTACCTGACACGTTACCATCCTCTCTTTTCTTTTTTTTTTTTCCTTTTTTGAAGAATAGCTGTGCTGAAAAGTGTAATCAGCTTTGTGTCGAACAAAAAGCAGGTGTGTGAAGCTAGCTGCAAGGGGAAGGAGCTGAGAAGAGAGAAGGGGGTGGGGGTGGAGGTGGTGGGGAGAGGGGGGGCTTCGCTTTTCACATCCATTTCACCTAAAAAAAAAAAAACCCAAAAAAACCCAAAAACCTGAGGATAAATCCCCGAAATAGATTTAGGCTCAAAGTGGCAGACTCCAAGCTGTTTCTCTTTGCCATACGGCAGCTGTCTTCAAACGTCTGGGATGACACAGCAAGCATCCTGTTTATTGACTACCAGCAGGAAACGTTTTCAATGCTAACAATGTGCGCTACTTACAAGTCTCCTTGCTGCTGCTGCTGCTGCCTCTTTTTTTTTTTTACTTCATCCCTCTCCCAAAAAAGGGGGGAATGTTAAACTCAAAAATGAACCATCGAGGGAAAGCTGTGCATCAATATTCATTCATGCAGAACATGCATTGTCAAGTAGAAATAGAGACGGTGATGAGTGCTGCATTTATTTGTCATTTACCTCCTGGTATGCTAATATAATGAGGTCTGCACACCAAATAACCAAAGCCTGCATGAATACTGATTCTGTGTCGTGTTTCCAAATGCAACTGGCACACAGAGAACACAAATACTGCCTTTAGGGTTTCTTTTTTTTCCATTTCCTCGAGAGAATACTTAGTGATAATAGTGGGCTACATTTTCCTTTGAGGCAGTGAAAAGAAAATTATATTATTCCATCAGCATAAGGTTATTGCATTATGTGTTCCTTACGTACTTCAATAAGCAATAAATCTTAAGGCAGGGCACCAGTAAAGCTGCACAAAGGTACAGCACATCCCTGCTTTATTGATGACAGTTGTGAGGTGGTCCGACAGTCACGTCTCTTGTTAGAGAGCAGATGAGCAGGGACTGTACAAAAATTATTATGGGGTCAGAAAAAGGTGGAGAGTTATGTACTTTATTTTAGCTGAAGGGAGGGAATCTGACTCTTTTAGGGGCGCAGTGGGAGTTTTTTCTCATATATTTTATTTTAGCCTTTCTTTGTGATATTTATTCTATTTATTAAAAAAAAAAAAAATCAAGTAATGACATCATCAGGATTTGTGTGCCATGGTAGTAATAGGCGTTTTTCATCCTTTTCTTATGTTTGACATAAATACTGTTATTATTTTCAGATATTGGTGTGAGGATGTTTTCTCAAGTGAAGAGGTCGGTCCAAAGAAAATATGAACAACACTGGGGAGGGATTTGCTTTTTTATAAAAATGAAATATAACATTCAGCCCCTCTCCCCACCCTAATACTTTTTGCTTTAATTAGGAAATTTTGATCAGATTTTTCGCCTTTGACTGTGAATGGGTGCCACCTCTGCTTGAGCAATAAGGAAAGAATGAGCAAATTGAATTGAAAATGGATAATGGGAAAAGCAGTTGTCATTTGCTTAAACTTTCCACAGTCTGAAAAACTCTTATACTCAGATCGGACCATTTCAATGATGTCTGCATTCAACGCATGTACAGAAGAACATCCAGATCCCCCTATAATTTTAAGATGTGTACATAACTCCATGGATACACAGTTTACCGCAGGTTACCACCACTATCTATAAGTCTCACAATGTAAACAACAGGGTTTCCTAATAACATGTTTACTGGAGACAGAGTGAGTCAGGTCTCAAGGGGTTAGACCAGAACTCTGGATGTCTGCGTCATTTCAACCATAATGGAGCCTTCAAGTTAAGCTACAGCGGTATAGAAGAAAACACGACACCGGCATTGACCCAAGGGTGCAGGTCTTTGTATCAGGTGACAGTGGGGGTTTGTGGCCTTCTGTGGCCTTGACACCTGGTTTTGAGGTGGAAATTGGACATCTTTGTACAGAGTGGATGATATTTTTCTGAGGACTAAAACAAGTTTTTATAGACTACATCTTTGCTCAGCATGATGGTCTGTTTCTTTTGAATTTTACATGATGAATTTGAATAGATTCTTTTTCCTCATTACTATTGAAAGTGACCCCTCTGACTGGCAAATTCTTTCCTCATTCCATACAAAGATTCATTTCTTGTTTTATCTTTTTTTGAGATTCATATAAAAGAAGAAAAAAAGAATGAATGCACAAATGTCATGGTTGTAATTAAAGGGACGTGTCAGTACCGCTGTGTCCCTCCCTGAGCTCTCTTTCTCTGTGTGAATGACATTGTTTATGTTTCACTTATCTCTGGCAGATGTTGGCTGAGTGAAATTGAATTCCTGGCAATGAGGGGGAGAGATCACGGTGCGCATCCTTTTTTATGTCTGGGGACAGGATTTCTCCTGGCCGGCCTTGATCCCTTGATTGTCTGCCCTGTGATGTTGTTGGTGGATAATGACAAAGGTCGAGGGTGAAACAGGCTTTTCCAGAGTCACAGGGCCAAGGAACCACCGTCAGCCAGTTGGTTTGAATTGGATAGCAACATCTCAAACTCACAGAACAGAAATTATGCAAAAAAACAAGCCTCTTAGGCACAGTACAGGACAAATTATGTGCAGTAATACAAACCAGCTGTCTAATTCCTTTATTCAGCAGTACCAGCGCTGGTGTATTACAGGTTTCAGCGTCTCCTCACAAGTTTGAATAAAACACATATCATACTGGGTTTATAGTTCTTCATATTTCTGCTTTTTTCCACATTATCAGGGTGGACTTGTAAATCTTCCTGAAAGATAAATCCTGCAGTGATAAAATGTAGTCAGTCATCTTTATTGGATTCCTGAGACTGGTGTGAAAACGGCGAGATGAAATTGCTGCTCGCAAATAAAAACACGGCAGAGCCCCTGAGTGAAAGGCTTTGCTCGTATGCTGAATAGGGCGCATTTATCTCAAAACTCCAAGCTGCTGTTTCTGCTGCAGTCGAGCATTTCCCCTAGAAATTGTTGGTTAGATGATGCAGCTTCACTTTACTGTAAAACCAATAGAGAGAGGGGGAAAGGGAGAGGGGAAAAATGAAAGAGAGCAATTTGATGTCATTTGCTGAGAGGCCAGGCTCATGTGTAGGCGCTCTCTTTCCTCTTGTTTACCACGAGCTGTTTCTCAACCCAGGATAACAACCCTGAACAAACATGACTATCAGCTGATATTGCAGAGATCTCCACAAGCATGTGCAGATGACACTCATTACCAGCGCAGGTCAGGAAGAGACAGAGGCAGCAGTTACACATCAACACCCCTCTGGCTCTGTTATGCTTGATTGAAATAACAATTTGCCCCCCCAGAGAAAGTTGAGACAAAAGCATAAACAACAACAGTAAAAACTGCAACAACAGGTATTGGAAAAGTAATATGTACCGAATGAAGGATGCAGAACAATCAAAGTTCTGTCCCTGCTAATTTCCTGAGTCTCCTCCAGTTGTTGTTCCTCTGATAACACCTGCCAATATTACACTCTGTTGTGTAGCTGTTATGTAGTGTTGCTTTGAAAGATGACATAATACATGTATAATAACCTTAGTGGATCTGGCATTTTGGGTGTTTACAGTGGTTGCTATGGTGCTGTTGATAATCAACAGAAAATCAAAGTCAAATAAAAGGGTAATAATCTGGTGTTCTACTGAAGTGCAAAAGCATCAAGTTTATAATATAGAGGATCAGTTAGGCCAACAACACTAATCTAAGCGTGGCTAGATTGCATGTTTTAAATATTAGATCCTGTCTGTCTCACAACTTTGTTGCTGTTTCACCAGACCTTATTGGACATTAGCCCGTACATGAACGTGTACACAGTCTGTGAGAGTGATGGTGCTGTTTGTAGTCGGGTCATGTTATATTTTACTAGAATAATGACGTCTACAGTTCCACACATCATGCATCTGTGTTTATAATGCCTGACTGTGCACATCCACAGGCCCAAAGTTGAACAAAGGTGAACTCTGACCTACTAGTCTGCCACAGCCGCCTGGAGATCGCATCGAAACAGGAAACAAACGCTTTAATTTGTCTGTTGTACGGGTTTTAATTGAAGTGAATATGAGACAGAACACGTTTTTGTTCGTTTTGTGTTAGATGACCATACCTTAATGTTTGAACTATGGTCTTTTAACCTTAGATTTCCCTTAAACAAGTATTTTAGTTGAGATCAGCTGAGACTGATATCCTGACTTTTAGTCCCTTGTATGTGTACATACAGAAATACTGGATCCTACACTATCTTTGACACTGTAATCCAGGCAATGCTAACATGGTTAGCTTGTATAATGTTAACCATGTTAACCCTTTTAGTTTAGTGTGCTGGCATGCTCAGATTTGGTGACTATCACTAAACACATTGTACAGCTGTGGCTGATGGGAAATGTCATTAGTTAGTAAGTTTAGTTTTGGACAAATTAATATTTTGACCTCTTGATGGTGAAAAGCCACAAGATCATCCAAGATTTTAAAAATGATCCTGAGGGGAACATGTCTGCGTCAAATTTAAATCCAATAGTTATTGAGACATTTCACTCAAAACCAAATGTGAACCTCATGGTGTCACTAAAGGGAAAGTTGGGGGACCACCAAAGACATCAAGATTCATCCTCTAAGAACCATTTATGTCTGGACAATGCTGTGTCATGATTGAGATATTGCACAGGAGTGAAAACTTAGAACTGCTGGTGATGGAAGAGGAAAGCTGAACGGATCACCAAAATTCATCCTATGGAGACTACGAATGTCGGTACAAAATGTAATGACAATCTATCCAATAGTTGCTGAAATATTACAGTCCGGACCAAAGTGGTGGACTGACAGACTGACAATGCCAACCCTAGAGCCACAACGCTGGCATGGCTAAAAAAGCAGCATTGGCTGAGATATCCTGACTTTTAGTCCCTAGTATCAGAAACTCTGGATCCTACACTTCCCAAAATGCAACTGAACAGCCCCTTCCTTGCTAGACCCTTCCTACCTGGTAAATGCCCTCGCATTTAAAACTTTAATGCTGGCTTAAAAATGTGTCTCTAGGGCGAAGCTTATGACATCATCAGGGTTATTTTCTCATAAGCTCCTCCAGAGCCAAAGAAGACATTATCTGACTATTTCCACAGGCCGAGTAGTACTTAAATAGTACGTAGTACTCAAGACTTATTATCAAGTGTAAAATCGGTGGAGTGCCCCTTTAACTAAACTCCAGTCTGACAAATGATCATCATTTTAACTGAGTAATATAAAAGTGAGCTCTCAGCAGATATTGCAATGGTGTCTTCGTCAGCCCTTGCGCTGGCTGCTCACCAACAGTCCTCAGACTAATTCTCTGCTAATGTAGATTCAGACTGTGTGGCTATATATTATCTGTAACCGTGAATACAGCCATACAGTATTTATCTGCCCTTGACTATACAGATGATAGGCCCCTGAATGGAACAGCAACAGTTGGCACATTTCCAACTTCCATGAGCCAGTTAATAAATAAAATCCCTTTACTGTAATAACTCATCCTACATATCTTGTCTGGGCATCGCACGCATATAGCAGCACGCTCCTGAAATGGCAACAAGGAGCATGAAGGTGCCCTTCAAGATGCCTGAATAAAACGCAAATTCTGTACATTGAAAAAGGACCACCAGAACTAAACCTGTTACAGTTTCAATTTGATCCCTTGTAGCATGAAGTTGACCCCTTTATCTATGCCACAGATTGAATTGAAGTAGCAGCAGGAGTTGGTGTGGAGGAGAGTTATCATTCACAGCTGCTTTTTAGGGGGTCTTGGGTTTTAAACACACAGATAATGGGAGTGAGGAAGGCACATTATTAAGAAAAGCGAGTGGAGCAGAAGGGTGGTGCCATCAGTCAAAGAAGACATTAGAGATTTAGATCAATCCTGTTATATAGGAAAGTGTATGCACAATATGGCTGATCTCCATATTCATATGTGTAACTCTGTGCTGTGTCATTAATAATCCCAAAGATGGTCCATAAACTCAATGGTGAAGCAATGGAAATTCAATATGAGTGAGCGGATGGTGTAGGGCCTTAAAATATGTAGGGGGTTTTGATTAGGGTACACGGATGGGGAAGTGGATAAGGAGAAGATATAAAAGCAGCCGCACATCTGCATCCCCACAGGAGAGCTTTCAGAGAGGAAGATGAATATGGATTCCCATTAGAGAGCGAATAGTTCATATCCAGGTGATTTGTCACGAGGTATCACCAGCTCAAATCTCGACTCCCTTCCTCCAGCGCCGCCACTCCTCCGGTGGAGTCATTTGCGGAACGAGATGCCTCCAGACACCCTAGATTAAAATGCAGTTGAATGAAGTGGCAGGTGGCAATCACTCCCCCAACCCTCTCCCTTCATCTCCCCCTCCTCCCGGCTCTTATTTTATTGAAGTATATAAAAAAAACCACCTCCAACAGGATCCCGGTAAGCACAGCGAGATTTCGGGAACATCGGTCACAACCTGATGCTAACGACGTCTGATGAAAGGGTGGGTGATGAGCGTGTGAGATGGAAATGCATGCGGGTGCCCGGAGCGAGCATTAGCAATGAGGCTCTATAACAAGACACCATAAATAATAACCAGCCATTGGTTGAGCAGTCTTTGACAAATGCTCAGTGGCGTGCTCTGACACTGCTTGGTTTTAGGTAACGATGCTCACCTGGAGGAAACACAGGTTGTATTTTGGGTTGCGGATGAAGGATGTTCTCACTGCACAAGGCGCATTGACCTGGTTTCTCAAAATAGAGCCATTAAATACAACTTCACCCAATGACACAAGCACAGGATCCGCCGGTTGGAGTTTATCAAACTTTTCCCCTTGCGACTTAGCCACAGAAGAATGTGGATCCCGGTATCAGCTCATCGGAATACGTTATCCGCACTGCCCTCCCTCCGTGGCCTCAGCACGTCACTGAATGGCGAGCCAAGGTCGGCATGTTTGCACAAGGAGGAGATACGTCGAGGTCAAAAGTTTATCAAAGAAAAAGAAAATCCCCCATTCATGCATTCAGCACCCATGGACAGACAATGGATGAAGATGGAGATCACGACTGGACAATGCTTTTGACCCTAGTCCCTCCGCCACGTTCACTCCTCCTTTCACCTCCATATCTTTGTACCACTTCTCAGTGTTTTCACACCAAATCAATAGGAGCCATATAGAACGGCCGACTTGAAATTACCTGGAAAAGTAATGACAAAAAATATCAATAGGTGTAGATAATGTGGCTGCAAATGTCTTTATCGCCATGACTTTAATGGAAAGCCATTATCATTTTACTGCTGAATTCCCCAACCAATTGTAATTGCATTATTATAGCCTATTGCAGGACAGTTGTGATATTTTTATTGATGCTATATTTCCCACCCTGTATGTAAAGGTAGGCGTATCTTTTAAAACATGTTTCAACACAAACTTATGTGAAAGGAAGGTGTTTCCCACCCACTTTTTTTGTGTTTTTGTCCAAGTCAATCCACACAGTGTTTCCTGGCTGCCACATTTTGTTTGCAGACGACAAGGCGGGAGTTCCTCGGCTTTTGTTGAGCAAGTACACGGAGATCAGCATGTGTATGTGTGTTTACAGTGGACCGTGACGATAATTCCTGCCAGGCATCTCAGATATGCAGGTGTTTGCGCACGTTTGCTCACAAGCGCCTCATCCTTTCCATTGCCGCTTCCCTTGGAACGGGACCTCCAAGAAAAACAGCGAGGGGCGAACGTAAACACTGGGCGTACAGATTGATGAGTGTGAAGCCGTGTTATATAAGCCAGTGCTGTTCAGCTGGGGGGGGTTTGGAGGTTGGCACAACACACTTGATGTAGGTGCTTGAGAGAGATGTACAACACCGGCCGACTGTCAAAACACCTGGCATGTTGCAACACGCTACATTTGCACTTGAATGTGTTTGCATGGGGGTTTCTATAGCATAGTATTTCAAGTATGTTACACAACTCGCTGACTTGATAGCAGGAGCAGCAATGACAGATGTGCACGGCTGCGGTTGCATGGAGCACTAACAAAACACAGAGAGGAACCAGCGCTTAACACAGAACAATCAATTCAGCCATGTGTGATTTGACTGTTGCTTTTAGAAATGCAGCAGACTGAGGAGTTTCTCCATCCCAGGTGGAGCTTAGAGTAATGGCCACGAGGCTTTTTGCAATTGTTGCTCTGCCAATTAAAGCAGCTCATCAGAGACTGATGGTGGAGCTGTTGTTAGTCTAATTAGTAGCCACAGGCCATGTTGGAGTCTCGGTTCTCTGGCTATGGCATAAGCTTTTATATGAACAAGTAATCACAAGTCCAGCCTGAGTATGCAGATCTTCTCAAGAATGTCTCATTATGTAACAAACAGTGCTGCAGTAGTTTTATAGCATATTCACTGTCTTGTTTGCTCTTTATTTCAGTTTCTTTGTGAGTTGTGCCCTTCATTCAGAAATGTGTTTTGCTTATTGTTACTCTATTTGGACTTTCCCTGTGCACAGTTTGACACTACGAGGCTGTTTGCAAGTTCTGAAAAAAGGAAAGTTTCCCTGTGCCCACCTTAAATCTGGGTTTAAGGCCTGTATGTATGAGCAGGATTTTGTGACAGCACAAAGTTTGGAAGACAACTGTGGTCCAGTACACGGTATATCAGTGTGATGTCAAAACTTACACTGAGAATAAACTTTTCAATGAAGTAGTTAAACCATTAGAATTACACTTATGGGGTGTTTCCACTGCTGGGATGTTTCTTGCAATTCAAGAACCTTTTGGGAACTTAGGAAATAATGGACTTACATAAAGTAGTTGCTGTACATTAGTTCCAGGTCTAAACCCTGCAATGACCCTAGACCCTGCTCTGGGGGTATTACTTTCTGTTGGTGGGAAGGTGGACCAAGGTAGAGTTTTCAGGGCTCTGAATCAAACACAGACTCTCAGCAGATCATCTACACTGGTCACATCTGCTGCCACACTACTGAGCTAAATGTCCCTAACACACTAAGGTTTTTTTCTATAATTCATACTTTGTAGTTCTTTTTGTCTTCATTTTGTTTAATTTTGACCTCATGTACATCACATTCACATTGCACATACATCAGCAAACAGATAAACGATGACACATAGCTTTTGTTTCATACAGCACAGTATATTTATCATTATTGGTTAGTTTCTATCACATTTAGTTCACTTCCTTACAGTTCTCACTTTAGTTTTGCCTTATGTTGTTCTAATGTTTCTTTGGAGTTCCCTGTTGCTGATGGAAGGACAACTTGTCAGAAGATGTGCCCAATAAACATTTAAATGCAGGAAGTAGCCAATCAGATTGTGCCAAGTGCCTACCACATCATAGGGAGAACAGATATTTCTTGTTCAGAGGTTTTGTTTATTTCTTTAGAATTTATTTGATATATTCAATTTTCAATACTTTTTTTTTAGTAAAATGTTTAAACTTACAAATAAAATTGTCCTATGTTGTTGTATTTGTTAAGTTGTGTTTGTCTTTGTGTTATCTCTTTGCTACCCCATGGTCTGATCAGCAGTCAGGATTTTTAATGCAGGGGGAGGAGATGTTTTTGTAAAATGTTTAAGTAGTTTATTTAACTTTTTATGTTAAAAAACCATATCAGACAAATTATTATTCAAAGCAGTATTTTAAAATGTCAGAAGGGATCTTTATACCCTAATCCTAGCTTTGATTTTCATCAGCCCTCAATGTCAAAATCTGATGTCTAAAACTTTATTTTCTTGAATATGGTTAATGTTTGATTATGCCCATGCACAAAATCACAACTCCAGCTAAAGTACAGAGTTAAAAATAGGGCCGCAGTACGCATCCTCATGCCCTTCGCCCTTTCACTTGTCCTCTCCTGGACAGCAGGTTCCATCAACAGTCTCGTCCCGCTTCACAGCAATGACAAGGCACCATTTGGCCAGTAGATGTTTAACCATGTCCCAGGGCACCAGCTGGCACTCAAACACACTTCACATTTCCCTCCAAAGTGAGCCTCCTGTCGTCCATCCGTACTCCCAGGAGCTGAAAGGAGGGAGGTGGCAGTGAGGGGAGAGGGGGGAATCGAGGGCAGGAGCGGTGAGGGGGGGGCCTAACAGGCAAACACTAAAGGTTACCATCCCCATTTCACATCAAATATCAAGGACACCAGTAATTACCGCATACAGCTGAGAGGTTCCGACACCGGCGTAGGGTATCTTTTCTATCTGACCTTGTGATAGCCTGGACTGAAACGCTAGAAGCTCATACTGGAAGGGTGACTACAGAAAGAAAGAAAAAACTTGGAAATGACACTCACTAATTACAATGCTCCCAAAGTGCTGTGTACCCTAATTGCATGTCAGGATGTGTCCAGTTTTCCTGTCTCTCTGGCATAGGTTCTCAAGGAAATAGATTTCTCCCTGGATTTGATCCCATTGCCTCGGCGCAAACACAGCCCACCCTCCTCACCTTTTTGTCAATGTCACGACACATGATGCAAGTTAAAGACCCCACAAGCCATCTCAATTGGGTTCAATTTATGTTGAAGGTTAACTGGAAACACACATAAAGGAGCAAAGAAGGATTAAGAGAGAAAAAAAAGCAGAAAACTGGTAGGAAACACAGAAGAAAATCACAGCGCTTATTAACATCCCTCTGTTACTCAGTGTTGCGTGTGGCTGGGGCTGCAGAATGAAGCGAGGGTGTGAGTGTGTGAATTTCTGCTTGTCGGCTTTGTGGGTGGGCACAGGGCCGGGGCTGCATGTGCTGGCTGGGCTAATACGGAGTCAACCGGGAGAATTTGATCCCTGGTTTGGAAGGCCAGGCGCATTGTTAAATTCCCGGATTAGTCGGCTGTAAAGGGAGGGAATGTTAACTGTGCTGGTCAGCAGGCTCGACCGGGATCAGCGTGCTTATTGAGGCTGCTCTGAGCGGCTGTCACCGGCTGATAGTGTGAGATGACATGACGCCCAGCCGCGTTGCTCCCCACTGACCCACATATCACACCTACGTACAGAAAGTCCCAAATAACTGTGCTAAAATCTGCCATGCCTGTTAATTAATTCTCACAATAGGTCAGCCGGCTGTGGGCTAATGTTGGACATGCTTTGACTGCCTGCCTGCATTAGCTGAGAATTTGGAGCTGTGTTCCAGAAATAAAGAAATAAGCCAGCTCTGGCGTGACACCTCCATGATATCAAACTAGATAAAGAGTGCGCTCTCTATGAATAAATGTATCTGGAATATGTTTACAGCTAAAGCGGCTGAGCTCAAAATAGGAATCCCAGCAATATAGCACACCTGCGCTAAGAATAGCCTCAATGCAAACCTGTAAGTGTGGCATGTATGAGAGGGGGTGCATGTCTTACAATGGAAGCAGGGAGTGGGGAAGTCTCCAACCGAGAATGATCAATTAGGAACTCGCTCAGGTAGCCCACGCGCTGTCATGGCTTATTTGGGTTGTTGTTGTTGCCACTGCTGCTGTTTATTGAGCCCCAGCCCTTAGTGTTTGTTGGGGAAGAAGTGGTGTTGTGCGTCTGTGCTTTGCCTCCCCATCTCCCCCACCCCCCCTCTTGTTTTTTCCCTAGGGAAGGCAGCCGTGTCTCCAGTCATTACAGGCTGTGTGTTTGAGGTGAGCGGGCTGCTGTGTGTCTACACTCGGCTCTTCAGTCTTTCGAAAGCCACCCGCTCCCCTCCTGCCTGCCTGCCTGCCTGCCTGCCTGCTCAGTCTGGGTCTGTGTTGCAGAGGGGAGGCACTGGCTCGTGTCATTGCTCTCTGGGGCATTGCCCTGGCCCTGTTTGTCTGTCTGTTTACCTGTCTGCTTTAGTCTGCCAGCTTGTCTGTCTGTCTTTTTGTGTCACCTTGCTGCTGCGGCGTGGTGGGCCTTGTGGTGTCTGTCCTGCTGTTTCATACGCTTCATAGTGAAACTGGTTTGGGGCTCATGGCAGAGACAAGTTCACACACTCTTCATTATTAGCGTCAACATGTTGTGCTGTGGAATAGTTGAGTCTTAGTCAGTGCTTGTTAGGGCAGCAGCAAAGGTGCCAGGGTGGTGCCTATTAAAATAGGCTTAATTTGGTTTAAGGGAACTGCATGTTGTGCTCCACAGGAGGCTTCTTGGTGTTTTGCTTGCTTGACTGTCACATTATTAATAGTCAGCGGTGGAAAATAACAAGTACATTTACTGCACATACAGTACTGCAATGAAGTACAATTCTGAGGTACTTGAGTATTTTAATTGCTACTTTATACTTGTAAACTATAATGAGCATATAAAATGCATAGTCATACAGTAAATTAAACCACCAACAATATTTAATGGTTATAATAATAAACAATAAAAATCCAATAATATATTCCAGGCTATAATGTGACACATTTAGAGCCCATTCTGCATCTAGGTACATTTTTGCGGTATCAGCTGCAGCAGGAAGTTTAGTGGTGTCAGTAGTAATAATAGAAGCAGAAGTTAAAAGTTCTGGCAACAGATGTTGTATTATTAGTCTTAATAACAGCACTTACCAGTATCAGTGGTATTAAGAGTGCCGGTATTAGAGCTAACTCTTTACTTTCCTCGTCTACCTTTAAAGAAGACTTCAAACCTCACTACCTGCAGGTTTAGTGAGAATCAAGCCAGACATCACTCTGCATCGCCTACCTGACAAGTAATTAAGGCCATTAGTATGTACAGTTTGCACTTGGTATATTTGTTTATGTCAGTCCTATTCCCTGGAGCCTGAGGTGGTGTGATGGCATAATTCACCACTCAGCCCGTTTCCCGGAAACTGCTGCTTGGAACAACAAGTTTCATTGGAAAGCAGTCATGAGATATGAATGAGTCATTCTCAGCTGGGCAGAGGTATCTGCTGAAGGGAGGGGGGGCCGAGAGGGACAGAGAGAATCTCTAACATTGATGATTATCATCTGATTGCTGCAGCAACCAGATGATGATGTATAAACAGGAACACATGTTGTTTTATGGCAGCCTTGATGATTATTTATTGAGTGTACATTAGCTTTGTCATTGTTGTCAAATGGGAACTGAATCCTACAGTGTATGGGTCACCTTAGATCAAAGTGTTCACTCAAGTGTTCACTCCATTATGTAAGCTTGGGAAAATGGACTTACAAGGTTTAAATGAAAGGGACTAACATGGCAACGATTATGCTAAAGAAAACTCACAATGGAACATTACAAAGGCAATGGCATAATAGGTTATGAAGGGAAACAAGGGGTTGTGGGATAGGATTTCCTTTTGATAGGGAAAGAAAACACGTAAAGTTTAGGGACAGAGGGAAGGGAGGAACTTGTGAAAGGAAATGCCGATGACACACAGATCAAATAAATGACATAACTGTTCAAAGTTCAACAGCGTTCACCGGCAAGTGAGGTCATAGTGGGTAGGGTTTGTTACTTTGGCAACAGAAAGCTGTTAGCCTGCCCACTATCTGTGTCCTAATGTACAGACAGGTGCTGAGTCAACAGAGCTGGTGTTTGGAGTCAACCTTTAAAAGTCACGACCTTAGCAAGGTGCAGTAGAGCTGATGTGTTTCCTATACAGCACGGATACCTAAAGTTCACACTCTGTATTAGCCGCTGTTGATGAGCTCTCCTGACAAAAACACAATTATAATAAAGTAGCACCTCACAATAAAGATTTTCCAAAGTTCATTCTTTACAGTGCCATAAACTTTGCTTTGATTAATCTTATCCTGCACGTGTGTTCACACAAGGAAGCAGAATCTTAATGTGCTGAACAAAGGCTTACTCACAGAGTTCCAAGTTTCACACTGAATGTGCCTGACGGTCATCCATAGAGAAAAGTCCCATTTTGAGTAGCCGTAAAGGCAGT
Source organism: Dicentrarchus labrax (assembly GCF_905237075.1). NCBI lineage: Eukaryota > Metazoa > Chordata > Actinopteri > Moronidae > Dicentrarchus > Dicentrarchus labrax. Next base: position 6,552,262 of record NW_026136709.1, read on the forward strand.
TCTCCTTTCTTATATCTCCTTTGTATTTTCTATTCAATCCTGTCATCAGCAAGAGCACCAGAGGAGTCGGATAACTTCATCCGAAACTGATCTGTGACCCAGATCTGCGGCAATAAGCGATAGATCTTAGTATGGATAAGCATGATAAGCAAGCAGTGGAGTCACATTGTTCAAAGTTGTGTGAGGACAAAGACCCCCGGGCAGAAGCCTGCCTCCCAGGTCACTGGCTCAGAGAGAGACGTGAACCCAGATAGCACAGTGAATGAGGTGACTGACATTACATTGTAAAACATAGATATGGTATCAGATTGGAGCCAGGAACAAAAAAGCTTATCATTTTTAAAGGATTTTTTTTATCTAGCAGATCAATTCAACGAGACGTGACAGATTGAATCCATCATATGACGTGAAAGAACGACTTCAGGCTATGTCTTTGTCTTTTATATGAGTGTCAAAGGTTTTCATAAACATACAAAAATGAGGAAGTTCCTCTGAAGTAAAAACATGCCGAATAAGTTTTTGTTTTTAGGGATTAAAGATTGGCATCAGGACCAGTTTTTGGTCGGGATAAAAGTTAAACATAAGCATGGAGTGGTGAGGGTTAATGAATGAACGTAAACTCAGTAAGGGTTCACATGTATAGGAATACAATCACATGTCTCTGTGCGTGTGTCCTTGAATGCAGAGCATAAAGTGGCTGTATATCAACATTAGGTTTTCCTGTTTTATAGAGGAGGTGGGCTGCCTCCAAAAAAAAAAAAAGATTTAAAAAAAACACTAATCTACACAAAAGAAGAGAACTGACCAAAAATGTAATTCATGCCAAGTAGGACAACAATCACTTCCCTGTGACGGGAATGACAAACAGATTACATCTGATGTTTTCTGCAACACTGACTATGAAACTATGAGTCAGTTTTATTCATGCATGTGGAATCCATCTGCGTGCTCTGGGTGATAGGTGATCCTGTATCAGTCTGAAAATGCCACATTCAGCTCAGCGTGTTCATGGTCATGGTAACCCAATCATAACGCCACCCCTCCTCCCCATGCCCCTCCCTCCTCTTTCTCTCCCACAACCGAAAGTGTAGAATGAATACATCCCAGTTCCCTAATCAGTGGGTTGGGTTTGTGTTTATACCGTGGCCTCGATAAATACCACCCCCGAAACACCCAGAGAGCGCCGGTTCCCACAGAGGTTGGCAGAAAATAATAAAATACTTAACATTCCACCACCATGTGTAATGGTAGTAGTCTTTAGTGCGGAGTTGGCATCACTGGAGAGAAAAACAACCTTCAGCCCCTGAATGCAACACCCTGTGTGAAACAATGACCATTGAACTGTCCTGCAGATTTTCCAGCACTTTTAAGATCTACCACTGAAATCTCTCCCTGCGTGACTATAATGTTTAAACAAAGCGCTACTTGAAATCTCTCGCTGGCACAATGTGTTTTCGCATTTTCCGAATCTGCAGTTGGTCGGAGTGAATGGAGCTCAGTTTGGAGGGGGTACATCTGGTTCCCTCACTGTTTGCTTTTCCAGAAAAGGCTATTTGTTTCATTTGAACAGAGAGACTCCTGAGGGCACTGAGAGTGTCTCTGTAGATAAGAGAAACTGACTCTCTTGCTATTCACTTGAGTGATAACCTCAAGGCCCTATGACACAGCCTGTATGGTCACCGGTAATTTGCTGTTGTCAAAACACCGCCACCATACACATGGTTACGTACTTAGATACAGTTACAGTGAATTACAGTGCATTTTGAATGCTTCTGATGAACTGACACTGCCAATTTCCACTTTACTAGGAGGGTTTCCATGAAGTCCTGATCCCTAATTTGTTCAGATTTTGTATTAAGTTTATTTTTTATTCAAAGCTACTATGTGTGTTTAAAATCATCTGAAACTGAGATTTTTAGTATGGTCTACTCACTTATCTCATGTGTGCAACTCTAACATGCTCATAGCCATTATGTAATGTTTACCATCTTAGTTTAACATGTTAGCATGATAACATTTGCTGTTTAGCACTAAACACAATATACAGCTGAGGCTGATGGGTATGTCATTAGTTTTGGTCAGCTAAAACTTATGCCGTCACAATTTTTGAAAAATACTGTAAACACCTAAAAATTCAAAACAGTTTCTTTAAGAGCATCAGAACCAAGTATTGCGATTGAGCTAACCTCAGCGTATTTAAATAGATGTATTTAAAAGGTCAGTGATAATAAAGTTTAATATGGACTGTCTCCTACTAATAAACACACATTAATAATGTAATTCTTTAAGGGCCCTACCTAAACCAAAGAAGATGCATTTTATTGCAGGTTTTAGTGTTGGAGTGCATCAGGGAAGAACCTCCATCATATCGGAGGTGGACAATATTGATTTCCCCCCCACTATATCAGCAGCCTGATACATCGGTCTGTTCTGAATGCGAGCGCACAAACCAATTCACAATCCTCCATCACCAAACATCACGAGAGCGTCCTGACTGATTGCTGTGTCCTATGCATGTCCGCTCAGAAACGCAGATAAAACGCGCGCACACGCACGCACACACACACACACACACACACACAAACACACACACACACACACACACACACACACACACACACACACACACACACACACACACACACACAAACTCACAGGGCCCACTCTTCATCTTCAAGGTCAAGAGCCGCTGGGAGGCAGAGGCTCCTCATTGACGGCCTGATGGAGCTGACACCACACGACCCATTGTACACACATGTTGATCTGTCCCCAGACGTGGCCTGACAGCGGCACATAAGGCCAACGTCCCACTAAACCATCAATGCATTTCAATGAGAGGATCTCACCGTTCATGTTTGTGTGTGCGTGTGTGGGGGGGGGGTATTGTAACAAAGCTAAACACATTTGCAGGCTGAACAAGCCCCAGCCCTGTGGAGTATGTAATCCAAAACCAGGCCAATGATTATCTCTCCTCCCCGCAAGCGCTGACTCAATTCTGATTTATGATTCGAATGAATATCGATTTTCCAGGAGCTCTTTTTCTCCCCTCTCTCTTCCCTTCCATTTCTCCTTTTAACAAAAGAGTGAATGATGTATGTGCATTGATTTCCAATCAATTATTTTTATTCTCATTTTATTTAAGCTTGGACAAATTTTCAGTGGCCCCCACGGAGAGCAATGCATCTCTATCAATAGTGCTGTACCTCATTACTAACTGGCCTTCTGATAGTAAGCAGGGAAATAATGAGCGGACGTTTAATTCTGAGTCTGTCACGTCTGCTCCAACATTGTTGGGCCATAAATCTGTCTCTGCTTCATTTCTGTGACACTGACAAATGAAGTCAATGAACACGTTAACTCCATTGTTCTCCAATGTTAACCATGATGCACCATTGTTATGGACCAAATGTTGCCCTAACTTGTAAGATCTTCCTATTTTTCTACATTTCTTCCTGCATATATGATCAAAGATGTTCAGTTTTTATTAGAGTGCAGTCCTTTTGCACAAATGCAGTATTTTTAACTCAGAGTTCAGTTTTCTCAGCAGTTGTATAATGTCTTCTTTGAAAAAAAAGCTAATGATGTCATCAGGATATTCTCATTCAGTGTTTAACATAGAGCCTCTGCATTACAAACTGAAGGTGTGGAGAAGCAGAGAGGGTTTAATGAGAGTAGCATGATGGGAAATGTAGGCTCCATTGTTTTTGGAGCATGAGCCATATTAGGGATAAAAGTCAGGACAGCTCAGCACCTGCTGCTTATCTGCCTCATACGAGAACCCTGCTGTTATGGTGATATAGTAAAATACTAATCGAATACTAAATTGCTGTAGTGTCCAATAGGCTCCTTTCACATAACATCTGCTAAAATTGGTCCAATAATGGTCCTGAAATGGTACTGTTGTAACTATGAGGCCTCCTATTAAAGCAAGACCATGTAACATAAAGGAGCTGACTTTATAATGACTGTTCCATCTATTGGTCATATTATAAAGTGTGTTTAATTGCTCTGAAATTCAACTTTTTAATTTGTAAGGGAAAGAATGTGTTATTTTTTCTTTCAAAAGTTACATAGTCCTACTTTAAATTCAAGAAAATGTCTTACTTCTGCTACAATAATTCATAAAATATAATTAATATTAATTTCATATTAGGTCATAGTATTTAACTGAGCAAAAATGAGACTTGGCTGTTCCAGCTAGGGCTGCAACTAACAATTATTTTCATTTTTGATTCATCTGCTGGTTATTAGTCTTTCATCTATAAAATGGCAGAAAATACTGGAAAATGTTCATTATAATGTCCTAGAGCCCAAGGTGTTTTTGTTCAAATTACTAGTTATGTCTGACCAACAATCCGAAACCCAAAGAGATTCAGTTTACTATCACGTAAGACAAATCAAAACAACACAGCGTCACATATGAGAAGCTGGAGCCATCAAATGCTTGGCATTTTTACCTAAAACACTGATTGAAAAGATTAATTAATTATCAAAATAGTGGGTGATGAATTTTCGTTGTCTACTCAATCTAATCATTGCAGTTTAAGTTCCTGTGTCATGTCAGCAGTGGATGATGACTGTAGAACAGCCACAGTCTATAGTCCATTTCCCTACACACATTATGGGAAAACCATACAAGATTGTGTGTCGAGGGCACCCAGGTTACCCAGAAAAACCCCTTCGAACAACTCACTAATTGGGTTGACAGTGATGCATTAAAATGGGTCATCCTGTAATTGCTCTTTCCTGTGGCTACTGGCTGGGCTGGGATTACATAACGATGATAAAGCTGCAGACCTGGCCTTCCAAGATAAAAGCTGCCATGCAGGACCCCGTGCATTCTCTAAATGCTTCATCTAGCAGGCCTTCTGAAAGAAGTGATTACTGCAGAGCTGCCCACTAATGCTCCAGCGGGACCCGACGGTGTACTCTGTTATTCATCACACATATACAGTGTAAGCCTTGGCAACTTGAAATGCATGGATAATGAGTGGGCATTCTGTTACATTTCACGTGGTGACAAAATAACTTTTAGCAGCTCTTGCAAAATGGACGTGGACACAGTGAGTTTTCTCTCTTCAAAGCAAAGTGTCCATTGAGTCCTAGAGGGACATAATGAATAGCCCCATTAGTCACATAAAAGCAAAGTGGAATTCCTTTGCAGTGCTACTGAGGCCAGCTCCGGGCTTCACAAGGCATCCCATCGCCATATGACTAAATCAGATGCTATGGGTGACAAATATGGCCTCGCAGCTGAGCAGCACAAAGGACACTCAGTTGTCTACTCGGCTAGCAACAGAAAATACTGCCTCTTGGAAGACAATGTGGCTCCTGTGTAGAAATGTTGTTTATCTCATCAGGAGATGGTGTGCCAGGTTGTGGTGCGACTTAATGCTGTGAACTTATGCAATAGCTGCAGGAAAAGATGCCTGTGTGGCACGCGAGTACTTCTGCAAAGAGGAAATGATAAGAATAAGTCGGGATGACGTAGCGCCGTTGCCAATATGCAATGGAATGTTACTGGAATGAAGAGTCATTCATGAGGGAACACAGCAGGGTCTCACCAGACAATGGGGGAATTATGGAAGTTATAATTTAGCTATAATGTAAACCTTTCTGTTTTTATGTTGATAATTGTCAAAGTATGTAACTAAGGCTCCAAATCTTGGTTTTTAAGTTAAGATTTTAACGTTTAACCTCTAAGATATGACTCACATTCCAAGTTAAACAACTCTGAACACAGAAATTCACTCACTTTAGGATTTTAATTTCCTTAAGGACCTCCCCTAAAGTATAATAAGTTGTTGGGAAATAGTGGATACTTCCCCCTCTTTAGGCCTCTAAAAATACAAACTAAAGTTAGCACATCAATGAAGTCAGACAAATGGGGAAGCTGTGGCAGAAAGAATGTAAACCACTCTATTTTATAAAAATATAATAGCAACCAGTTATATAATGAAAATCTATCATGTATAAAACATCCATTTTGGGTATAAGACCACCTGAACTAACCTTAGAAAAAGACTAATATCTGTATAGTATCATCAGAATTGCAGCTTTGAAACAAATCCCACTCTGCCTTCTCTACTAAATTTGAAGTTGATAGTAAACAGAATTAGGGAGATGGATAAAATAACTCACAGAATTAGAAATAAAGTGTCTCAGTATCAGAGAAGATTGAGTAAATGGTTTGTTTATGAGGCCCACAGTTAAATAATACAGAAAAGTATGTCATTATTGGGTAGATAATAGGCTGCAGCCACGAGAAGAACTGATGGACTAAACGATTACATGCCATGTCATTTTTGATGTTAAAGCAAAGATACATATAAATATTGTACGACTGTAGAAATAATGTATAAATATTTGAAAAAAGCCCTAAAGTTAAACAACTTGATAGGAACATTTTTGTAATTGTACAGCGTACAGCTCATGTCTACACTAATGTGGCCTTACAAGTGGACAGCAAAGGTTAGGAACCTCTGTCCTTTGGGGGAAATTGCTGGCAAAATGGCACATGTGGAGTCATTATTCTGATCTACAGTGTTATTGGGAGTAACTGTTAGAGGAAACAGGATGTTTCCATGTATCATAATAACTAAACTGGGGTAAAAACAAATGCTTTAACTTTGGGGAGCTGCTTTGGAATATTAATTCAGCTACATCCTCTTTTAAGTGCAAATTAGGTTGAAAAAAAAAAAAAGAAGAGTGTTTTAACTTGTGACAAGCGCGGCTGTCGAACCTCTGCTTAAGACCGAGTCTAACTTTGATCTGGTACTTTTCAGCCTCTCGGTGATAAAGCAGAAGTCTGTATTAACTCATTCGGAGAGGAGAAGTGGGGACTGATGCTTCCTCTAAACTGATACGTGTGCTGATAACACAATAATATCCTGCCATCCATTAGTCACCGTGTCCCAAGACATGTATTCACTTTTAGTGGCTGATGTCAACACACATGCACTTCACCATAGTTACAGCCTTGGGTGAACTCATCCCCCTTTAACAGCAGTGTTGCAAGTGCTACTTGTGACAAAGTTAAAAACACACACACACACACACACACACACACACACAGAGAGAGGGGGGGGGAGACTGAGATGTTTTCCACTGAAGAGGAATAAAAGTGTTTCGGCTCACATGCGCTGTCTGTGGCGAAACATGTCGCGGACAGAAAAGACTACAGACACAGGGAGAACCGGCTTATATACATGCCTATAAATAACCAGCCAATCAGCGACGAGCCACTGGGAGTTAAACGCGCCAATTAAAACGGAGAAGGAACCAAATTAAGCGAGAGGCCGGCTGCGATTGGCCGGCCGTGATATCATTGGCAACCCCTTACGCCGCTCGCCGCTGATTGGCTCACAACCTGCAGGCGTAATCCTGCCGCGAGGAAGGAGGGCGGCGAGGGGGGTGGGCCGGGCTTCGAGGTTTGAATAGGGAAGTTTGCAGAGCGCAGTTGTTCCCCATCCAGTCCGGTGCAGTGTTTGCAAACACCTTGTACGCAAGCGAGAGGAGAAGAAGAAGAAGAAGAAGAAGAAGAAGAAGGGGGGGCACTGACGGACGGACGGACGGACGCTCGTACTGCTGACACTGAAAACAAGCGCTTGTTGGTTTGCGTCGCAGGGGACCCGCTCTTCTTCCTCTCACTGGCTGGGCTTTTTTTTTTTATTACCTGAGAAAAAGATTGAAGTGCAGCTCAATAGCTTTTTTTTTTTGTTTTTTAAAGACAAAATCAAAGCTCTGGGAAAAAAAATGGATGTTCTACCCATGTGCAGCATCTTTCAAGAACTTCAGATAGTTCACGACACGGGCTATTTCTCAGCCTTACCGTCTCTGGAGGAGTACTGGCAGCAGGTGAATATATCTATCAACTGTTTTCTAAGTCAGTGTTTGAGCTTGTGTGGCAAAGCGGAACTGAGCACGCTTCTTTTTTTTTTTTTTTTTTTCTCTCTCTCTCTCTCTCTCTCTCTCTCTCTCCTTGCTTTTAATAGTCTTCACGGCGGCGTTTAATGCGCTCGGGAAGTTTAAAAATGCCATCATAGCGGTTGTTAACGCAGGTGCCCCGGTGCTTAGACGGAGCCCGTGCGTTCACCTGATGTGCTGTTTCACGATCGGGTTCGTTATGAAGTTTTTTCTTTGGCAGGCTGAAGTGGATCAGTGTGTCAGTCTGACAGCTGGAGTGGAGGCTCTGCTGCGCCAGGATGAATGGGGACAGAGTCACTCTAACAGCAGCAGTGTGCCTGTGCGTGTGCTGCTCTGCTGTGGGAGCAGGACTTCTTCTTTCAGCGGCTGCTTTCAGGGCATCAGAGCTGGTTTCACTCCTGACACCAGAGAGTCCTAGCCGGTGCAGAAGGAAGTAGAATTTGAAGTCAGTCAGCAGTTAATTCAAAATCAGATGTTGTGAGTTTGCTCAGGATCAGCTCTGTAGACCCTCAGGAGGATTAGTACAGTATTTCTGTTTTGGCATCGTTTCCTAAATCTACATTATGAACTTTAGATGTGATGCAAAGATTTGAACAATGTCCTCTTCCCCTTTTTTACTCTTTAACATATATGTTCCTAACAAAAAAAAAAACCCATCCATTTGCATCCTCATCCTCTCCACAACATGACACTATCAAATGTCAGCCGTAGCCAATTCCTGCTCGCATGAGTAGACAGCAGCACAGCTGGAAAATCTTGTGTAAGGCTGCAGAAGCCTAGAGGAAATGTTTATTCTAACATCTGCCTCGTGGAGGCCGCTGTCTCTCTGAGCACCTCCTAATGAATGGCCCTTGCTTTTTCAACTTTAATGGCCTCCTGAAGTCAATTGGAGCCGGTGTATCTTTTTTACGGTGGGGGGGGGGCTTGAGTGTCTGACACTGAGGAAGGATGTGATTGCATGGCAGAGGTACGCATGAGGAAAAGCAGCTGAATGGCTCATGTTAGAGTGGAGGAGGGGGGGCGTGTGGTGGTGGTGGGGGGTAGCTGAGCGGCTTCCTTAAAAGGACTCTAAATTTGTTCAGTGAGTCATTGAGGGCTGAAATGACAATGCACGCTCAGTGTTTAGACTGCACTCAGGTGCAGGAGAGTTGGGAGTTTGGAGGGATGACAGGCCTGAATAGATCACGTGAAGCTGAGTGGCTGCTGCGTGGTGTGATGTTTGGCATGAGGGCTAGATTTAGTGTAGCCAGGTGAACTCATGATCGGTGAATTAAGGATCATGCAAGTGCAGGTTTTGTGAATATGTCTAACAGGGCCGCAACTAACGATTACTGTCATCATCAGTTCATTCTGTTATTTTCTTGATTCATTGTCTCCGTCTGTGAAACACCACAAAATGGTGAAAAACGCTCATCACGACTTCCCATAGCCCAAGGCACTTGTTTTATTCAACCAACAGTCCAAAATCCAAAAATATTACATTTTCCGTCATATATGATACAAGCAAGCAGAAAATCTTCATATTTGAGAAGCTGGAACCAGCGAAAGCTAATATTTGCCACTTTTGCTTGAAAAATTACTTAAATGATTAATCATTAATATGATGAGCCTGGTATCTCTGATATCCAATTGCTACAATTTCCTGCTGTAAGCATTCAACAAATATTACACCACATAAGGCGTTTTGGGGCATGTGCACATGCATCATTTAAAAGGATTCCCCACACAGAAGCATCCTGCTGCTGTGAATGAGCCTCCTCTCTTCAGGGCTGCTGTTGTAATTCATTTATTCTTACTGTCTTTTCTCATTCAACCAGACATGTTTGGAGTTGGAGCGCTATCTACAGAGCGAGCCTTACGTCTCCACATCCGACCTCAAGTTCGACGGGCAGGAGGACCTCTGGAGCAAGTTGATCCTGGCCTGCGGGGACAAGGCCAAGGCCGAGTCCGACCCAAAGCTGCCCGCGGCCCACGAGGAGGACAATCAGGACAGCCAAATCTTGGACACCAACAGTGTGAATTCTGACGCCAGCAGCGAAGCTTCAGACAGTTCTGAGGAGCTCTCGCCCACACACAGCTTTACCTCCAACCCTCTGGGCTCCGTGTTGGTTGGCTCTGGACCTTTTAGCCCCTCCATCATTAGCACTCCCCCGTCCTCTCCGGAGGCCAGCTCGGAGGCTGGGGCCGTGACAAACGGCTGGGTCGCCACACACGCCGGGTTGCACTTGCCGGTCAAAATCAGGAACACCGGGGTGGCAAAGAGCACGGAAAAGACGGGACTCAGCTGCGGGGACGCGTCCCCGGACGGCAGGAGGCGAGTGCACAGGTGTCACTTCAACGGGTGTCGCAAGGTTTACACAAAGAGCTCCCACCTAAAAGCACACCAGCGCACTCATACAGGTGAGTCAGAACCCAGACTGCTTATGTCATGACTGTGTGTGATGCATGGAAACAGAAAACTAAAGGGATTGGGGGGGGGGGGTCTTCTCTGCTGTTTTCAGTTCATTCATAGAGTTAAAAAATCTCAGTTCAGTCTTCTTCCTTGATGGCACTGTCCATCCATTGTGTAATGTAATTAAAGGCCCGAATTGCATGATGTCCTCAGCTGGAGCGCTGTGAGTATTAGCTCTGCATGGCTGGATACCTAAACTGTGACCTAATCTATCTGGAATGTGACTGAGTGAGTGAGCGAGCGAGCGACAGAGAGAGAGGCAGGGGGGAGGGGTTGCACATGGGAGATAAAAGGACTTCAAAACAGATTGAGTTTCACCATGGGAAAGGGGTGAATGGGCGGGGAGCCAGGGGGCACTGGGTTGGAAGGCCTTTGAATGGTCATTTGAGCCTTTCTTATTTTTGATTAGCAGTGTGAAATTGCACGTGTGGCTTTTTTCATGTTAGATTTTATTTATATACTGCTCGTATTCAGCTGCACAGCATCGCTCTTAGCATTCTTAGCATGTTTCGGCTCGCATCACAACACACAGCCAGTGGTCCAGCAGGTTCAGTGGAATCTGGGTCTCCAGCACCCGTGTCAACCGGCCTGTCCCCCCTGGCTGATTGATTTGAATGTATTTAAATGACAACAGCGCGGAGCCGACCAATCGGCGCCCGAGCAGGAGAACATTCCTTTTGTGTCCAAAAGTGAGCTGAATTAATGGTCCCCTTGTTTGCTCTACAGGTGAGAAACCGTACAGGTGTTCGTGGGAGGGCTGCGAGTGGCGTTTTGCACGGAGCGACGAGTTGACCAGACACTTCAGGAAGCACACTGGGGCAAAGCCATTTAAATGCAGTCACTGTGACAGGTAAGACCGGACGTTTATCAGCAAACAACGTGACCAGGCTTTTGATAAGCCTCTGTCCCTCTCACGCAGGGCTGAAGCATGTGCTGGTGACGTGCATTTTTGTTGATGTGATCTGCTTTTCTTGCACCATCCAGATAGTGATGTCTTAAAAGATCAAAAGAACTGATGCATTTTACTCAGGCAGCTAAATATAGATTAAGACTTTTAAAATGTCCTGTTTGTAACATGTATCTTGATCCCAATAAAAAAGCATTTAAATTAAGGGATCTGAATGCAGAGCTTTTGTTAATGTTATGTGTTTTTGTTAAAAATAGGCCTCAACAACCCAGTTATGGGTCGGCTGTACTAAAAATAATCAGCCTCTCAGTAGAAATTTGTCACTGTGTGAATAACAGAAGCAACAAAGCATGTGTTCTATTGGCCGAACCACTCATTGTTCTCATCTTTTAAAGCATTAAAATTTAAAATCACTGTTGTTTCCTGCAAAACTTGTTTCATTCATTCCCTAAAACACTCACCAGTGGTCCTTTTCTTCATTGTTACTGACTTCCTCCGCCTCCTGTCTGTCCCCAGATGTTTCTCCAGGTCTGACCATCTGGCTCTTCACATGAAGAGGCACATCTAGAGCGGGGCCGAGCACCAACCAAGCAACGCAGAGAAGGGGAAAGTTTTAAAAGTTAAAAAAAAAAAAACAAATGCCGTCTCCCGACCAGTCTCTTGGTTGAACTGTCCCAGAGCAGAGTGGCGGGAGTGTGTTCCAGCCAAAGCATGCCGTTTTGCACCATACTGAAACCCAGTGCCTCCGGGACCTCTCTTTGGAGAAAGGCGCTCTGAAGGTTGTCTGTTGCAACAAGAGGACAAAATCATGGATGGGGAAGAAGATCTTTTTGATTGAGAAGGAACTTACAACACACACAAAAAGAAAAGACAAAAAAAAAGATAAAAGAGACACAAACAAAAAGAGTGAATGATTTGTATGTATGGTGCATGATGTTTTGGGGACATCTCCCGGGCAGCAGATACACTGGTACTTTACAAAACTGTCTGAGGTAAGCATGTGTGCACTGTGAATGTCTGAGATTGGCTGACTGGCCCCCCTGGAAAGAGAGAAGACATTTTTTTTTTTGGGAGAAGAGATGGATTGATGGATGGTGCGGGGCTGGTACCAATGTTGCTGTGGACTGAATGGGTTTCTGGAGGAAACGTTCCCACTTGTGTTTCCCCCGGTGGCAGTGTGAGGATGGGACAGGATGGAAGTTCCTGTGCCTGTCTGTCTGGCACCCAGACAGTGGGGGGGGGGTTCTCCGAAGCGTTTGAGGCCTTGGGTTTGACCAGCGAGAGAGAAGGGCAGATGTGTCTTCTGGTCAGTGACCCAGGGACCAAAACTCTGTCCCCCCTCTGGTCACTGTATGACAGGAGCTTTTTTGGTGTTTTTGGTGCAGCTACTAAATGTGCAATGTGTTATGTAGCCTGGTTTATTATTTTTTTACAAGCTACAAAGCTCATTTGTAGTCCAATTGTATAAGCTGTGTGCTTAGAGGTATAACACAACTATACTATAACTTCAGTATCATAGACAGGTGTTGCATGGTTCTAGGGTTTGTTCATTTCATGTTTCCACTGTAATCAGGACTGCAAATAGTTTCAATAAAAGTGCAGCTAAAGTGCGAACGGTTAAATGTTACAATATTGTACATAAAGCCTTGATGATTTCCTCTTTTATTTTTACAATTTCCTGCGTTTTCTTCATCCTGGTTTCTCATCTGGCTGGAGATTTCACCACTGCTTGCTCATTTTCCCATTCATCCTATGCCTTGAGGAGTAATTTTGATTTTTGTACTTTGTTTTCTATCTAATAATGCACTGTTGACCTTAATGGTGCCTTATGCAAGTGACTCAGCCCAGTGGCGGCGGCGGTTTTGCTCCCTCTGGGAGTCACATTTGTTGTATGGGTGATTTGACAAGCTTGATCAAGGCTCAATTACGAATGAACTCTTGGTGTTTAATGGCGGCTGTCCACGTGTTGTTAAAATGTTCAGAAAAATACCTTTTTCTCTCTTCTTGTTTCTGAATCAGAGCACCAGTTTATCTGATACACATCACATTCAATTAAGTCGGAATGTTTAAACAAATGCTGTATGTTTAGAGCACTTAAATTCATTTATTAAAGACGTTAACTACTGTGTAGTATGTACTCGAGTCCATCACACCCAGCTCTAAGGTACCAGACTACGTTAACAAAAATGCGGCTTTCATTCAGTGCTGCTCCTTTTCCTCGTATCCCTCCCCGCCATCACCGACACCCCATCCTCTCTTCCCTGTCCCCCCCTCTGTCCCTCCGTCCCTGCAAGTGGGACTGAAGAAAGAGCTAAAGATTTATTGTAATTAACAGGCTGCAGTCGGACAGGCCTCGCCTTGTACTGCCTCTCAGTAATGAATTGCTAAAGGCTTTGTTGGCATGGAATCTGTCACAGACTGCTGACTGTGTAGGTTGGTTATTGACCTGTCTGGGGGAGCGTTGTTTTAGCCAAGCTGCGACAGTATTATGAAAACCACAGGAGCGAGTGGGGGGGGTGGCTGGGTCTCTCGGGAGGAGATCCAGATCAAGCACTGACGGTGCACATGGAAATTTGTCAAAAAGCCCATGACAGCATCTCCCTTAAAGGTGAATGTGTGTCGGTCATTTGATTGGCGGTGGAAGAAGATGGCTACAAAAAGTGGAGGTGATAATAATAGTAGAGATTATACTTGCTACTGTTTCGGGATAAAGTGATCTATGCCTCCCACTCCAGATCAGCGACCTTGCTGTAGGAATTCGATGTTGCAGCAAGTTGCACGGCGGCATGCTACGACTTATGGATTTCAGATCAGCGGGTGAAAGAGACAGGATGAGTACAAACTTGAAACTGCTTGCTGCAATAGATCTGGGAGTGCTGGCAGTGCCTTTTGTGGGCAAAAGGAAAGGGAACATCCATTCTGTGAAAACGGCAGCCAATACTGTTCAAGTGGTAATTGAGCCTTGATTAGGCACCATGTTTGCTTGCATCTTTTACACTTTTCATCATCTCTTTCATCCCACTATCCCAACTCTTTCTGTCACACACACACACACACAGCTGTTTGTTCTCAACTGAATCTTTGTATAAAAAGAAAAAAAAAACAACTTTTGTAAAATTGTTATGTTTATGCTTTATGAAATTTTTATTTGAAATTGTTTTGCAAAATTGTTATATTTCTGTATGAATGTATTTTTTATTGGAATAATAAGAAGTTCTTATCTGACTTTGGCTTGCTTCCTTTGTCTCATTCGTTGATTCTCCTCAGTTATGCTTCATTACTGTGAAAGCTTTTTCTTTTCTTTTTTTTTGCCCGTGGGAGGTTTGCAGCTTGTTTGCTGGAAGAATGGCTGCATTTCACCCTCACCCTGCCCTCCAGTGACACGGACACAATTAGATTAGGGTCAGGGTGTGAGCACCAGGGGTACCTAACCATCATTTCCAATTTGTTACTTAAAAATATGAACTAAAAACATGGATGTTTTCCAAACAGTTGAACCTGCTGCTGAGTGGAGCTGTAAACAGCCTCACCTCTTCCTGTCTTGTAAATACCAGCGTGAAAATATCTCTCTCAAATGAGCAAATTATATCTTTGGAGCGACTGGCTGCTAAACACAGAAACCTGACGCACCTCGCTCCCAGTGGCAAACATTCAGATTTAGCTTTTTCTTCCCCCGAACACCCTCCTAGAAAAGTTTCTGTAAAATCTCACTGCAGTGCTTTCAATTCTAAGAGCGTCTGACTGCTCGCTCCTTAGAGCTAGCTAGCTCTCATCAAAGCAGTATAAATAATTTATCTCCATCTCTTACAGCCCATGGCATTTAATTAGAGAGCCGCTTTTATACATTTGTTAGATAATTACTCTACTTGACACAGATAATGATACAAAACAGCAGTGGATAAACCAAAGAGCCTGGTTTAAGTTACAAACTAACAAGAAAATATGATTTTAAAAATACCGACAGCCTTCTTGTTCTCTGCTTCCCTGCTTATGGTGATGACCTAGAATGGGCAGGCAACTTATTAGCGCCTCTGATTTCCAGTAAAAGCTCTGAGGTTTATAAATGAAGCTTTGCCTGCAGTTGGTAATTAAGCTTGTTTTTGAGAACCTCCCAGCTTTGGAGTGGCAGAGAGAGTTGTTTTCGCCTCAAATTCTGCAGCTCCTTGATCTCTCAACACTGCTGCCCCACCTGATGCCTCAACTTCAAATCTACCTATGATGCATAATGCATGGCCAGAGCAACCAGCAAAGCAGCGTTCACAGGACAAACTACTCACTTGACCTGCACAAATAAAAAGTCCCAGAGCCTCTGATTCTAGTTTTTAACCTTTTAAAGGACTCGGGCACATGTTGCATTTAATCTCTGTGCAGATGACTCACATCCTCATGATATAAGTGGAACATCCTCTTGTGAAGTGGACCATCATGGGTGAAGTTTCTCGTAAACGTGGCGCTAAGATTGCATATTTCCTTTGATGTATCCAGACTGCACATCCTCCATATGCTTTCCCACATTGATACTGTAACACGGTCTAAAATCCAAAGGATTATGGGAAACAATGAATCACTTTTAGATGTCGCACGTCTTATCGTAATGTCTCATGGGAGTGCATGAGATCTGTGAGGGCTGGGTCCCATGACAGTGTAATGTTTTGAGTACTTGTAATGGTCAAACAGTGCTGGGAAGTAACTTAATCTATTTACTCAAGTCCTGCAGTTAGGCTCAATTCAGAGGTGCTTGTACTTTCCTTGAGTATTTTGATTTTATGCTTCTACTCCACTACATTTAAGAGAGAAATATTTGACTTTTTACACATTTACTTAACAGCTACTATTTTTTCAAATCTAGATTTTACATTAAAGACAAAAAGCATTTGATAACCTTATAAATACTCTGGAATTGAGAATTTCCCGATAAACTTTAATTTAACTGACTGTTTGAAACCCAAAAAAAATACAGATTTGTGCAGAATCATCTCACAAGACTTCAGATTTATCCTGTGACCCATAGGATGGTGCCCAACACCTAGGTTTGGAACCACTGGAATAAACTGTGTAAGCAGTTAAAACTACCAACAGCTTGACCAGCTTCAACAGTAAAATGCTTTTTATACACTGATCAGTATTATTCTAATAACATACATATAATAGTATATACTAGTCAGGGGCCATTTTTTTGCAGAACAAGTAAAGTACATGTATCTATAGTTATGCATGTTTACCAAGGACCAATGTGTAGGGCATCTAGCAGACTGCATCTCCCTCAGTTCAACCTCCCATTCCAAGCACAAACGAGAAACTACAGTGGCTGCAAAACAGCAAAAAATGCAGACAGCCCTATCTAGAACCAGTGTTTGGTTTGTATGTTCTGGGCTACTGTAGAAACAGCATCTGTAGATATAAAAGGCTCATTCTAAGGTAATGAAAACATAGTGATTCTTATTTCTAGGTGATTGTACTCTAATGAAAACATTGTCACGCAAATTATATTCCATTTCTGCCAGTAGATCCTCTTAAATGTTACACACTGGACCTTGAAGTTTAAATCCCTACATTCAGTGGCGGGGTCCACCATTTCTGTGCTGGATTCAGATTGCCCAGGAAATGATGCATGCATGTAATCCAGAGTTCGATCTCACACTCACTTTGGAAGAGCCCAGCCCCTCAGCAGGGAACCACTGGAATAAACCACCTAAATATATATAAAGTAGTTCAAACCAGCTCCACATTGACCAGCTACAACAGGAAAATGCTGCTCACACTCTGATGATTCAGCTAATAATATCATGTATAATAATATATCAGCCACAGGGGACATTGTTCTGCAGATGAAGTACTTTGCTTTTGATACTTTTATTTTACTGCCAATACTTACTGTACTTGTATGAATGCTAGAGACCTTTACTTACAAGAGTATTTCCAAATTGTGGTATTTCTACTTAAGTAAAAGCTCTGGGCACTTCTTCCACTACTGACAGCAAGGCTGAATTAACTACCAGGCAAACTGCCCCAGTCTGGGTCCCAGGCTCCAAAGGGCTTCAAAGGCTTGTGGTAATTTGATTAAATGCAAATTTGTCAGGAAAATGCACCATCTAATATCAAGTGAAATGATAGAGGCTGTAAGAGATCCCATACTTGTTTGGCAGTGATCTCAACATCGGCATTACCATTCTTCTTTACATGAATTGAGAAATAATTCAAGTATTTACAGTGTATTTTAGAAGGCATGTCTATTTTCATGTGGCATACTGAGCTGGTCGCACTGTTCAGAATGAGCATGTTATTCACAGTCATTTCAAGCTGTCCTGCATCCACGTCAGTTGTATCAGTGAATCTGAAATGAATGAATGTGACTATCTCTCACTACATAATTGCAAAGGGATTACTATTTTATCATTCCCTTTCAAGCGGAAGGCCTTCCAATTGTGGATAGTAAAATAAATCATTATCCAAAATTGCTGTGAAATAACAGACGTGCTGCAGGAGAGAGAGATTGCCCCGCCTGAGTCTCATACACACACACACACACACACACACACACACACACACACACACAAGAAAATGGACTATGATGGAGGCACACAGTGAGTTAAATGAGGGGAAATAATAAGGAAAGAGGAGGTTATCAAGCTCTGAGCCTGGTTCATTCAGCCAGCCAGACTGCAAGTCATCACATATGCAGACTTTACTCTGAAAGCTCCAGCGTCAGGGCTTTCTCTCCCCCTCTCTTTCTGTTAATGGAGTCTATTAGGACTTGGCTTGTAGGGGAAATAGGACTGAAATCAGAGGTCAGCGACCCTCCTTTATGTTCCTGGCTTGCCAGCACCACAACCGCAGCCACCACCACTGTGCCATAATCACCATCATCACCATCCCCATCATCATCATCATCATCATCATCATCATCATCACTGATGCTATCTGCCTGTCATACACTGTCATTCCCCTTTCAGTCCTCACTGTCAGTGTTATCATCAAAACCACGAGTATCATCAGGACCATTGTTATACTGCTAGCCTAATATTACTCCTCCTCCTCCTCGGATTCTCCCTTAAATAATGCATATTTCCTTAAACGAAGCCTCATAGTAAATTAGATTCTACACCTAATTACCATGTTGCAATTAGCAGAAGAAATGAGAGAGGATCTAAGAACATCGCCCACAACAAAGTGTGCCAGATTAGATGTTGTTTTTGTCTGTTCTGTTTTTGTTTTGTGTTTAAGCTCCAGAAATATGTATGAAGAGCTGCAGCTCAGATTCATTTCTCACTGAAACTGTAAGAGCATCAGTTCTTTTGAAAACTGAACCTTCAGAGAGAGCCCGACTCGACCCCAAAGAAGCAACAGCTCTGAGAGAGATTTGTGGGTGACACACTATAGCAACCAGCGGGGGGGGGAGGTAACCAGGAAACCTCTGCCAGCTGATGTCACTGAGCATGACCTTGTTGCAGAACTCTGGGTGAACCAGCGAACACGTCTGAGTGTTATGCAAAGTAGCAAGGGTGACTTCATAAGCATAGGTTTTCAATGGGAGGCTTAGAGTTTGACAAATAAAAATATTTTTTCAAAAGCAGGTCTGCTGTAGCACTCTCATTGGATGGATTAAACCTCATTTAAGAGCCATATTTTGCTTCATTAAAGGAGTGTGTAGGATTTAGTGTCATCTAGCAGTAAAGTTTTGAATACAATTCACCCTTCAGCTATATCTAGAGCCAGAGTCTCAAGGTGCAAAAGACTTTCTATACTGGCGTCCTGACAGGCAGCACCAAGAGGGTTACATTTACACCAGGAGGTGCAGGACGAGGGCTGAGAGGATCATAAAAGACCTCAATCAACCCAACATCAGACTCTACTCTCTGCTGCAGTCAAGGAGGAGTTTGCCTGAAGGCTAAGACAGAGAGAATGAAGAGGAGTTTCTTCCCTCAGGCCATTCAGGTCCTGAAACAGTGACTTCACACACACACACAGAACTTATAATCCATTCTGCCACACATCACTGCCCTACTGATGTCACCTTATATTGCATGTATTATATTGCACTGATCATATCATTTCATTTTTCTGAAATGCACACTCAACATTGAAAATCATTACTGATTGTATTGTTCCGCCATTCACTGTATGTTGTGCTGTGTATGATTGTGTATGTGACAATAAAACTTGATTTGATTTAGATTTTGACATAATAAGATCAGATCATCACAATGTGATTCTGCTGGCAGTTGATAAACTATAATACTGAATTATCACCCAGCCCTAATGGAGACCTTCTGGTTAGATTATATGGATCTGTTTAAATTAATGACAGAAAAACCATGATGCATTCAGCTGACAAATAAGCATGTACGTCAATGATAATTGTGCAAAGCATGTGAGTATGTGCTGGGCTGCATGTAGGGGTGTGAGTACTGTAGACTCAGAGTCTCTGGGTTCACGCTCAGTCCTCAGAAGATGTAACTCCAAAGCTCAAGGTAAATGAGTCCATTTGAATACAAATCCGGGTCGAACTGGGTCACAATCATAATTGTCTGTGTAATTAGATTCACCCTCCGAGTCTCTGGCTTGTGTCAGTCCGACAGACAGCGGCAGTGTACTCAGGAGAATGGACCAAAATACACTGTTAGCCTGTGGAGCCAGGGGGTCAAACGGTCAAGAAGAGGTGAGGACACGCGAATGCACATTCTCATATAATGGTCCCTGGTGTAATGATGTTTTTGTCCCTGCCCTTTCCCACTCTCATTAAGGCATTCTTGGTAGGTCACATTGCTTTAAGAACTATAGATGCAATGCTTTGCGGGTTTATGTACACTAATGATCTCAGTTGTTATGGTACTGTCATGGCATTGGCTGTCGTTCAAAACAACGTGTTGCTATGTTGCTTCAGGTCAGCGACCAAAATAACTGCTTTGTCACTTCTTACCTCTGAAAGGCTCGTTTTTAGCCCACTGTTTGACTCCCTGTGTACAAAGTGTACCTCGATTCACACAGCCACACTCAAGAGTCCACAATCTGAAGAGCTTGGATTTCATTTACAACATCTAAGCGAGATGTCGAGCTTTATAAAAGCAGGTATGATTTTCAATCTCTGCTGCCATTATATTGGTAGTGAGGAGAGACACTTATTAGTTGAAGTCAAGGTCTGAGACGCTTTGAAAAGTCCTCTTCTCTCTTCTACAGGTTAACAGTGTGAATTTGCATTAATCACCATGACAACTGCCTCCCGACTGTGTGTTATGCCTGGCAGAGAGAAGAAGAAAGCAAGCAGCAGAGAGATGGCGATAGCCTCATGACAAGATGTGTTTTAATTTCACACTTTGTGAATATTTGCACTTCAGACTTACTGTAACGCATCCCGCTTTGCTCAAATCGCAATTATTGTAGGAAAGGATGAGGTCGATGCTACAACCTCTATTACTTCTTGCTTTTAAGAACAGATATGTCCACCATGTCTTAGAAAGCCATAAAATGTATTACAGTGTTTCCATCCATCTACCTATTTTTTTAATATGTTTATTATATGCAGGGTTGCAAAGGCTAAAGCAAAACGCGGGAGACAGCTTGCTGGTCTATCACAGTGTTAACACATACATAACATATTCACATGTGCAGGCAATTTAGAGTTTAAAATGCATGTGATCTGCATGTCTTTGGAGATTTCAGCCATACCAGCAGCATGGCTTTATAGACAACAGTATTGGTCGGTCAGTCCAGCACTTTGGTCCAAACTGAAACAACAACAACAACAACAACAACAACAACAACTACACGATGGATTGCCATGAAATTTTGCACAGACATTTATGGTTGCCAGAGGGTGAATCCTAATGACCGTGGTGATCCCTTGACTTTTCTTCTAGCACCCAGTTTACACTGTTCCTGTAAAATATCTCAACATCCACCCATCCATCCAGTAAATTTTGAACGGACATTTATAGAATAGAATAGAACTTTATTGTCCAGCCGAGGCCGGAAAATCACCTTTGGTTGATGGTTCCTCTGGTTCCCTCAGAATGAACTGTAATCGCTTGCTCATCTTTTGACTTTTCCTCTAGTGCTACCGTCAGATAAAAATGTTAATTTGTCCAATATTTTAGCTTATGACAATCTCATCAACCTCTGTGTTAAGTGCTAATTAGCAAATGTAAGGACACAACACGCTAACTAAGATGCTGAACCTGGTCTGGGTGATTGATGATGAGTCATTGTGAGCATATAAACCATGATATACTTATTAAACTGATCAAATAGGCTTCTAATATGTTAACAACTTATTTGTTGTCTACTCAACAGCAGTAGTGATTAGTTATATTCCTCGTTGACGCGACACAGCGGCCTGTCCTCTGAACGCACACAGACTTATTTGAAATCTGTAAATCAAACAAGATGACCCTTGCAGAACAGAGCATTGCTAAGATTAGTAGCTGTATTTGACTTTGAGTTATACATTGAAAAGTCCATTTACTGAAATAAACTGACACCGTATTAGACTGCTAATTGTAAAAGCAAACAGGTAACAGGTAGAATTATCATGAGCTGTTCAAGAATTAACTTTGTTAAATGGTTGTGTACTTTCTTTTCACTACAAGTATGTAAATGTAGCCATGTTAAGTCAATCATCAGGTTTTATGTGTTTGATATTTACATTTCACTTCATCATCTCTCATTAAAACCTGAGGCTACAAAACCAACGCTCATGCAGAATATTAATCCCCCTCCCTCTCTACCTCCATCTCAGGAATTAATTTTGCAATGCACACCAGTATTCTTTGGACTAGACCCTAATTAATTTTTGGTCACACTAATTAATTATCGACTGAAAAGTGAAGAGCATGTAGGAAATACTGTGGCATGTGACAAGGAAGAGGGGAGATAAAAAAAAAAAAAAGTTGCTCCCGGTGTTGGAGACAGCGGGGTGATCTACATGCAAAACAGCGTGACAGTATGTAAAGTGAAAATAAGGTGAAAAGTGGTTATATCACATTTGGAACTTTGAACTTTTAATATAGTGTGTGAATTGTCTGTGTGTGTGTTTCATACACTTTTAAGTCGCTCGCATCACACTGTAGCATAAATACACATTAAGTCTGTATTAGCGTGAACACTCATCAGTTTGTTGCTCTCTACTGTAGGTTACACATGGCTAATAGTTTTCACAGCCACATTGGGGGGGAAAAGAAATGATAGAATCAGAGAACAGGGAGAAAGGGCATGCACTTCCTATTTTTAGCTGACATGTTATCTAGCATATTTCAGAGATTAATTGCTGGTCCCTTTGGAAGAAGACATCTGTCCTCCAATTATTAAAGTGATTGTTTTGTTTTGCCAGCTTATTCTTTGGGTCAAGGGGTCCCATAGTAAAATATAAATGACTTGAGCCGCGGACGGCCTCTCCCGCATGCTGATGCATAATGCTTCTGAGACAACACTTAGGAATGTTAAAAGGTTTCATAACCCTGGATCGACATTGAGGCTAATGGTAGCTATTCTCTGGGAAGCGAGTGGCCTTTTAGTACTACAGACTGCTTGGAAAAAAGCCGGCACAGAGAGCCAACGCGACACTGTGGTTATGTAGAATCCTCACATCTCCACTTTTGGTGATTTTCATAGATTGGTGTTTTATCATCAGACTGAAACCGAAGTTGTTTATCCTTCCTTCTTGACATTTTGATAGGATGCTTTAAAACCACAATGATAAGCTATTTTTATAGATGGAATTTGTTTTCTTTTTACCACAGTTACCCTCTGTGGTAAAAAGCAACAACATGTGCAGATTGTGGAAATTCTTTACATTCATAGTCACCTCCTTTCATTCTGTACATGGTAATAAAATAAAATCCTCCTCAGATGGAGAGCGACTCCAAAACCACAGTGATATACCAGCTTTATGTGTCTGAGTGTTGGTAGAAATATGTAACCGAGAGGCGGCGAGGATGACTGACTGCACCACGTCACGTCCAATCACTGCAGCAGACAGGCAACAGGTTACTTTGCATTTTAATTATGAGAAGGTCAGGCCAGGGTTTGTTCGCCAGCGTTGTGCTTCATGTGATTAAACATGCACCGGACGCATAATTTATAGAGCACGGAGGACGCTCTGACCCCATCACAATTTTACAATCTCCCACAAGCCTTTGTTGGTGCAACGTAAATAATGGCAGTAATTTACAGCAGAAAGATGAAGGTTGCTGGTGGGAAAGAAGGAAAAAAATCAATGATACATGTTTAGGCAATTTCATCAACTCTCCGTTTCTTCAAAATCATACTAGTTCCAGGCATTTTTCCTTGTCGCACTTTTGTGTTTTTAATGAGTGTTCTCGCCAAAGGAAACAGGAAACATCAATGGCCAAAGAGTAGGATTCCCACAGTAAACCTGCGGTTGCAAGTTCTTGTGATGTTTTCTAGTTCTTGTCACCCAACAGATTTCACTGTGGGTCTCATTATGTATTCCCACTGTGCTATTTTGAGGGCCAGTAAAACTGCATGGCTGACATTGGTTACATTCTGTAGCTGGAGAAATTCAAAAACCCCAGTACCCTCCAGCCTGCCCCAACAGCAACTACAAAAAGAGTTGCCCCTTTATTCCCAATTTATTTCCCATGGAATACTGCTCTAATTCACATCCACTTGTCCCCCCACCCCCCGGCCCATAAAAGCTTACAGATGCCATTCACTTTGCTTCAGAACAGTAGCCTGGCCCTACTCCATAAGATCCAGTTCTCAGACTTTAGCTTTTCCCATTTGCATACTGTAACACAGCAGGGGAGGGAGGGCTAACTTTCTCACATGGGAGGCCAAAGACTGTGACATAATTGTTTGGCACATTATTAACACTCGCTGGCTGTGAATGCCGCCTCCCATGCTTGGCTGAAGAATACACTCTGGCAGAAATTGGACGTTTTGTCATTTGAGCAAAAGGGAGGGGGTCGCTATCAAAATAATGCGTTCCCACCCGCCCTCTAGGAAATGCTTGCCCACCCATGTCCTACTGATGTCAACACTGAGCAAAACAAAAAGAGCAACAACCTGTCGTAGCCTCTGGGCTGCCCCGCTCTTGGGCTCGGGGCCCAATAATGTCATTTTAGACAGCAGCACTTTCAATGACAATAATCCACCGTCATCATGCTGGTAATGGTGTTTTTCAATATTGCTCTCCAGGTCCACTTGCAATCCAAAACCATAAGCATCCTTTAGTGTTTTTGAACAGACACCAGACCAGAAAAACAGTGAAGGTGACGACATCCCTCCCCTTCAGCTCCTCTGCTGATATTACTCTTGGCCTTTAAGAGCCTCTGGAAAATTCCCCTATGATGAGCTGGAGGCGTCTGCTTAGTGGAGAGGTGATTTCCATAAACCAGGTCACTGTGGTGGTGGTAAGGACTGTGATCACTCACATCCACTTCACCATGAGGGCATACCGTTGTTTTGTCCCTCTGCCAAGCTCCAGTCGCTTCCTTTAGATGGGTAAAGAGGGCGTTTGGTTCAGCAAACATGGAGGCAGGCCTGCCGTGGCGGGAAAGATAAGAGGAAGGGAGGCTCAAGTTAGTTCTTCACTCAGTAATAATATAATACACCCTGAAATATTTTCCATTAGTTTCTTAACTTTAAGTTAATCAAGCTGTTTGCGGACATGTGGCACACAATATATGGGTCTTAAATTAACTTTGAAAACACACTATACATATCTGTAGAAATATGAGGTCATGGTGAAAATTGCTTCATTCTGTTAGTTCTTGGGTATTATTTGGCACAAAATGAAAGTGCAAGACTGACTCACAGCATAAAGAGGGAACACCAACAGAAAGAGAAAGAGGTTTTCTATTCCCCTTTCTGTTGCTGCACACTCTCATTTTGAAATGGGAGCTGATGGTGTCCTGTGGTCGCCTTGAGGTTGCCAGTCAAGTCTGCTGTTGTTTTGTCCAACCAAGAGTCCAAAACTCAAACACATTCAGTTTGATATCATATAAGGAAAAAAAAAAACAATTAAGCAGCTCAAACTGAATGTTTTGGTAGTTTTGCTTGAAAAATGACTTGATTGATTGTCAAAATTGTTTCTGATTGTTTTTCTGTCTGCCATCAATGAATGGAGTAATCTATGTTAGCACTACTGCCAACCAGCTGAGACATCTGAAACTCACTGTTACCAGTTAAGAAATAGTCCAACTTATTCGTCCAAAAGCTTTTTTTGCTTTGATTACACAATTACAATACAATATTACAATGTTTAACATGCTAAGTAGTGAGCTTTAGAGGTGCTTGGAAGGTGGATATTGTAACTGTGATTGGAAGCAGGCATGCTGTTTCCCTGTTTCCTGTCTTTATGCTAAGCTATGCTAACGTCTGCTGGCTCCAGCTCCATATTTACTGGATACACAGCATCAGTCTTTTTTAAAATCTTGCAAGAAAGCAAATAAGCGTATTCCCCAAAATGTCTAAATGTCTTTTAAGGTGTCCCCATCAGCAGCAGCTTTAAGTTAATTCTGACTCTATTTTAGTACATTTCCACAAGATCTCTGCAAATAGAGAACAAGGTGCAGAAGGTGTTTTGGTATCAACCCATCCAATTACACCCCATTCTCGCAGATAGCTACAAGAACTGCAGGTAAGGCCCTCATTTCTCCAAAATGCATGCAGACATGTATTTAAAAAATTTATGTATGTCTTGTTTGTCATTTCAAGTTCGATCTTGAGCTTAAACACTGACATACGTATGGTCTGCTTGTTGAAATTTAGCTCAGTGTACAAGATTTGTTTCCCTTCAAAGCGCTCTGCTATGAGGAGAGAGAACCCAGTAGAACTTAAGCACCAATCTGCTGCAGATGCACTTCTGATATGAATTTTAAAAAGGGAAGAGATGAGAAGAGATTTTGAGTTCACACCAACAGAATGTTGATGCACACACAGACAGACCATCAACGCTCCAACCCTGAACTCATTTATTTGTTGTTTGTTTTCAAGTCATGGTTGGAACATACAACAACAAAAAAAAAAAAACATCTCAGCCCAGTTTATATTTTAATTAGTTTACCACTGTTGCATATACAAATCATAATTCTGCCAACACCCCTCAGTTAATGGATCCCAATAAATGAAATGTACATTTTGAAAATTGAGCAGGCACACTTCCAGAATAAAGGCCTAGTTAATCATACGCAGACAGTTATTCATTGATTCTCCGCATCAAGTTGACTTCTGATACCGCACTTCCTTCTTATTTCTCCGCCAGCTATTCATTCCTTTTATTTGCATGACAGACTTCGTGCAAGAACCATCCTTTTTTTTTTTTCTGACATTGTTTGGTTTTGTCGGTACGTATCCTGTTGTTTTGTTTTGAGGGTGTAAAGGTCTTTGGGAGACTGAGACAGCCGTATCAACCCTGTTTAGCATAAAGCTTGTGGCTGGCCCCGTCCGTGGCCTAATGAAAAGTAGAAGATAGGCTATGCTTGTCATGCTTGGCTAGCCCTGTGATCGGCAGACTGTGGACAGTTACTCCGCTTGCATGCCAATTAATCTCACCCTCTGAATTTCCCACCGTCCCTGTTAATGGAAAAAAAAGTCTGAGGGTTGCTTTTGAACAAATAGTCATCACAGCAATGCATGTTGGATTTATGTGCATGGCTCAGACTTTATCTGGACATTTTATAGTTTCACACAGATTGATTTTGCTGAATTCACTTTGCATGCTTCCTTCAGATATGGACTTTAGAGTCTAATGGTTTTATTTAGCTACCGATAAAATAAGGCAGTCCCAGTTGTGTAGGATTACAGCTTTCCACGGACGGTTAGATGCCTCTCAGGATCATATTTTCCACCTTTTGATATGGTGCACTGGTTAAAGGGCACTTTCAGCCATATTAGCATGCTGCTCAGGCAGCCGCTGAACATTATTATTCTCTTTTATTTATATGTCAAAGCAGTGGGAGGAACCTGGATCCCAGCTCGGGCTCAAACGCTCCTGGCTCTGTCTCAACAGACAGCCTGAGTGTCTTTAAATGGCCAGTCATCACCATCGGAGAGCAGATAAAGATGGATTTCAGATGAAGATTCATCGGGTGAAAACAGACCTGAGCTTGCTGTTTTCTGGCCCTCATCATTCATCACGCATCATCTGCTACATGCTTACACAGAAATACATAAAATAAAAAATAATCTGAAAAGCACTCATACAGCTATTTTACAAATCAACAAAGAGCTGACAAAAAAAAAGCCCATTCATCATTAATAATAGACGTGTTGGCTAAGCTCACAAGGCAAGTGAGGAATCCAGGTTACAATTTATGGGATAAATATTTCATCGCTAACATCTGTCTGTATATTCTGTGCCAGTGTGTTTTGAAGTTGTTACAAATGAACGTCAAACGGAAAGTAAGTGAACAAGCCGTCGAGGGAATGGAACAAAGATGTAGCAGTGCTGGGAGGGGAGAGGAAGATTCACAGGAAGAAAAAAGTGAACAGCAAACAATTTTCCTTGGCTCGTCAAACAAATTAAATATGCAGTTTGGCCGACGTCACAGTGTTGCTCTTGCACAGAAGGAAAACAAAAAAAAATTAGGAAAAGGAGAGAGGGGCAGGGGTGGTAATCAGGAGGAGGAGGGGGAGTGGGGGTGAATTTGTGCCCTCCTGTGCTCCCCCTTCTCGCCTCTCTCTTGGGGCCGCGCCACGGCTTGGACAGTACACGCATTCTTCCACAGCTTATCCCAGGACTCTCTCAATTAAGTGCTAATAGGCAACCACACAAAAAGAGCTCTCAAATAAAAAAAAAAACAAGGGGGGGTTACTCACTTTGCTTACATTCAAATTATTTCAGGCTCCTTTTTTCATGACTTTGAGGGGAAATGCCCACCTAATTGCCCATACTGTTTCCTATCTCCTGTTTTCTTTTTTGTCTGGATTTTTGATTTGATTATGCCCCTGAGGAATTCCCCCCCCAACACAACTGTCTGCTCACTTGAACATGGTCAATAGCAGAGCAGCACCTAAGATGGAACATGACAGCACTGCTTTGACAGTCACTTACAGCCGCGGGGCATAGGTCAAAATGTCAAACGGCCCAGCTTGACAAAGTCCTGCGTTCTGACAGACATTTTTTTAAAACGCTTATTGTGAGAAATACCAATAAGTTAACCATTCAAATTAGCAGCAGCTTCCTTCCTCTTGCTAAACAGCTTCCACTGCCATTGTACAATCTGGAAGAAAAGAATAACACAGAACATGAATACAAAGCGCCTATAGCAAAGCACCACACTGAGTAGAGACTAAAGCAGTTGCCACATCAGAGCACATCCATATGAAATGAGTTACTGATCAGGCTGTTTTTCAGCTTCAGAGAATATGGCACTGAATCAAAAACCCACACTTTCAAAAAGGAGGCAACCCCCCCCATTCCCCCTTTTTACCACCACCATCACCACTGCCTCAGCCATCCCCCCTAACAACCAAAAAACAAGGCTCATGAGCCAAGCAGGCTGTGCTCCCCAGCGCCTGTGCGTCTGTATGTGAGAAAGACTTGTATGGTTATTGTTGTTCCGTGTGTATGTCCGTCAGGGTCTTTGATCAATTAATTATGTGTGCTTTCAGTGGTTAGTTTTTTTTTCTGTATGTTGTCTTTCGACTTTACAAGTGCTCTCCAGTAGAGCCATCGGAGCAGGTAGCAGACCAGGCAGAGCTTCATCAATGATAACAAAAAGTCCCCAGTATATCACCAACCTTCACCACTTTATGTTTCCTCGCCTTATCTGCCTTTTCTTCCTTTATTTCTCAAATTCATTGCCGCCCGCACTACATGAAGTCATGTTATTTTGCCTGCAATCAAATCCCAAGACACTTCAGCTTGGTTGAAAACAAAGTCGCTGAAGGTCATTTCTGAAAAGCACTGAATACCACTCCAAGTTCAAAAGCAATAAAAGAGTTTTTCCCTCATCTGCATCCTCTCGAGAGAGCTTTTCTTCCTCAAGTGCCGGAGCGGCCACAAGGACAACTACAAACAGTCATAATTTAAATATAGTTAGTTACACAGGCCTTTCTCAGAGGCAGAGCTGCTCTGGAGGCCGTAATAATCTCAGCGTGGAGGTAAATATTAGCGGAAGACCCAAAAACGAGTTAATTTGAGCCGGTAACAAAAGTAATGCTGTGAAAATATATGTATAACTCTAGACGGGTGACTGAGCAGCTCCACTGTGAGATGTGAGAGTGCGCAAGGGTGTCGAAAACAAACCGGAATGACTGATAGACTGCAGCACAAACTGCATGAATCACAAAAGTAATTGGTGGAAAATGTTCAATATCCCAAGAAAAAAACCTCCCCTGCAGTTCAGAGCCGCGTAACTAAACTCTATACGAAAAAAGCTAGACTTATCTGACTCTAACTAGCTTCATCATTAGATATTATCACTTTTCAAGGCCTGCTTATTGACAAAAAGTGTTGGCTCCACCTGCTGACTCTTGATCCATCCAATTAGATCATTTCTGTCTGGAAAACTGTTTTGAATCTAAGCACTTCTTCTCCTCCTATCTGCCAAAAACAACCACCAGATTTGTTTCCCAGACTAGGCAACCGCCCCATTACTCCGTGCTGAGCGCACTGGGGGGCTGAACCAATGGAGAATGTGCCATTAAATCATGTATCAGGGTAATCCGGAATCGTTTTACACCCAAGTCGGCTTTGAAGAGCACCGAAACTGGCTTTGCTGTTTAGCCATGGTCCTGCAACCCTCCATCCCCTTCCCCCCTTCTGTTTTCTTTTCAGTGTATCCTGGGAACCTGGAGAAGCAATTACATCATTATGACTCTCCCTTTCAGCTCGTCCGATTGGTTTTGTGGGAACCTTGGTGCAGGAAGGAAGGAATCGCAGGTGTGTTTATAATTAGGACAATAGAATGAGCAAAGGAACTGTGCAAATGTTCTCTGTCCTGCTTGTGGCGCAGATGGAGAGGTGTTTGCTGTGATTATTTGCATGTGTTTTTCCATTTATGATATCAGCTAAATATATCTTTTATCATCGTTTGTGTTCTGGCGAGCACTTTAACTGAGTAATGAATGAAAACAACCACTCAGACCGTTTGAACAAAACCAAAAGTGATAGGTCACATGTGTTTGGCCTCATTAACTGACTATTAAACCTTTTGTGTAACTGTGGCCCCCCCAGCCAGGTTGTTTACATTTGGACCTCCATCTCTCCCCCTGAAGAGTCTATAATCTCAAAGGCGCACACAGAGCAGACTCAGCGAAGGCTCAGACCTGTCCATTAGCTTCAACTCCCAAACAGCTATTGTAGCGGCACAGCGTGTGGTACACTCTGTGGCATGTGCGCTTCTAAAAAAAAAAAAACACTGTGACACACTGTTTCTGTCTTTTGTTCCCTCATTCTCTCCATGTGCAATATTTGTTGTGCTGTTCCTTGTGAAGTGGAGTTCCCATGCGGCTGGCTGCCGTCTTGGCGTGAACCTGCTGCAAAAAGAATAGGCCACAGTTTTATTTATAGATGAGGCCTGCTATGACTGCATAATGAACTGGTGAATATGTTGCAGAGATGCAAAGCACACCTGTCACTTCATACATGATACAGTGATGAAAGCAAGAGGGCGTAAACAGAAAAAACAACAACTTTATAGCGTTGTAATTTTGTACAGCGAGTTTTCTTTATCTTTCAGTTAAAGAAAGTTTTGCTGGGCCAGGTTTCAAAGTGCAATTATCATGGAAATGAGTTCTTCTACAATAAAAATGGGACATATCTCCAGTAAATACACTTGACACAGAGATTAGATTTGGGAAGAAGTTAAAAAGCTTCCCATAACTCTTTGAAATTCATTGGCATTGCAAATCGATTCTGACAGGTAGTTTCACAAGGTTTATTTTCTAGTATGTACATCGATGTGGCGTGCCCTACTAAACTTATTTTCAATTTGCTCAGTTTCGCTCCGTTCACTTGAGGTCAGAGTATCTCAGCGGGGAGAAACCTGGGCTGTGAATCTTCCATCTCTTGCCTCCGACTCTTTTGCACTTCAAAGTCTCACAGCGCACCTTGAGATCCCCAACTCTGCATCTCAGATGGAGAATAAAAGAGATACATTATGCTTTGAAGAAATTGATCCCCGAAGATGGCAAGCTGGAAGTCAGCCAGTGTGGTTATGATACTGTTATGGTTCTGTTATGAGGCTGTTTTTTATCCTTTTGTGAAAGCGATACTATTAGATCTGCTATTACAAGTCAATAATCTTCGTCCCCGGTGTTGCCACTGTGCTGATGTGTTTTGGATGTCATGTCACGCGGAAGGGAAAGGTTGTCTGCAGTAATATCTCACGACGCAGCTGAGATTTGACCCAATTTGTTTTCATTTACAAACTCCTTTCCTTTTAAAGCTAAACACTCCCTCCTGTACTGGCAGTAAATCTGCACTCCACCAGATGGAATTAAATAGAAAAGGTAGGCTTTATCACAACTTGATTTGTCCAAATCTGCTGCACTCTGCACTGAATCTCTATATTACTGCCACATATCAGAGAACAGCAAGCTGGAGCATACAGCAAATTCAGCAATCAATGTGAATGTGAAACATGCTTACTGTTCAGTGGACCGGATGGGGGGGAAAAAAATCCTTACTCCTGACACAACATTATTTCTATGAGTCTATTAGAAAATAACAGCATTTGCAAAGACGGGGGAGGAATACATTATCAGCAGTTAGGCTGAAATGACAACACACATTATACGGCGATTAGTTTACACAAGGCAGCTAATGGATCCAATCACAGCACATTAATAAACAAGACACTTAGCTTTGTATCTACCTGAAGAGCCTCATCAATCTTTCATTGAGATAGCCACAGCTGGGCCAGGCAGCACGGGTCCAATATTGTGACTGCTGGGGAACAATATCTATATCCTGTGCTGGCACTGCTACCAGTTATGCAGAAGTAAGAATAAACGCTACTCAGAATGAAAGAGCAATCAGTAAGATTATTCCTTCTGCCCCGCTGCACAAAATGACCATCATATATCTGCAGGAGTTGATAGGATTGCTGATCAATACCAATGAATCAATGATTACTTTGCCAGGTGCTCTCATAATCCCCCTCCCCCCAACCCACTGGCATTTTCAACAGTGGGGAGCGCTGCAAGAAGGTAGAAACAGGCATTATGAGGCATTTCAGCTATGGAGACTAATAATCTTCATTCTCAAGCCAACAAAAGCAAATGGAAGCAAATGCCAAAGCCGTGTTATTGTCGCAGCATTTAGCACAGTGATATATTACCTATTTACCGGATGTTTCTCTAATTAGCTCGCTTCCTTGTCTCCGTGTGAAAGTACTGCTTCATTGTTTCTGTCAAGCACAAGCCCACAAACTGTAGCTCAAAATGAGTGGAGGTGATGCTGCTGTGGCAGTGCGGGGGGGGCTTGTGTACGAGCAGATAAGTTCTATGATGCTGTTAAAATTCCTAATAGCCACCAATGGAGAGCAGTAAAATAAATAAATGGCGTAAACAAAATGAAATGTCCTAATCAGACACATACTGTAATGCCCGCAGCACTGTAGTGAGGACAAAAAAAAGCATCAGATCTGCAACGCTCATTCCCAAACTGTCTGTAGACTTAAATCGATTTTACACGGTTGATGGGAAATATGATTTTATAGTCTTTATGCGTGTCCCCTGTATTCACACGCCCAGCCTGTCAACATACTTCAGCCGGAAAAGAAAGAAATCAACTCCAGATCTGTGAGTATACGCAGAGATCAATCTATTATTCAGTCAATTAATCACCTCAAAAATGCATGTTTATCAGATGTCTGTAACACTTTCATTCTGATGGATTACATGCATTACGGCCCTGCTGCCGATCTGATTTGTATTCCTTGCTGTGCTGATTACAAAATTACACTGCTGATGCATTGGTTTTCTCCATCCAAGATTGATGGCACTGATGAACAAAAGGGAACAACCAAATAAGCCTGTGGACGAAAAAAAAGAGCTAAAAATCAAATGGCTAAATAAATGCAAAGGTAAAAAGAGTGACTGATTAAGCAGTTGATGGACTGCATGACAGACAGGAGTCAGACAGGCAGGTAGACAGTTGGAGAGCTGAATGGCAGTGTTAGCGCGGGGAGGGGGGGTTCAGCCGAGTTTTTGGCTCTTACTCCAGAATTTTTGTAACTCGGGGGCGTATTCCCCGTGGTCTGCAGACAACCCCAGGCTGTTCTCTCAACTTCACCAAGTCTCTGTCTGTCTCTATCAGCCTGGGATCAGGGCTGCTCCGAGCTTGTGTGTGTGTGTGTGTGTGTGTGTGTGTGTGTGTGTGTGTGTGTGTGTGTGTGTGTATGCCCACGCTGTCTGTTGCTTCAATAAAACCAGCCAGAGCAGGCTGGGACTAGGGGGAGATTGACAGACAACACCAGCTCACAGGCACACAATAATAATGCGGCACAAACACACTGTGCAACACACACGTACACACAGGGACATGCAGAGTAGCTGCGCAAGAGCACGCGCGCACATACAGCTACATATTCTCCTCTCACACACGGACGCCCACACTCAGAGGGTGTGTATGTGCATGTGTGTGTGTGTTAGGCGGGGAATAGCAGGCCTTCCTTCCCCTGGGTGCCAGGTGCCGACAGGACATCTTCTGCTGGAGGCAGTTATCTGAGGACGAGCAGAACAAGAGGGGGGAGGAGGAGGAGGAGGAGGAGGGGGAGGATTTTTCACTACAGTGTTGCCAGCATGCTGCTGCAACATGCAAAGACAAAATCAGTGCATGTCGAAAAGACTGCACTATAATATGTAAATGTCCAGCTCTGAAGAGAGCGTGGATTGTTTAAAGTGTTGCCTACGTGCACATTGTGAAAATGATTTGTTTCATAGATAAATACAAAAAAACTGTTGTGTGTACAAGTGTATATGCAATCCACCCAGGGCATCGCTTCTCAAAGTTATGGCCTCTGTTCCTGCTTTGACATTCCAAAGTTCTCAGGATACAACGATTAAAAAGCGTTCATCTGTCATGTGAAATTAAGTATGCTTTTAGTATGAGTCTTAGTATTATGTGTTAGTATACTTTTGTTCTGCACTGCATTTTCAATGGCTTTATGACATGTAATTACATTGTGAACAAAATATATGAAACAAATGTCTATATATCAGTGTAAACAGTGCATTCAGATACAAAATTAAATCTGCAAAAATGCACCATTTTAGTGGTTAGTGGCCAAAACAGCCAATGGAAAGTCCTTATATCTAAAACAGTGGTTCCCAAACTTTTTCCTCAAAGGACTCCTTTCTGTCATTTAGTAAACTGATTATGGATATTATATTCAAAATTTTACAATGAACACAAATAGGGAAATAAATGAATTTAAAACAGATTAATTTTGTCGGTATTATGTATTTTTTAAAATTCATTTTTAACAATCAAACAGACTTAATAGGTTTCTTAGTGATTTCTTATCCCTGGTGCTAGGGCATTGTTCTATTAAACAATTTGACTTAATAATTGACTTTAATTTACAATTACTTTTTTTGTGAACAAAATGCTGCTATATAGGCCGACTAAGTAGATCATTTAAGTTTTCTAGCACACCTTAAAATCAAGAAGGCCTCTCGACCCCCTATGAAGCTTTAGCGACCCCTTGTGTGGGTCCAGACCCCCAGGTTGGGAACCACTGATAGAAATGACAATAGATGATGGGCTCATTCACTGTAGCTGCTGTTCAGTTTGGGGTTATCAGGTCATTGTTGAACTACTGTAAAACTGATTTGTCCCTTCATGGTTTTACTTTGGACAACACGGTGTTCACCGCCAGTGTATTTGAGCAGAGCAGCAGGGGGTCCACTTTACGGCAGCAACGCGCGACAGGTGTCTGCCTATTGTTTACATTCTGTGGGACACAGGTTTGATCGCCCCGGTGCAGGAGGAGGACATTACTTGCTGTTTAGACAGAGGAATTCGAGTTTTGTATTACTTATATGGACGCATGCGCGGAGGAAGAGCCATTGGGAAAGCGGTGAGGGATATAGTACAACTTTTAGTCTAAGCTCTAAGGCGAGGCTAGCATCATCAACCAGTCTACAAGCCAAACAAGTACCGCAGAGCCAGCAAGGTCGAGGGTGAAGGATCAACCTCTATTTTGTACACCAAGAAGAAAACATGGGCACAGGAACTGGCGCTGCTCGCCAACCGGAAACGCGGAGGGAAACAAGTTCAAGTGCTGCTCAACCCTGACAGTTCCTCTGGTTTCAAACATTCATGTCACTGATGTCCACATGTGACTCAGCCTCTGTGTGATAATGCTGTTTATCGTGATACGGTGGCCTGTGAACCTGTCTCATAGTTGCAGTGTAGCAGCGGTACATGTTGCTGGCTGTCCTAGGCTAGCTCTGTCACTCTTGTGACGTCATCCCTGGCAAAAACAAAGAACAAATACTACACAGATGCTTTAATCGATGGATTTTCTCAGCACTGGCTTGCTTTTATGATGTAATTTTTCGTACTACAGCTTATTAATGAAATTACTGAAATGTGTATATTTGGCTATTTCATCTGCACTTTAAGGTTAGGGACAGGTTAGGGTTATTGCAAATAAACTATGGTTAAGGTACGGTCAGGGTAACCAAAATGTTATTTTTTTTATCTATTATTTACATTTATTTAACCAGATAATCCAATTGAGAAAGAGCTTGGTTAAAGTTAATTAAAAAGGCAAATGTTAATTGCAGGTCTGTGGTTGCATGTGAACGGTCTTCTGCACGATGGTCTAATGCGCTCCACGCCATCTGACTCACACCTTTTTAGTTTTTGATATTGATTTTTGTCCACTTTCAGTATTACTGGGTTGGATAGTGGTTGTTAAAAAATACCCACAAACAATGTTGACTGGGATTTTACAGCATCAACATTAGATACACAAACACCCAACTGTTCACCCAAACTTCACCTTTAAAGAAAATTCAGGTTGAATTATAACAGAACTTTCCTTTCCATGGCTTGTTGTAGCATGTTTTGCAGTGCTACAACAACGCCGTGATTCTTCCACCTTTGCTTGGCATAACTACAAGAGGCTACTTATTAGGAAAATGTGGACACTGTTTGCAACGATGCAGTGATGTTTCTGGTGAGGACATCACCATAAGTGAGGCAGCCATCACCACTGGTGTTCTGTGCTGAGTTGAGCTGAATTTGTGTCCCTATTACATTTGTTCACATCTTATCATTAAACAAAGGATTGTGCTCCCTCTAAATTTGGCTCTGCATTTAACTGTAAGCACACCTTTCGAAATCTCCTGCAAACTCATCATATATCAATCGACCCAACATTGGATTGCAAGCCCAAATTTAAGAAACTCTGACCTAAAGAAAATTGCAAGGAAGTCTTAGTTAAAACATTTAGTTTCACTATCAACACCTAAAGACAAACAATTATTAAGTAGTCGTATAGGAAATTTAATAACAAATATAAATTATATAATATACCTTGGAAATAAGCAAATCTGTCTTTTGAATAGGCTCCTATGTAAGGTTCTCACTCCCATCCTATTGACAGGAGATAACAGTGTAGTTTTTGCTTTGCGGGCAGTTCCATAAACTGATAGCAGAGAAGCAAAAGTATCTTGGAGGCGTAAGCTCTTCATAAGGTGCATTGGTGATTAGAGTACACAGTCCACAGACTCTATATTCATGGATCCATCGCAGCACCGAGGCTATTCTAACTGCAGTCGTAGCGTATGGGATTACAAAGATACACAGCCCGTACAAGATTACAAAGCGCAGAGCACAGTGGAAGCCTGTTCACTCTCTGCAGCGTCCTCCTTGTTTATGTCCAGGAGATGTGGTAGAAGAGCAGGCAGCCAGTAGGGAATCCTCCATGGTCATGTAATCTGGGCTCTGTGCTTAGACACAGCACATGAAGGACAGGCTTATCTCTGGAGGGCTTGCTGTGCAGCTACTGGGTAGAGAAGGAGGAGGGGGGGGGGGGTTTCTACCGCTCAATAGATCTTTTATGAAAGCTGCATGTGTTCCTCGATGCATTTACACCTCGATATCGCGAAGTGATAAAACCCTACAATGTTGCCATGCAAAATGCATTAGCATCTTGAATGCAATCTTATGCATTTTGCAACACTGCTTTCATCCAGCTGATGTGCAAGTTTTGGAGGAATTGAAATGAGGTGTAGCATTTTGTGGCTGTTATATTTGCTAAATGTCTTCGTTATAGTGTGAAAAGCCAGGCGTTATGCAGGGAAAGGTTATAGATCCCCAAGAGTTCAGAGAATTTCCTCAGTGTGTAGAGCAGAATAACACTGTAGTTAAAGGCATAGTGTGACATTTTTATCTTCCTCGAAGAGAGTTAAATCAGAAGTTTGATACCACTCTCATCTATGTCCATTAAGTATGAAGTATGAACTTCACGGGCCCAAAAATTTGCAACTGAACCCAAAAAATACCTGGAAATGCACTACCTGAACCCGAACCTGATGTATCTATTATTTGAAAGACGGGTGACACACACCTGGTCGGTACCGATTTCATAGCTGATTGCGTCCTACCTAATGTAACGTTAGTAGCCTTTTCCTCCGTGCCTGACACATATAATCCATCCTCCTGGCAAAGACAGTCTGTAAAATCCAGTACATCCAGGTTTTCTCTTGTTCCTCTCTGGCTCATTGAAACCGCATGGCTAATCCACTCATTATTTCAGCTTAAAAGTCCACTTGCAGATGAATGGCAAGCATGACTCATTTGGAATCAGCTTTGCAGTTTTGTTGCATGAAGCATAGTGAAGATAACCAACTGACTGTAGAAAACGTGGGTGAGAGCTGCTGGAAAAAGCTAGCCTGGCTCCGTCCAAAGTTGCAAAAATTCACCTATCAGCACCTGTGAAGCTCACAAATGAACATGTTTGTTGTTGTCTCCTTTCTAGTTTTTGTGCTAAGCTAACCCGCCGCTGGCTCTAGTTTCATATTAGCCGTGGTCATGGTCTTTCAGAAAGCCTATAGGAGTATTTTTCATGTATTTATTACAAACTATTCCTTTAAAGTTAAAAACCAGCTCAATATAGTTTTCCACATTATCCTGCTGGGCTGCTCCTACACATTCTTTGCTAACAGTGAATCCACAGTAGTAAACAGGGTATTTTTATGACATATATGGGTGGTGGGTTACACCAGTGTTTTTCCTCAAACCCTTCAGCATAGCTCACTGTACTTGTCTGAGCTTGCAAAGGCCTTTGTTATGTTTCACCTCCTCTCCCCTAGGACATCTCCTCACCCCGTATAACCCCGCTGTCACATCACCCCATCCTGCAGAATGGAATATTCCCTCCCATTCCAGTTTGTGTTACTATTTCATTTCCCTGCCTTTTGTACGCTACACACAAATCCCAGCTCTGGGGCGGATCCCAACATAACAATGAGCCGTGCCGCTATCTGTGTTTTAACTGGCTCTGCCGAAGGAACTCTCTGGATCGCAGCCAAAACAATTCATTCACATGGAGTTCCTCACACGCCCATGTTATTTCACTCCTTTATTTTGGAAACTCAACAGAACGGCCTCATTCATCACCGCTGGAACTGTTGCAAATATGTTCTTGTTTCTTTTTAAGGAGGGGAGCTGGTGTATAATTCACTGTGCCACCTGAATATATCACACATAAATAATTCAACCAAAGCTATTACAGTTGTTGTGGGTAGTTGGTGATGATGACAGTCATCATGGAAATAATGGTTATTTATTTTTGGAGTCACTTTAAGTTCAACCGTGGGATTATATTTATCCTCCGTAGAATCTGCATTGAGTTCAGTGAGTTCAAGCAGGCACTGTAAGCACTGCCGTCTGTTACCCAAGCCTTCCATTTTTTAATCAAATCTCTCCATCCTCAGCTCTTGGCTTCCTCCCTGTATTTCTACTTCTGTGGGCAGAGAGATACATCTTGATTTCATAATTAGTTTGTTGTCTCATTCTCAGTCTTTACCTGCTTTCCTGTCCACACTGAACTTTATCAAGTGTTGTTATCACACTCAGTAGAATCTAATTTTACTCCTTTGTGTATTTTTTAAAATTTCTTTATGATTCCTAACGTCACTGATGAGCCACAGACCGTCTGGCCTTCATCCCAAGATAAACTCAGAGAAAGAGCAGTGTGTGGGAGTATTTGTCTCCACGCACCCATACAAAAGTCCCACTGTTATCAGCGTCAAAAGGTGGGACGGCTTCTGGCAGCTCACCAGCATTCTGACACGTTCGAAATTTTATGCCTTTTCTGATTAGATAGCGTTTTAATTGTCCCTTCATTAGGCCCTACGCTCTCCTTAGTTACTGTTGCTACGTCTGTCAAACGTTAATTTCTACCACTGCACATGCAGTTTACAGTGATAACAGTGGAGAATGTTTAGTTGTGAAAGAAGGGGTTTTTGATCTCACACAGTAAACAAAAACACCTTCTTTTTTCTCTACCTTCAATTCTGTTCTGCTTTAACTAATTTCAGCTATCTAGCTACAGCTGAAGACTAAGGCCAACTGGATTTGAAATAAGAACCACATAAAAGGGTCTCAATCACTTGATGGCTAGCATTATATATTTGGTCTTGTTTTGCTGTGTAGAGCTTGTTAGCCCAAATAAAAATGTAATTAAAATGTTCTTTCATTCTAACATAACCCCGTTTGAATACTAACTGCAGGAAAACAGCCTTGAACAAGCAACAGATTTACTTTTGTTGTTTGTATTTTAAAAAAGGAAATGGCTTTAAGAATGAGGACTAACTGATCCGTTTGATTAAAAGTAATGCTTGCTCAGGTATTAAGCTTAGCCGAGGTTGCTGCAGTGTAAACTTAACTAAAAGAGCACGATAGAGTTGCTAAGGCTAGCCTTAACTCTTATATAGTAGCATCCTAACTCCCTCAGAGTGAATGTCTCTGTCCCCAGTGGGACTTTTCTAATGTACCCTGTAACCCCACATAATACTGTAGTTAGTTAATAAAATGCTTATCTTACTACTGTAACCAGGTATTCGGGCATGCTAATGTTTGCAGTTTACAGCTTGTGTTTTTGGTTTTGGGACGGCGATGAAAACGCCACTCTGCAGAGTCTTGATATACCAAATATTGCTGTTATAACAGAGTGATGCACACCACTTCAACATATGGAGGTATCCAAAGCCTGACAAGCCTGCTGTGCCCAGTTTGGTGCCAGTTACAGTCATATAGTCTCTCATATTCAGACCGCAGAGGAGAAGTTTGAGCTGAGATTGTCTCTGCTGTCTGGATGCATGTGAAGTCAGAGCCGGTAACTGTGGGTAAATACGATATTGTAGCCTGCATACCAGACATCATACCTTCTTTGCACCACAGTGCTAATTTAATCTCTGTTACTATGGAGGTACAACATGCAGACAGAACACACACGGTCATTTGTATGATTTGGCTTCGGGCCCAAATATCACATATTGTACTAACATAGATTTTCTTGTTTTCCGTTAAATGAAACCCATTTTATTTAGTAACATCACGATTCATGCGTGACAGCGGGGCCACCTAATTTAATTTCAGAAGTAAAATCACTGTGAGATATGGATCATCCACCTCAGTGTCTTTGATCTTGCAGAATCTCACATTTGGTCAGATTTCTATTTGAAAGGATAATCTGTTCCACGGGCAGAAATCTTCTCTCAGTGTCCTTTCAAAAGGGCAAAAGTGATCTTAAAACTTCCAGTGTTGATTGGTTTTAATGAGAGTATGACCTTTGAAGGAAACCCAACAATAAGTAGGATGACTGATTTAAACAGAATCCATATCAAAGAAGCCCTGGGTTGCAACAGTGAACGCGGCTCACCGCAGGAGGATGAGGAACTCATTATTCTGTGATTCTGTGACTTACAGAGACAGAGAGGCTGAAGCAGAGAGAACTAGAGAGAAAAGAGAGAAAAGGGGAGGGAGAGCAGCCAAAACAAGTGTGAAAGAAAGATTTTAAATGATCAAAATTCTAGTCACAAAACATTAGGGCTTAGGCCGTGTCTTTTACTTGGAGCAGACAAGGCTCTGCAACTCTGCCAGCTGCCAAGCATGTTGCATCATGAAAACACACTAAAGCCTCAGAGGGAAGTGTCGAACAGCAGGAGGGATCCGAGCAGCATCAAACCTTTGTCCTACTGTGCTGTACAGTGCGCTTGCTGATTTTTCCAACGCTACACTTTAAACAGCACATATGTTGCACTGCAGGTTTATGTCTCAAACATCCCAGGCACTAATAATAAGCTGCACAGGTGATTATGAATGATAATAATGTAGCAGAATATCGTATAAATTAGCTGTTACTGTGATCCTTGTGTGCATCAGTGCACATAGCTCAGCTTGAAGTAGGAATGCAAATGGCATTTTCTGCATTAATCCGAGACACACTGATTGAATTGCAAATGCACTAAAGTAACTGTTTTTAAATTCATTTAAAGGCTCTGAATAGTAATCATTTTTCCCCTCCTCCTGCACTGCGCTGTTCAACACAAAGAGTTGATTTTACCTCTTTCAATGCATGAACCATTGACCACATCTGTCATGTTAAAATGAGAGGAACTTTGGAGATGCTACATGCAGCACTTCAATGCAAATGCCTCTGCACTCCATTTTACATACAATGTATTATTAGAACACCCAGATTACCCCGTTATAGAAGATATATCTGACTATTCCTGACTACGGTCTATAATCTGAACAATCTACAGCCATGCTAGTTTCTAGTTTAGCAGGTTAGCATGCTACCATTTGCTAATAAGTGCTAAACATACAAAGTACAGCTGAGGATGATGGGATTGTCAGGTATTGTTGCAGGTATTTATAAAACTTAGTATAAAAATATTGTTATTTGACAGATTTAGATTAATATTCATCCTGTGGGCATCACAGACATAGACATCAGGATCATTTATTCAACAATTAGATAAACATATTATGCTTAAAATCTGTCACGTGTTAAATCATTGGCATGGCTGGATCTCATTTTAGCTCCTGTAAATGTCACAGTGTGTGTGTTTCTCCACCAGTGGTCTGCGGTGTCGAGATTCTTAAATGATGACACAAGTCAGCCCAGTGTCTATATCCGTCCTACGCAGAACTGAAAGCCACACAGCAGCTATTTAAAGCACCCGGATCTCTCTCTGTCTACAAATTACATAACGGACATGAAGGGAAGTATGTACTTCACTTACATCTTGTACCACTTACGTGTATAGCAGGTAGTGTATGATTGAGTAACAGC
Source organism: Dicentrarchus labrax (assembly GCF_905237075.1). Classification (NCBI taxonomy): domain Eukaryota; kingdom Metazoa; phylum Chordata; class Actinopteri; family Moronidae; genus Dicentrarchus; species Dicentrarchus labrax. The sequence continues at coordinate 6,594,779 of NW_026136709.1, forward strand.
TGTTGAAGATTGTACATATGCTGCTGCCTATAAGCATGATATTATAGTGAGTGTGTCATATGAAGGTCTTCCGTGAGTCTTTGATCCTTGGTGGTCTTGCGTGGTTCTTTGATGATCTTCACTCGTACAGTAGCTACCTTAAGCAATGATTATTTTTCAATGTTCCGGTACGTATCACCTACAAGTTGTTGTGAGTGACATTTGCCTCTTATCTCCAGCGTTTCTGCTCTAGGAAGGATGCAGAAAAAAGCTGCTAATGTTCATCAGCCTTCTCATTGTAGCTAGAAAGTACATCAGCAGCAGGCATCTTTTGGCAGACATGCCTATAAATATAATATGTTAATTAAATCCAGTCAAATTTCAATTTAAGTTTCAGGCAGGAACAGGAAAACTTGGTTTTTGATATCAGGTATCAACTGAAATCAGCATTCACTTCAGGAAATGATACTTTAAAATATGTGAGTTTGAAGATGATTCCCTAAATTCTATCATTCATCCATGTGATGGGAAAGAGAAAATAAAAAGCAAGAAATGTGATGAAGTGAATGAGGCAAAAAGCAGCAGCCAGTGCTGGTAGTTTACACTTAAATCCTCTCACGTCTTCTCAGATGATTTGATTCCACACCTGGCAACTTTTTATGACCTTTCCCTCTAACCAGGCAATATCCTGATAACGCTCTCTGTCTTTAGTTTTCTAGCAGTGACATAAACGTCGGACCTTGTTTTCACTTGATTTGTTATATAAGGTTCTTTGCCTTTCACACAGGTTAAACAGAGGGAACAATAAAACTACACAAGATCCAGCCCGCAGTTTAGTTTTGTCATCATGACTAAAGACGGCATTGTGTATGCAGTATGCATTCCTGTAATATATGTGTCAAAGATTTGTTAAAAGGGAAATCAGGGGCAAGGATTAGATAGATTAGATAACAGAAGGTGTGGGAGTGAGAAACGGAACAACCCTTTGATTTGTGGGAAGTTGGGGTCTAAATTTTTTTTATGCATTAAAGATATTTAAAATAAACCCTTTTAAAGGCGTACATATGTCCTTTAACCCAGTAGTCCTTTAACAAATAGAATTTCTGGTATTTTAAATGCCGGGTCACACCAGAAATTCTCACCAAATGAATTTGTGTGTCTTGGTGAAATAGTGAAACAGTTGGCTTAGAAGGTAGGTGTTAAAGTGAATACTCACAGGGGCTAGTTGGTGTGCTACTGTAGCTGGCGAGCTAACAGTAACAGTTTGCCAGTGGTAGTCAGTCCCCCCCCCAGTTTTAAGACTATCACACACAAAGTCTGTTTTTTGGTTTTGCGTTTCTTCGCACCAGTCATACCGACCTGATGTGCAAAGGCCTTTAGTGTAAGCTGGCTGGCTCGGTAGTAAAAGTTGAAGGTGACACAGATTTGGACGGATTTACTGTTTAGCTCGGAGCTGCCGAACGTTGTTTTGTTACTTTGAAAATAACGCTAGTTGCCTCCGAGCACTGGGCAGCACTGTGTATGCAGGTAACAAGTAAGCGAGCGGCAAACAGCAAAACACCTAAATAAATAATAGGAGTGGACCGTCTGCTTCTTATGGATGTGTCAAACCAAAAATCTTCCAATTATGTGCCAATAACCGGGGAAAAGATTGCAGTGAACAGTGGTAAGCAGGTGTATGCGTTACGTTACCATCACAAGCGGACCATAAAGCAACACCAGTGCCTTGATGTGCCACAGTAAGCCTGCTCCTTTTATCTTGGTAAACACAGACATGCTGCGTCGCCGGGATTGAACTATAAAATGTGTTTATTAATTTTCGCTATATTGCTGATGTTCACAAACAGCATTTGTTGATGCTATTTTAAAGGCATATTAAAGTTTATGCAAATGCAAGCTTGTTTAGTTTTATTCCACTTTATATGAGATAATCTTGTTCATTCTCCACCGGGGATTTGTCGATCTTGATATTCAAGTACCCATTCTTCCTCACACTTGTGTGACGTTTATAACGGCCCTTAAGATAACAAGGGAACATAAAAGTAAATAAAACAAAGACCTACGTCTCCCATTTGCATTTGCTGGGTTTTATTTATCAGGTTTGGATCTCATGTTATTGCTTATAACATCTTGCCCAACTATAAAGAAATATATTAGTTCTAATCATTTTAAATGGGACGTCTGGGTTTAGAGAAATGAAAGCACCATATCAGCTGAAGCCCTTCTGGTTAATATGCAGGAAGGTATTTTACCATGTAGAACAAAAAAGATGGGGAAAAAAACTTTGAGCTCTGTGGAAAGCACACAGTAGCACCGACACATCTTGTGGATGTCCCTTTGCCTGCACTGGGGAATACAGGCTAGTATCAAATCTCGCCTTGGGCTATAACCTTTGTTCTCTGATATCAAACCCATACAATAGTGCTGTATGGGATCAAAATCTGAGAGTAACATTGATATTCAGCCAAAATAGAAGCAGTGGCCTTTGAAATAATGTTTCCCATGCAAGACCATCCTGTTTTATTCCAAATGCACTATATTAGGACACACTATATCACAGAGGAAAACAGTGGGGAATTCAATCGATGTTCACTTTGAAATCCAACCCAGTAAAATTTCTACTTTGCCTCAATTCACCAGGCATGATGGTGATCTGGCATGCGCGTGTGTGTGTGTGTGTGTGTACATGTGCGTGGTGTAAGTGTGGATCGTGTATGTAGAGCATGCTGTGTGTTGCAGTAAATCATAGCAGATTCCTCCCAGGGGGACATGAGGATGAACCGGGGGGAGAGTGAAGTAGGATTGGGGGGCGTGGGGGTGGTGGTGCTAGCTGAGAAGCTGACAGAAACATTATTCAAATGATGCTCCTCTAGTTTTTTTTTTTTTTTTTTTTTTCAGCTGCACACTAAAACCTGACATTTAGTCAGAGCGAGGCGCTGAGACAATTCATGAGGATTTTCCACCTTCCTCGTCTTTGGCTCTTTAGCATTGAATGTCCCCGAGTCCTCCGGCGAAATTACATGCACCTCGGCCCTCCTCGACTCAGGGGGCCCCGGTGTTTATGAATCAAATATTTGATTTGGAAGGACTCCCATCCTCGCCGTTGCCAACTGCTGTCCGAAGAATAGAAAGGTCACGGTGAATCCGGCTTATCGGTGTGACTGCGCGGCCTGTCCGCTCGCAGCCTGCTGGGCCCCGGCGCTGCTGGTGGCGGCAGAACGGCAGAGAAAGAGGAGGGAGAGGGGAGACGGGAGAAGGGATGAAGGGGGGAAATATGGATGTGGAGAGGAGCGAGAGTAAGACACGGAGGGATGGGAGGGGGGTGGGGGGGTGGATGCTAGTGTGTGGGTGAAGGGGGGGGGAGCATTCTGCAAAGCTGTCGCCTGGACATATTGTGCTTTGATGGGTTGGTTTTCATTTTTATTGCCGTTTTTCTTTGCTGTGGAGGAGCAGTATTAAAGTCTTCAATCTTTAGCTGATATTAAAGGACTTGCGGCAGATTGTGATAAACAGCACTGCGCCTTCCTGGGCACTTCCTCTCTGAACATCTGTTGGAACATCACACGGTGACAAAAGCAATGTAATTATAATGTACCACGTAAACCTGCATACCACACAGGACCTCTTGGGCTTTTTTAAAGTGGGTGTCACTTTGGCAGACGTGCCGTACTGAGGGAGTGTGTGTGTGTGTGTGTGTGTGTGTGTGTGTGTGTGTGTGTGTAGGGGAGCGTGGGTGGGTGGGAGGATGCATATAACAGTGTGTCTGTGTTTTTAGGAGCTTACAAAATCTCAAGTGACTGCAGTTCTGGTTTTACATGGTGCGCCATTGAATTACAGCATTGTCCTCCACATTCAAGAGGACTGAATCATGTTCGCACACATGCAAGGGGACGTTACGCAACGGGACATTACTGGTGTTTCAACACCTGTGTTCCGTGTTGCTCTACATACCACAGCGTCAGGTAGGAAACTTTATAAAAGTGTAATTTTACCTCACAAGGTTTTATAACGCTTAGATGATAACCATCACATTCTACAGTCACCTGCAGTAATGAGCTGCTTCTGTGGCTCAGTTTCATTATCTTTCTGAACATTAATACAAAGCACAATCACCATTTTACCAGACTGCCCTGTTGGAAATTGAGGCTGATAACTTCCACATTGGACCTAATTTAAAACTTCCACAAGGTAAATTTTTTATCTGAATTCACACATGTGATCAGCCTAAATCAGAAAGTGGCTCTGCAATGGAGAAGAACACCTCAGCCTCCTTAAGTGAAACTTTGTACATTTGTTCTGTAAGGCCAAACGAGAGTCTGGTGTCACTTGTTGAATGTTGTTGAGAGTTGTAAGTCAGTGACTGAGATACAAACTGAAAATACAACAACAGATCTGTTGGAATAGAGAAGTGCTCACAGACTCCTAAACTTGACTTTAAAGCCCCCCCCTCCACTCAAAAATGTGTTCAGCTGATTGTTGCTTCATTTGGATGTTTGAGCTTCAATGTGCAGAATGATTTATGTGCAGTTTGACACCTAAAGGCTGTTTGCACATCCTCTGCTGCTGTTTGTCTACGCTCACCTCAAACCTTCAAAGTTCAACACGTACGTACCTGCGTGATTCTGTGACGTCACAACTTCATTGGCAGTGAGTAGGAGACATTTTGTTCAGTTGTTTTGAACAATGTTTGCACACTCAGATTCTGGATTTCTTTTTTTTCCTTTTTGTTTTTTGGAGAAGGAGAACTTGTGACTTTGTTTAAACCATATCAGACTTTTTTTAATTTAACCAGTGTATTTCTGTATGTCATAAACGATTCTGTCATTTTTTTAATCATGGTCGCTATACACATTACATTTTAGTTTACTTTAACCACTTAAGTTTACCTCAGTAATTATCATTTCATCATCACCTACACTACTTTGACAAATATTTTAGTTTTTTTTTCTTTAGGTTTCTAACTCATGTGTCCCTGCCTCAAAGTATTTTTTAGCTCCTATCTGTCAATGTTTTACGGGGGACAGATGTGAGTGCACCAGTAGAATTGAGAGCCTGATGTGAACCCCGACAGACAGAAGTTGGGTGTTTTACTGTCTTGCCGTATTGGTGTTGATTAAAGAAGATTTATTTAAACAGAAACTCTTGCCTGCTTAGTACCCATAGCCGAGAGTGACTGGAGAACTCTACCCCATCAAGAAAGCGTGTCGGGCTCATTTTCTGGGTAAGTCATTTTGGTGCTGCCATTGTGCAAAACAGTAGATTCCTCACTGACATATTAAGGAGTGAATACCACATAAAGCAGAGATTAGAGTGACTGCGAAACAAAGTTCAGGTAAAAATGATTGGATTTTTTTTTCTGACAACTGCTTCCAGCTAACCAGTCCCATATGAAGCAATGTAAAATTTCCATGGCCCCCGCACACCTACGTACAGTATCTTACTACAACACTCTGACGACACTGTACACTGTAGTACTTGATGTACAGTTGCATTTCCCATGACACATCCATGCTGCAGATACCTGAGACAAAACACAATGGCTCTTGGCTAATGTTACACAACCCAGTGCCCTTATGGCCTGAGTCAGCCCACATGGTGCAATAGTGGAGAACATGCCATGCATCACTTCAGGAACAGGAAGAGGGCGTGGACCCACATTTACAGTCCCAGGTAGATGATAAGTCTGAGTCCCCTCCTAAGGCCACAAATCCTTCAGAGAGCTGCCTGAGTTCAAAGGTCAACATGTAAATGCACGAAGTAATCTGCAGACAAACAGCCCAGCCCTCAGTACAGTCATCAAGGTAAATATTGCTGCGCTTATTTGTCTCGCCAAGCGTCTTGCGGCCTGCTTTGTTTGAATGTACATTTCATAAATGCTGATGACCTGCCAGTCGATGACTATTACACCAGCATTTACTGCTGCACAACATGTCTGGACCTATTGTTTGCAATGGGTACACCCATGATTAATTCAGTCGCACATCCAGCTACTTGGAAACACCGCGCGGAGGAGGATTACAGTCAAGGTTGTCGGCCCGGTGGCTGGAGGCCAAGAGTGGGAGACAGATAGAGAAATGCAGAGGAAAGGGCAAAGAGGGGGGAAAAAAATACCACAGACGAAAAGAGATGTATCAGACCCCCGTAGTGAATGAGACTGCCTACTTATCAGCCGTGAGCGTGATGTGCAAACAGAGGCCTTTCAGGGCTGCCAGGCACACAATAGCTTTGTTTGCTATGCAATAGAAACCAGTTGTTCGCTGCTGAGTCAATATTTACTGCCTAATGGAATGTGTGCTCTGCTACTACCCCTGCTCAACAACACCAGATTGGAAGAGGGACTTATTACCTCCCCTCTCTGTCTTTCACCTCCTGTCATCCTCTGTCCCTCTTCGTCCTTCCCTCCCTCCCCTTTATCTTACCCTCCCTATAGTCTCATCCTTTTGCTTCTTTCCCTTTGCCTGACTCCCCCCTTTGCCCTCTCAGAATTTTGCTACTCCCTGTTCCAGCTCATCCTTCCCTCCCCTTTTCTGTAGATCCTATATCATATCTCTTGCACCTACACCTCCCCTCGTGCTGCAAAATAACAAGAGCAGTGGAAAGTCCATATAAGGCTTGGAGCTGATTGAGAAATCGGGGCTAGAAAAAAAGGCAAATATGAGATTTTGTGTTCAGTTTTCATGTAAGTTGGACAAAGGAAAACCAGAATCCTCAGTATTTTTATTGCAGTAGTGAAAGAGGAATAGAGGAGTGGGTGAAAAAAAAAAGAACTGGAGCGGACAATCTTCTGTTTATGGAGGCCAATATCCTACCAAGGCCGTACAGAGACAGAGAGAGATAGCTCAGCGATGAGATCACTGTGCTGACAGAATGATCTCTTTGTGCCCGAGCCCGATGGTAGGCAGTGAATGCATTACATGTGGTATTTACACCGCGGCTGCTGATCAACTGCGGCTAATTTTTCTTAAAGGTGCATGCAGGCGATCATGCACAGAAAACACCAACGTGCTTCCCCTGGTTGACTGGGCTAGACAGTATTCCTGCTCACACGGCTACTGATTGTGCACCTGAATCACACCTCGCGCACAAACACACACCTTTACCCAGGTGTGGAGGGATAACTGGAGGCATGACACAGTTGTCAGAGTCCTTTTTAAAGCTTTTTTTTTTTTTCCACCAGCCAACCCCGACAATCCATTCCATTCAGTCATGCTTCGGTATCGTTTCCTTACAGCCCAGAGGATTACTGAGGAGAGGACAGTTGTGGGAGTGATGGTGCCGGTGGTGTGTGTTGGGAGGGAGGGGGTGGTAGTGGTGGTGGGGGGGGTTTCCATAGTGACACCAAGGCAATGAAAAGATTGGACCAGTGGAGTGTGCAGTGGGTGTGCGTGTGTGTGTGTGTGTGTGCGTGTGCGTGCATGGGTTTGGAGTTCAGCTCTATAGCTCTAGGTTGAGACACAGTGGAACCATTCATGATCTACTATCTGGCCCCCAATGGCCTTCGCTCTTAAATCAGAGCCAGCTTGCAGACCTCAGATCCCTGCAGGGTTTTCTTTTTGCACCCAAATCCAAGGCACAACTTGGTTAAAAAAAAAAAAACTATTCTAATAGATGTTTTCTGTCATCTTTCCTTCCCACTCATTATAGACTTTTCAATTGTGTCCAACAACTTTCCCAAAGTGACGAGGTCATATCTAATATCCCTGTCATAAAAATTGATGGCTTTGAGTTGTGTTTGTTAATGCTTTCATGCTGGCCGAGGGATAAACAATTAGGATGAGACATATTCATTGTCTCTAATTATCCTTTCTGAGCGCAGATTAAATATTTTCATAAGTTTGGCTCCTAACGAGCCAAATCCCCACCATATATGGGCATTACATCTGTCCACATTCCGAAATAAAATCACTTAACTGCTGTTGTTGCAATGCACTGTGAGCTGGATCCATCAATATTATTTAACCAGGGTAGTTAGTGCCTCATCTAATCGCCTTTTACAGCCATTTTCCAGTGAACTTGACCTCACACCGAGTCCATTGATAGGGCACTGATTGTGGTCCGGTGTGTTCAAAGTACATGTGACAGTAATTCGTCAATGAAATGACTCAAAACGTGTGCAGTTTTTGTAAAAGATCCCCTCTCTCTGCCCTGAGCATACATTACAAGAGGAATCATTTTCAAACGGGCCTTGATTGTGTGGAGCCTATGTTAATGAAATCTGTGGTCTTTCATAGAATTGACAGTTAATAAAGACTATAATGTGGGCACAGATGTCTTGAAAGAAGTGCCACGAATTAGAGCTGAAATTCTAAATCTGGTGTAATACCTTGAAGAGTAATTTAAAGATAAGACAATTTCTCATTTGGCATGTGAAATAATTAATTATCTCTTTGGTAGAAATATCTTAACAAGGCTACTTAGTATGCATATAAAATTCCAAATTGTAAAATCAAATTAGCATTATTAACTTATAGTGCGCTAGATTACGTCTTTTCTCTTTTAAAAAGGTCCCACAGAGTTGAATTGATAATTAAGTAATGAAATGAAAATTTATGATCTAATCAATGGCGGTCCATATTAGCTCAGCAGTAGCCATTCTAAGGTTACAGGCGGCAGTGAGGAGGGGGCTCGAACCCCAGAAAATGACAGAAGCCCCGAAGAATTGAGTTACAATGGCAATTTATTAGCATGGAGTCCTATTGTGATAGAGCTCAAAGGGGCTCAAACAAAGCTCGCCTGAGCCTCGCAGCTTCTTCTGATGGTCAGTTTTCATTACGGTGGTTGTCAATAGATCTGAAACCTACTTAGGCACACTAATGCTTTTAGATAAACACAAACACCTGCATATTTATGGGCATGTTTACCAAGTTCACCATCTTATTTTGGTGTGTTAGCATGCTTGCCAGTTAGCCCGAAACACAAGCTACAGCTGAGGCTAATGGAAATGTCATTAGTTTTGTAGGTAGCTGGTCATTAAGTAATTGGAGAAATTTAAATTTTGATTCAATGGTGGTCCCAGAAGTCAGCAGGATTTATTCTCTGGGAAGCATGAATGTATTTTGGTGGGCCAATACATCTAGGAGATAGTGGCCAGGGGGTTCCCCAAAGTCACTGGGATTTATCCTTTGGGGACAATGAATGCCCGTACAGAATCTTTATCTCCGTTCATCCAATTGTCATGTCAACCGGCTTGTGGTTCTACATGAAAAGTCAGGGGATCAACAAAGTCATTACAATTAGTCTTCCGGGAACCATAAATGTAAAATCTGGTCCAAATCCATCTAGTAGATGTTGAGATATTTCACTGGATAAGTGAAACATTATAGTGGCGCTAGATAAAAAGTCAGGGGAACATTAATTTTTTGGACCAGATTTCTGAGCAGTCCATCCAACTGTTGTCAAGAGATGCCAGTAAAAACGAATAAAAGTCAGCAGGATTCATCCTCTGGACCATAGTGGTGTACCGACAGTAGAGGCTTGGCTAAGAACTATTTGACCTGATAGAGCGAGGCACCCTGCCATCAAAATGAGAGATTTGAAATGTGAACATTATTTAGTAGCATTTGTTTTATTGTAAAACGAAGATGGGTTGCTTCCAGCAGCTTGTTTCAGTCCTAGTGGTTTTGTCGATATATTTTAATATTTGGCCTGATGCAAGGAGACACAATAAAATAAAAAAGGAGTGCTTCAGCTCCACTGCCTCATAGCGGGTTAAATGGAGCGCAGGGCAATGAGCAATTCTCCAACAATCCCTCTCCTCAGTGCTGCAGGTTGTTCTTCCCCCTCTAAACCCATCGCTTCCTGGTGTTCCGGCTTAAAGCTTTACCCTGTGGGGTCCCAACAGGCTGGAATAAAACACAAGTGGATGCGGCAAGTTGCCATGGAAACTTAATAAGCCAGCAGTTGTAGTGAGAGAGGGAGTCAACTACAGTAGCCAGTGAAGCGTGCATCTGAAGGCAATAAATTGAATGCTGTGGAGGGGAAGAAGACAGAGAGAAAAAAGAGGCAAGGGGGACTGTGTGTTATTGTGAAATAACCTTTTAAGTCGAAATTAAATATTTTGTCAGGAGTGTGTGGCTCTGAGCTCCCCCCCCGACGAGTCTGGCGGGGGCTAGAGGTTAAACGGCTGTCTGCATTGTCACAAGGATGCTCTCAGCCGACCGGGCCGCCTTCTGCTGCGTGTCACAAATGGTGACCAAGGGACTGGCTGATTTTTTTTTTTTTTTTTTAACACTTTTTTTTCCTCCAACCTCACCTACAACTGTCATTGCTTTGACTGTCGGGCCATTACGCGCACTTGTCTCCAGGGCGCGATTGATGCACTGTTGGCTGTCAAAGCTCAAAAGCCTCCAACACGCCACCTGATTGCCAAGCATCCTTTTTGCCGCATAAATCTTTCATTAACCGCCAATCTATCATTAATTATCGGCTCCTGGCATTTACGCAGGGGTGGGGAGATTGATGGCGGGGGGGTTGGGCTGGGGGGGTGGGGGATGCGTTTCGGAGCTGGTGTTGACTGTTTAGGGAGCCAATCTATAATGACTCACAACAAGGAGGATCCCTCTTAACTTTTATTTATAAGGGGCGCCCTGCTCGCCACTCGCCAGAGGTGTTGTTCATCTGTCTAGCTAACCCGATAACATTCGTCCTCATGGCGGCTGGAAAACAGCTTTATCTTCATTCTCCGTGTCTCTCAGGGTCCGTCTCCATATGTTTTTGGACAGCTCGATGATCATCTCTCTTTAACTCCACAGGCTCCTCGTTTTTTTCTCAGCCCCCTTTTAAAAGAAACAAATTAATTCCCCTCTGAGGCTTGAGCCCTGAACCGACCAATATGTGCTTGTGTGTTCCCCGTCGACTCAAAGGTGAGGTATTTGCTTTTGATTCAGGGGCAGTTGACAGCTCTGTTGCCCAGAAAGCCTTCTATTATCTGGCTTTGCATAGGATTAGCTGCTAGCTACCTCTCGCAGTAAACAAACAAATAGGATGAGTCCAATTATAAGGGCAGTGTCCGCGATAAAACCAGGCCTTGTGCGAGTCTATAAATCATCAGGAAACCTTGGCCTAAATGTGCCAGCAAAAGCATCTTCCTTCTCTTTTTACACCATAATTCTTTCGCTCCGTCCCCCGTCTCCCCGGACCTAACACTATTTACAGCTTTTCAGATGCTTAAGCCACCAAAATATAGCGTTGTTTTATCTTTAGACAAGTCGATAAGGCAGCATATTGGTTTTCTGCTAAAAGCTACGGATTGTGCTGCTCGTATTGACTCATCAGTTGGGCAGTTCAGTCTACAGCCCAGGGAGGCACACACACTCACACACACACACACGCACGCACGCACGCGCGCACACACACACACACACACACACACACACGCGCACACACACACACACAGAGTCCTTGGTTTGCTCACAGTGTTTCATTTTCTGAGATTCACCTGGTGGAGAGAAAGATATTAAAACTAAGAACAGGGATCAGACCTTGGATAACACAATGTAACAAGAAAGGGGAAGCGAGCAAGAGGAGAGAGAAGTGAGACATAGAAAGAGAGAGAGGGAGTAAGACAGGGGAACAGGAATAGACGTGGAATGAACACCCCTCTGGAGCGCTTTATCCTGCATTGTCACGCTCTGTTATCCCGGCAGTCTACTTGATATTTAGTGACAAAGACTAGATTAGGGCTGCCTACCTATCACCACTAACACCCCCCCCCCTGCCGCCCAGCCCTGCAGTGCAAAGGCAGTCACACAGAAATCTTCCATCTTCTGCTACAAGGGGGTGAAAGTGAGATGCATGGGGTGAAATTTGCATCGCCCAAGGTTCCAAAGTCGAGCCGGGGTTAAAGTCAAGGCCAAAGGAGGAGGAGGGAGGGACCTGATTGGTTCACAGGGCTGCAGACAGACAGACTCGTTACATTGGTCATTATTCCAGCTCATGTCACAGTGGAATGGGAGAACTCAGCAGGTTTCATTAAAACCCCAGGGTCGGCTGGTTGGCTGTGCAGTTAGCTGTTCAGTGGACTGGTTGGTGGATTCTAGGAAGCGTTGAATAGAGGGTTATTGGAGGTGGTTGACAGAAAATGACCTCTGTGTGCTTTGGCTCACAGAGGGTATTATATGTGAGGGCTCACAAAGGGCCGGCCGGGGCCGCAGCTCAGTCTGTCTGTTTATTATGAACTGGGCTGATATAAACAAAGCAGACTGCCAATCAAAATAATGCGTGGGCGAATGTCATTCGAAACAATACTTTGGATCAACTCTAATGTGAATGCTTAGCTTTGCTGATTTTCAAGAGAGGATTGTTTCCGTACATAGTTGGGTGCTATAATAATCCCATCACAAATACATGCATCGCAAAAGAGGAGGATTGGCCTCCAAAGACTTCACTACATGTCAGTCTGCAGGCTGCACACTCCTGCGGCGCCAACTGTGAAGGGTTCCTGTGTTAACCGAGTGAAGACAAGTATTGTGCTTTCAGCAGAGACACACAATAGCAGAATTAGGATTCATGTAGCGTGGCTTTACAGGTACTCTTCCAAATGACTCCATGGAACCCTTCAGGCTACTGTCAGCTGAAAACCCGCACAGGAGACACACAGCTAATATGCCCTTGGTGTTTCACAGCACTGGAGCAGATGGTTATGATATGGATTACACTGACAGTAAGTCAATAAGACCCAGATCCTGGGTTTGCACCGGATTAGTCAATTGTCTTGGCCGCCTTTTATGATTTTGTTTTCTGATCGCTCACGCCTCTCTGCTCCTCGGCTCAGTTTGAGGCTGTGGTGCATCCTCTTTTTTTGGTGTAGAGGTACTGAAACTGATCTTTTAAAATAATAAAGCCAGGCTGTGAAATGGTGCTCTGAAGCCTCATGGTGGCTTGTAGTTCTGGCTTGTCAAGTCCGGGTAAACAGAGGATTCTCTTTCTGATGCTGAAACGTAGCGGTCGGGCACACAGCGCCCTACACAAATCTCCTTTATTGCTCCCATGCCATATGTTACATGTCCACATGCTTTTACTCTGATATATTATATATCCACCCAGCTCGCACACCAGCTTTGGTTACAATTAACCAATGCTCCATCCAACCAGAGTGCAGCAATTAAACACCATCCAATCAAATTTGCGTGACAACCAGACGCCTTTCATCACAGCAGGGATCCAGAAGGCTCCTTACAGCCCACCTGCCCCGAGCGCTGTCTAAGAGATGGTCTGGAATAACTAATTAGGCAGCACATCCAGCATGGGACACTCGAGCCAAACCAATACAGTAAAAATTCCACTTGATCTCGTCATCAAGCCTCGCTGTTTTTCTTTTTTTTTTAATGTGTCAGCAATCTCGCTTTTGATCCCTCGTCAGCGCAGACAGAGGAGAGAGAGGAGCGTTTTTGGTTTGTTTAACAGAGTTTCACTGGAGTTTGCAGCCACCTGCTGTGCACATCTCACGGCATGCTTTTCAACTGCAGTCCCACTCAGCGAGGAGGGGGGGTTGGACTGGGACAACAATATAGTTGGTGGACGCGTCTGCGCTCATCTGTTGTCATGTTGTCGAGAGAATATTCAGGAGGTGATCGGCTGAGCAGCTACACAGCTTTGAGCTGCAGGAAGTACACTTCAAAGAATGTGTCTCAGCTGCAAGGCTCTTTGGTTACACTTTTGTTAAAAGCAATCCATTTTTAGCTATTATTCCAGGTTTTGTTAATGCAAAAGCAGGGAGAGGGGGGTTATTTCACCATGACAATGATAGAAATATATAAATAAATAAAACAAAAGCAGCGAGTTAAGTCGCCTCTTGCGAAGCTGCAAACCGCCAAAATTCCTCTCTGTCCTGATGTGAGTGGAGAGGCGAAGTGTTGAGTACTCTCACAGCTGGAAAACAATACCACAACAAATAATGTATGAGAGGCCAGCAGAGGGGGAGAACACGGCAGCCAACACAAATAGGAATTATTCATCATACGTGCTCTATTCACTGAGTATGTGTGAGCGAGCAAGCAAGCTCAAGCTGGTTAATATGCAGTGTTCTCCATAAGTCAGGCAGGGCACCTCACCTTTGGTGCACGAGAGAGAACCCTCTGAACCCAACTCTCTCTTTAGCTTTCCTTCTCCGTCTTTCTTCCGACCCCCCCCCACATTCCAATCTCAAAATGAATGGATAGAAACAATATTTTATTACCAGAACCATTATATGTTATATTATATGTCAGCAAGCATTCTTTCCCTGTCTGCTTTCTTTAATGTCTTCCCTTGATAGGCAAAAAGCATACGTTGGGCCTCAAACTGAAGAGCTCATCAGTCATGACATACCATTAGTGTTCAAAAGGCCAATTACAAAAACCTACAAGGCACTCAGAGTAACTAAACGGCAGACTTCGATTAGAGCTTGACCTCACTGCGATTTGCGTGCACAGCTAAGCACCAAATAATAGATAGAAGATCTTTAACATAATTACGCCTTAATGGACGGCGAAGCCACGTTGTCAAAAATTGATATGCAGGCCTCGGCGGCGTTTAAGGGGAGATGGCAGAGCACATTTATCTCCACGTCAAAGAGAGGCTGAGAGAGAGAGGACAGATGGAGGAGTGACATGCTGGGATGTGGATAGCACCACCCTCTGTAAGATCATCTCCCATCAAGCTATTCTGCGGAAAGTGCTATCTAGTCTAATTGCAGTGAAAATACCCCCCCCAACCCTTTTATATTTAATCATAGCCCTGCTACTGTGTTGACAAAGCCAGATGAACATCATTTCCACCACGGCTGTTTCTAGAGGATATATTAGCAGCAATGTTGACCAACTCCTCCAAGGTGACCGCCAATAACTGTGGTCAGCTCCAGTCCGTTGCATTTAGCAAAGACTTTTTGTGAAGTCAGCCCCATTAAGTCAGGGATAATTGTGTGTGTGTTCTCCATGGTGAATATTTGATCTGCTGTTTGCCCTTTGCCGGCCACACAGTGCAGAATAATGGCTCTCTTTGAGCAGTGCGAGGCAAAACCTTGGGCTCCTTCGGCCCAGAAAGAGGCCAACCCAATTACTCTATCAATTATTAATTCATCATAAAGGTCGTCCCTTTGCTCCATTATCCACACCAGTCTGAGCATGGCAATGTCATGAGCGTTAACAGGGCCTGCAGGTCAAATACCACCCAGACACAGATGAACACTATACATACTCCAGAGGACTCAGCAGACTCCTCTTGCTGTCAGAAATGGTAAGGAATTATATATGTGTCTAATTAATGAGGGCTGTAAAATTTTAATTTTAGAACGGGGTAGTATTGTATTATAAGTGGTCAAAATTAGCATTTCATTGACCTTATTCTTATGCCGCCCATTAAAACCTCATCACACTCTGGGTGGAAATTTCTGACAGAAAGAAATGGACATATAAAAATATATCCCTAATCTAGGCGGTTGAACAAGATGGAATTTGCAATCGAATTTGAAATCGTAGCGCTAACATGGAGCAGTGAGCAGGCTTACTATATCGCTTGCTACTAGCATTAGTGGATGAAATGATGGCTATGAAGTCATAAATGTGTGCACTTGTGTATATGATACAGGTTAGATACGTTAACTGCTTTCGCTGGCTGGAATTTCCCAGTCTGTGTAATAATGCTACGTGCACACAGAATGGTAAAAAGTGACGGAAAACCTCTGATTATTCCGATTTTGGGAGTGTTCACGCAATATTCCAAGACGGTCAGCCCCACTGTTAGCCTGGTAGTCTATGATGACCAGAGGTCCCAGTTTGTCCCAGTTTGAAGCTGGGTATCCAGAGTCCTGACAAATGTAAAATAATAGAATACCCCAGTGTTTAACATTTAATACCAAATGGTCCAGGTTTTAAACAATTAAAACAATAATTATAATATTCTACTTGTTTTCATAGACGTTTATCATGTTCTGTCCCACTCATTATTACCTAACCAAATATTAAAACACAAACAGTGCAGCACACGTCTGAATTCAACACTGATTTGTTTGCATGCGTGTCAATAAATCAGCGTGTCGATGCTGAGACTCTTCCTAGCGTAAGCGTCATAGGCTATCACACTTGCGGCTCTTTTGACGAAACCTCAGTATGTTAACGGGTGGCTGTTACCTCGTAGAGACAGTCTGCTCCAGGAGGCTTACCCCTTTGCCAAGCACCCAGTATCAAAAATCTCTCCATGGGGGTGAAAGGTTCGCTCGCCGCTCGGTAGGGTGCCAGTTTGGAAAGTAGGGACACCCTATTGTAGTCACTCCAGTGAAATGACTACTTTTCTGTGTGTTACGTATTTGCTGTGGTATTCTATGACACCAGATACAAACAAACGGTCTATAGTTCCTTTTAAATTAAATGAATTAGTGTTTTTTTATTTAGAAGTAACTCCCAGTGTTTAATTTGCAGCCATTTTGTCACAGATTTGTTGACATTTCTGTAGTTCTTTCCATTAAGTAGCAGATATTGTAGCTGTTAGAAATACCCTATTCACTAAACAGAAATACAACTTTGCTTACATGAAGTTTTTCCCTCTCAGTTGCTCTGATAGCCGTCTGAAGGATGTGAACATGGCATAAGGTCAAATTACCAAGGGAGTACAGTCATTTGTTCACAACAGATTTATAGTACTATGACTTTATGCCTCTCATCTAATACAGGCTAAGGGGAAACAGTCCATCATTATTGAAGTGAACCACATGGGCTACACCAGCAGATCAATCCACTTGAACCGTGGCCGGCGGTGGGTTTGTGGTCCTTTGTGGTTACATGTCACTGCCGGTGGAGCTGTAGCTAATGTTGAATGTGTCGTCTGGTTTGACCTTTAGCTAACAGTGCTGGCACTCCTTAGCAAAGGTCACATTCTGCATTTCCACCAATCACTGCTCATTGCCAACTGGTGACTGGATGAAACAAACCATGGAGGATCAAAATACAGTATGTAGTATTTGGGCCGTTCCACAAATAATAATGTGTTTGATGTGTGATGAGGTGATCAGTTTCATGGTGAATTTGATAGTGTGCCATGACACGACCTTTATAGACCCTGAAATGTATGAGTGCTAGGTCTAGGTTATATTACAGCATCAATATTTATGATAATAACATCTAAGTGTGTTATTACCCTCTCCATCTGAAACAGACCACTTGTATTTCTAGCCGGAGTGAAAGCAGTTCTGGGATTTGGACGCCATTAAAGATTAAACCAACAGTTTTTCACACATAACGCAAAGCAGTCTACTTTGGTAAATTAGAAATTGTCAAGGCTGTCTTCATTAAATTGTATTATTAGCCATATTAGCATTAAGTGCATAATTGAATATGATTATCTGTAATTATTCCCATAAATTACATTTAGGCCACTGATCACCGAGGAAACAAACACAAGAAAGTGTGTGGTGTATTTTTCCTGCTTCTAAATTGACTGTCCCGTTTAGAAATACATCCCCCAAACAAAGCTAGCATTAATATTCTAGACCCACAAATCCCATCTGGTACAGAGTTTACAAAGCTCTTCTCAAACTTTCTTTCTCTCGTCTATTGACAGGGTAATACGTTCGTATGTACTGGTGGCCTGACATTGCTGCAGAAAATCTGAGGTTCAGCCAATTATGTAGAAGTGTGAGCAAAATGCCCAGGCTTCTTATGACCTGACAGCTTAAATATGTTATTTTTGTTATTATTAATTCTCATGCAATGCCAAAATGCATTAAGATTATCATAATTCAACACTAGCATACTGCATATCATATTGTTGGTAAAGACAGTGCCAGTAACAAAGGGGACAAGGATATGTAGAATAATGGCTGCTTTTACAACAGAAACAAAGTCCTACACATCTCTTTCAAGTCATTTCTGCTCATTTGGAAACAGGAGAAGGGGCATTTTCATGCAGTGTGTCAGATCGTCATGGCAACATGGGAAAAGAAAAAGGCAACACGTTAAAAAAAAAAAAAAGGTGCCAGATCTTTTTGTGGACTTGGTGAGGTAGTGGAAGAGCCTGCCAGCCACCGGTGGGGGAGACAAAAACGAAACAAAGTGTGAGCGTGAGTGTGAACGTGCACTGTGTGTGTGTGTGTGTGTGTGTGCTTGAAACTGCTGACTGGAAAAATGTGGGTTTCTTCAAGAGCTCACAAAGCCATGAAAGCATGTGATGACAGAGTCTGGTGAACACACTCAATCACTCATGTGGGCACGCATGCCCACAACACACACACACACACACACACACACACACACACACACACTGAGAGAGATTCTCAAATGCACACTCACTGAAGGCTGTCACAGCAGATGGAGCCACTTAAATTTTGTTACAAGTACCTGCCTGGAATATGAGAACTGTTTGGAATCTGCGATACAATCTTGTAGCCAATGTAGGTGTTTTGTAGTGTAACTGTATTCTCACTATAACTATATTCTTCTGAGCTATTGCTTTTTATGTGCATACAAAAGCTTAAAGTGTGCTTTAAAATATACACGTACATGATTCCGTACAGTCACCAATTATTCGATTATTCTCATCTATTGAGGCATGTTTATCAGTACCTTTTGTAGCTACCTTAACACAGACAAAAAAAGACAAAAATACAGTCTGTGTTTATATTTAGACACCCTGGGCTGTCGACTGAATATTCCTCTGTGATGGGTGGGCTGAGAGCAACACTTTACATAAAAGCCCTAAGAATCCAGTGACTGGCATGTTGCTGCACAAGAACCATTTTTAATAATCAAATTCCCCCGTGGCTTGAGTAAGAAACGTGTGTGTGTGTGTGTGTGCGAGCTGTGTGTGCCCGTGTGTCTGTTCGTTCCTGTTCTCATTAGGATCTACACTACAGGGCCCTGCTTCAATGTTGTTTCCTGTATAGCCCATTACTGCTACCTGCCCCGGGGTTGGAAGTTGAAGCCTGAGACAAACAGCGAGCCGTGTGCAGTAAAATGCACCCGGGAGATTAGCGTGGCGAGGAAATCGGGGTGTGTAAGAGGGGTGAACTTAAGGTTGAGTCAACCTGAGGCCACAATGGGCTGTTGTGGAAAGGCGATTTCCAGCCGGGCTTTTAGTGTAGAGGGCAGGGGACAAAAAGGAAGTGGGGTCATTATGGTAGGGAGACATTTCATGTAATTTAATTCAGAAAATAGAGAAATACAATATTATTTATTTGTCCTTTAAAAAAAGTCACAAAATACATACCTTAAGAATACAATAAAAAAGTATATAAAGGTATATTGTCATATGAATATTGTCACTTTTAGACAAAGGAAGGACAATTGTGTGTGTGTGTGTGTGTGTGTGTGTGTGTTTGTGTTGAGTGTATCTATGTGAAAACCTCAGACTGTGATCTCACAATTACCAGGCAGGAAGCCCACTTCTTCCTGTTGTTTTTCTCCATTTTCTCTACCTTTTCCATCTCTATTTGTTTATGAAGTAGAGTCATACAACCTCAGATTAGTCACAAACCTTTTTGTGTACAGGGAACTTTCATTTTGTGTGGCTTCTGGCGCCCCCTGTGGACAAAAGCGGTAGTGTTTCCACCGCCTCGTTTGATTGATATCAAGGGGGGAATCCAACTGAATCCGACCTGGTGGCAGGCTATATGGAAATAACCAGTCTTCTGGCTAATGGTCCTGTTTGTTTATGTAGGTCATATAGAGCCACCAGTATTAAACTGAGACTGTCATAACCAGTTAAAAACTCCTTGTAGTAGCTTTAAATTGTATGTCTTTACCTCAATTTGCATCACCCTGGACAAACTTGTGTCTTTGCATTGACTCTATATGCAATCGCGCCGCCTCTGAAATTCACTGTCCAAAATCCAAAACAGCAATCAGTTAAGTTGTGTGAAGCATTTCATATGCTACAAACATACACGACTGTGACGTAAGTAGGTGCAGGTGCCAAATTCATTATTTCCCGTAGATGTTGCACATAACTTAACCTTCCTGGATGACAGGGACAAAGAGAGATTGGGTGTACTGCAGAAAACTCAACATGGTAGAGCGAGGCGGGGTTGCTCAGTGGCTTGGTGGATGTTTTAGTACCAGAGGACAACTTGTTAATGGACTCGTGTGTTACACCGGTCGCAACGGCCTCGCCGCTCGCTTGTTACAGCCAGTTTGGTCAGACAGCAGCATGTTTTATACAGCTGTGTGAAACCACAAGGTGGTAAAAGACAGAATAATACAGGAATGGACACAGGAATGGACACAGTTAACACTCTGCTTTGCCTGTTCTCTGCTGTGTCCTGTTCTTCTACTTTACGGTCATACCACAGTGGGTGCTCACAGTTGTGTGCCCGAGCACCCACGCAATCTGCACCAATGCCAGTCGGACAATTTAGAATAGCAGGGAAGAGGAGGTTGATTTAGAAAGGAAGGAAATCAGCATGTGTCTGTACTGACTCATGACATTCTGCTCCATAGACAGTACAGTCCAATCTGCCCCACATTTGTCTCCGTCCCAAGAAACAAACGGGTGCTTTCCTTCCGTGGGATTATGACGAGGCTAGTCTCTCTTGCGTGACTCAACTCATACTATGTCTGTGTTGTGCCAATTGCAATTTAGCAGGTGTTGGTGGGGACGGCTCACACTGATACTGTCAGTCACCATGTTTTCCAATTACCATAGCCTGCACACCAACATGATTGCCTGATTGGCAGTGTTATTTCCGTGGCAATTATTATGATTCTGATTATGTCAATCATTTCACTCTCTGCTCCGTGTGGCATCAAATAGCAGCAGCTCGAGCCGCTCGCTTTTTATTTCTCCTCATGTGTCTGATGGCTGTTTGAGGTATATTGTCTCTTTTTACAGTAGAAAAACTTTTTAAAAATTCATGCTCTGCTCCCCTCCAGTGCTATTACCTTTGAGCTCCGTAGCTCATTCTAAATTACTAACGGCCTGTATATGGTCCCCATAATGATCATTTTCACTCTCTGTCAGTAATAATTGCGAGGTTAGTTCTATTTTAGTGCAAGCTCAGGGCTTCTGGTTTTATCTTGCTACTTCTTGTATTATTCATGTCATCCTCGTGTCTTTGACTTTTCCTACAGCACCCTCCATTTAAACCACAATTACTACTATTACCACCTCTACACTCCTCCGGTAAGAAAAAGAAAAAAAAAGCCATTTTCTTCATTATCATCGTCATCGCCACCACCACCACCATCATCATCTATTTACTGCATGATTCAATTAGTGAGCCATCAGATAAAAGGTCACAGCTGTAATCAGTCCTTTGAGAACATGTTTTTTTTTTCTTTGCACCTTTCCTCTGTGCCTGATGTTAACATCTAAGGGTGGTTAATGATCTTTCTTACCCATTTCGTGACCAAGACGACTGAAAACGGCTGAACTTTTGAACTAACGCAGTATCCACAGCAACAAATGTGTCCGGCTGCGAGGCCTTCAAGCGATAAGCAGTTCATACAAAATTAGTGGAAATGTGGAGATTGGCTTTTGTTGAAATTTGCCCCACCCCCCCACAGTCTCACAAATGGATTGAACTGACTCAAGCCGGCTGCAAATTATGCGCAATATTCAAGCTCGTGTCAGCACTCCAGGCTGCAGTACATTTAGGTGTACATGCTAATGTGCTCAGTAATGGCTGTTTTATCTTTTGTACCGTATCTGCTGAATTGCACTGCGGTTTAAACGGACTGAAACACCAACACTACTATCTAAAGACGTTTGCTGTGCTCAGGTGTGGTCAGATTGCTTTTAAACCATCAGTTATCCAATCCAGGGCACACACTTCACAGTAGTTACATGCTGCACTGCAGCTTAAGCCTAGTGCAGACTACTGTTGCCATGATGTGCCTGTCCCAGACACATTGTGATACATCTAACACGAAAACCATTACGTTGACAATCAGAAGCTGCACTCTTGTTGTTGACTTTGAACAGAACTGCAGTGTTCTAACAAATTTGATTAAAATTTGACAAAAATTCAAGCTTTAAATTACATTATTAGTCATGCTAGTGACATGGCTCTACGTCTCTGTCAATCCATCACTATAGTCCAGACTGAAATATCGTTAACTATTGAAGTGATTGCCGTTAACATTTTGTTTAGACTACATGATCCCCCAAAGGATAAATCCTTTTGACTCTTGACCTTTTCTCTAGCACCTCATCTGACAGCTATTGTATGAATTTGCTGTGAAATTTGGTACATATGGTGCCCTAGAGTTGAATTAGCATTGATCCTTTGACTTTTCCTCTAGTGCCACCAGCAGGAACTTCTGCAGCCGTCTGTGTACAGTGTGTATAAAGGAGGTGGCAGCCAGCACACAACCCTGCTGCATTCCAGTGGAGGAGGATGACATGTCAGACATAGTTACATTACAACCCTCACATACTGGCATCAGTCCAGCAGAAAATCTGAAGTCCATCCAACAATGCCTGGGGTCACCTTAAAACTAAAAATGTGGGGATGAATTCTGTTAAAAGAGAGATCTGTGCATGTGTACCAAGGTGTAAAAAAAATTAACTCCCTCATACATTCCTTGCTCAAAGACATCCCAGCTTCCCAGTCAGTTCTGGGATTCAAACTTGCAACCAATTAGGTTATGAGCCACGTTCTGCAGGCTTCAGTATATGGATGGCAAATATATTCTATTTAGCTATAAATACAATTAATTTGACTCCCAGACTATTTCACACATCAGCTATTAAAGAAAGAACCTTAAGGAAAGTGTTCTTTATTATGTTATACGGTCAAGGTAATCAGCTTAATACTTTTATTTGAAGTGTAATACAACTGACACACTCACCGGCAATGACCTGTATCTGAATGAAAGCCGGCAGACTGCTCCCTCTCACACGCCCACATGGGTACACACGCTCCTAATCACCTTTAAACATCAACGTCTTATCTTTCCTGAACTCACATACCGTACGCCTGCCTGATCAAAGAGGAGAACAGCAGACTTCACTGTGTGTGTGTGTGTGTGTGTGTGTGTGTGTGTGTGTGTGTCTCTGTGTGTGAGTCCATCTCAGCAGCTGCTCTGTCAGCATACTCTCAGTCCGAGGACGGGAGGGGGTCCACGCAGCATGGCTAAAGAACTCATCAACAACCCCAGGCACTGTGCTTGGTGTGTGGGATGATGTGCTGCAGACTCAGCCCAGCATACACACACACACACACACAAACACACTCACTCACATAAATGGACCCGACTGTACACACATTAACATGCTTACTGTCTGCATTCATCCAGCAAATATGCTTGTTACCCACGACGGCGGGTATTTTTTTTAACGGGGGTTAAGATTCAGGAGTGCGGGAGCTTGTTATGAGAAACTAGAATGTGATTTGTTATGAATGCAAAGCACACAGCTAAAAAGCTCTTGGGGTATTTAGTCTCTGGCTATGAGCTTAATGAGTTTGCGTGTGCAGTGCTGTATGTGCTGCATTAACGTGCGCGGTGCATGCGTGTGCGTCAGCATTTGTGCGAGTGTGTTTGTTTTGCACTTGTCAAAGAGGAGCGCTCTCTCGGAGTGTAACACACTCATGTGATGGCTAGTGGCTGGAGGCGGTTGGTCTAATTCACTCTCAGAGGCTAATTCCATGCTAACAAGTCAGCGATGCCACATGCTCGTCCTTGCCCACAGCCCAGTGGGCCAGTCTCAAAGCAAACCAATTAGCCCGGCTCTCTCTGGGTCTGTCAACCCCTCCCCCCCCAAAAAAGTCATCCTAAACTTTTTTTTTTCATCTCTTCCCTTGTAGGCTTTTGAATGAAGGAGGTCCGTGAGGAGCGTAAAGGGGCGCATTAATAAGCCTGTATCGCTGACATGAAAGACGTCCAGCAAGAAACATCAAATACACTAGGCTAAGCTGCCTTGCCAATTAGCTAAAATAGCTATTTAGTGACAAATCTTCTGAAACCACGTCTAATGTACAAGTGAGGGGATGAATGCAGTTTTAATGGACGCATTAGCACGCTGAGGGATTCTTTGTGAAAACTTTCTCCGCTCTATCACTGCGAGTTTGAAGGGAGCGGCGAACATGAAGGTGTCAGACCTCGCTAAGTGAACTGACTTGACACTGTGCAGGATTGCAGCAGTTCCACTGTGGGAGTTGCTAATTGGATGGTAATTAATGGAATGGAGGCCGATAAATACCGTTGTGAGCAGGCTTGTCAAGGACATGGAGGTGATGGGAGGGAGTCGGAGAGCCAGAGCGAGAGAGAGAGAGAGAACGAGGGAGAGAAAGCGAGGGACAGACACCTTTTCTTCATCGTGACAGCTAATCCTCATCCCTTCATCCCCTCTCCTCAGTTCCTCAATGAAACTACCCCTCCCTCATCAGTCCTCCCCTTCCACTCCTCTCTTCCTCCCCTTATCAGGGGCCCCCTGCCTATTCTCCCCTGCCCCAACTTCACTCGTTTCCATGGAAACGCAGGATAAAAAGAGTTACTTCTAGATTAAATCAAAGATTTTGAAGTGCCGAAAATATTACAAGCTCTTTTGAATCGTGTTCCTCGAGTTCAGGATGATACTCTATTTTCTCCTTCCAGATAGCGAATGTGTGCCCCTTTCTTCACTGGGAAGAAAAAAGACAGAGCAGCACAGCCTATTCACTCACTAACGCAAACTATAAGACCTGTCTGTCTCTATGGGACCAATGAATGGCTGGTGAGTTGACAGTTTTTCTTTCCTCCTGTATTTTCTTTCTGCTTCGTTCTCTGTATTCCAGGGCTTTGTAGGTGTCCCACAAATCTGCTTAACCAATCTGTCAGCCGCCATCGTGGAGGTCCAGAGGAGAGTTTTGTGCATAATTGAATACCTGAACAGGATTTTTGTGATGTTGCTGTAGGATACCGCAGTCAGGAGTCTGATAAGGTTGCTTGTCTTCAAACATACTGCAGGTAAACTGTGTTGTCTTTAGCCGCTGTCTCTTTGATCCCGATTACCACTTCAGTGCACTACAATGTGTAGCTGGAAGGGTCGGCTCACTTAGCTTAAATAAACAGTGGCTTTTTTGGTTTGCTGCTGAGTTTACTAGCCAGCAGGCAAATGTGAAAAGCAAACGACTCGACTTGTTACCTGCCACTAACGGTTTGAGAAGACAATGACACTTACATAATCATAAATTAAAGGCAAAAGGTGTAGCAGGAGCATAATTGTTGGTTCAATTTCCCTGACGGTGTAAACATTTTTTAATTTAAACAGATTTTTTTTCAGATTAGGATTAAAACTATTTTACATATTTGTGGAAAAAGCATCTAAGCTTCAGACTGAGTCTCCTGTGTCCTGCCCCCCCCTTTTTCAACATGAACACACAGTGTTGCTTATATACCGTTGGCGAATTAAGCCATACATTCAACATTTGTTTGTACTCCTTGTAACGCAGCTTGCTAACATTAGAGTCCCAATAAACTCATGTCATATTAACACCTGCTGAGTTAGCGGCAGCTCCTGCACATCAAGTATTGTGTTCTTCCCACATAATACACAGCTACCACTAGTTGTCTCTCTTTCATGGGGACATGTCAAAATTCACAGGAACAAGTAGTCCAGATCTCAGTGCCTACCAATCCTCCAAGGATTTCTGAACGCAAAGTAGTTGGTAGTACTGTGGTGAGATCAACTGGAGATGTGGCCATTGTAACACGGAGAGGGCTTTTTAAAGGTCCAGTGTGTAACATTAAGGAGCATCTATAGGTAGACATGCAATATTATATTTATAGGTATGTTTTCATTAGTGTATAATCACCTGAGAATAAGAATTGTTGTTACCTTAGAATGAGCTGTTTTTATCCACAGAGGGTCCTCTTCTACAGAGTCTGCCATACTGAAATGCCATGTTTGTACAGTACCAAATATTTGGCTCTAGATAGGGCTTTTAACATTTTTTGCGAGTTTCACGCCCACTGTAGTTTCTCCTTCACGCTTGGTTGAGTGAGTTGAGTCCGCTAGATGCCACTAAATCCTACACACTGGTCCTTTTAAAATATTGAAAATGGATGTCACGAGTAAAGTTATATGGGAACAGTGTTTCCAGGCACAGGCCTAAAGACTTTTTTTTAAAACTAAGATTGTTGCCACACAGTTTTAGCAACAAGAGCTAGGAGAAAGCCCACAGTCTCCATTGGGCAAAGCATTTACAGACTGACTTGTGAGTGAGTGACCTCAGTATTCCTGACTTTACTCACTGATTGGAATTTCAATACACAGAAATAGAGAGTCACAGAGAAATGTACAGAATGCTGAAATCCGATCCAAAAATCTAGTTACCAATAACAACATTGTCAGTTGGAACCAAAATGTAGGGGGCGCTATCATGGCAGAAAAACAACACTTTAATTTAATCTTTTTGGGAAGAACAATTTTGACCAAATAAGTAAACAAGTCAAAACAAACATAAATACTGATTTCCAAGCAAAAATGAATTTTAATTTCTGTTGGAATTTAACAGTCTGTACAGAGCTGTACATTCAGACACACAGACAATCACAGCTGCTGCTACCAGGAGCTGACCTCCAATATGGCTGCCAGAGAGTCCTTTAGTCCGTCACCCCAAACCTCTCCATGGAAACGACTGTCAGTTGTCCATTTTGCTCAGTGCATATGAGTGACAAGAGATCCATAGTGACACCGGTAGCACGTAAAGCTTTTACCAGCAGCAGACTGAGTGTGTCCCTCCTTCACACATGGCCGAGTCCTGAAGGAGATCAAAGTGTGAACTATACCTGACTGGGGGCAAGCATGTACGCATGTACAAGGACACGCGTGTACACACACACACACCCACACACACACACCCACACACACACACACACACACACATGCACACATGCACACGAGAAAGTAGTGGCTTAATCTCAGGAGAGGAGTTGGATCCTGGACATCAGTCTTAAAAGAAAGCACGCACCATCAGTCCACAAGAGGACCATTTGAGCAGAGGCAGTCTACCTTACTCTCCGTCAAACTTGTCAAACCGCTCTGGTGGAATTCTTCTCCCCCGATGAATAAGTTTAATGGACGTTCAAGTTTTTCTCCGGACTGTATCCCCTCCAAGTGAAGAAATCATAGCTGTGTGTAAAATCTTCAATAAGGGGCGCGATTAAATGCTGCAGGACTTATACATTTTTAAATGCATACATTTTTTATGCATGTTAACAGGGTTGTATAACTTACGTCCTCCTTCCCTGTGGCTCTATTGTACCCGGTTGCTGAGAGCAATAGCATGCATCAGGGAGAAAGGATTTTGCAGATTGGGTTACATTTTTTTCTGCCTATGCCACCCCATACCGTACAGTGGTGCAGTGCTACCACTCACCAGAGTATGATTTATGAGGTACACACACACCAAATTGCACCTAATGAATTGCATTGCTACTGACTTGAATTTAGCACCCCCCCCCCTTTCATTTTACTGCTTTTGTTAAACATGGGTTAACTGCCACAGGAATAACAATCAATGCTGAAATGGTTAATGAGTAAACAGTGTGAGATGGAGAATATGAAAGATTGATTTGCTCTTGCCTTAAGTGGGATTTACAGTGTGTGTGTTCTCACGCCGGGCCTAAAGATTAACCCTGTGCTCCGCGCTACTGTTTGTGGAGGTCTAGGTTCATGTTACGGTATCCATATGTTCAGTCTGCAGCCCAGGAGGATGGGGTATAAACAGATCCCACACATCTGTCTGCATGTCTCAGATCTGCCTCCGCCTCCTCCCCGTGACGGATTGGGGGGGAATAAATTAAAAAGTTTAGCACACACCTGCATCAAACCGCAGAATTCAGATGAGCCGGAGGTCAGCATTCTGTAAATATGCCCCCCGCTCTTGTTAACGTGTCCCGGCTTTTTAATGGATCGACAAAAAGCCCACCTGGGACTCATGGGAAGGAGAGAGGGAGTGGGTGGCAGGGGAGCAAAAAGAAGAAGGGGGGGGGGGAGCGGAACACGGCCCCCGTCCGCTCGCGTCGTTATTTTTACAAGTCTTTACGACTCAATTTAGAGGATGGGAAATAAAACAAGCAGGGTGTCTGAGCTCCGGGGGCTGAGATGAGTTAGTGGGGCTCCCTGAGCTGTCAGAGAGCTCGCCGTGGCAGCATGGGGGTAGGGGATCAGAGGGAGGAAAGGGAGGGATGAAGGTGGTGGTGGTGGGGGGGTGGGAGGCAGAGCTGCCCTAATCAAGCAAGTTTATTCAGATCAACGTCAGTCTTTAAGTTTCATCTCAGCAACTTGAATCCTGAGCTGTAAGCTGAGGAAACCAGGGACTTCTCAAAGAAACAGCGCCCTTACTTTCCTCTTATTTAGCACGGAAATGTAACATTCAGTATCTTTTTCATCCTTCTCCAGGCTTTTAATTCTCCAGTAGAATGAGACAAACCTCTGCCCTGTAAGAAAAGGACATATTTTTCTGTTTTCTCATTACATTCAGGTGGCTGAACTGTTCCACATGGTGTTAATATTGCACTCTGATATTGACTTTTTCCAGCACGCTCTGATAGCACCGTGTTCATGGCACCGTCTGCCCCTCAGAAAGGCCTCCTCTCCTTTCATTCTCCTCTCCCCCCCTTCGCCGTTATTTCAGACCAATTTGGAGTGCACGCGCTTGGAGGGGAGGGGAGGGTCCGTAATTAAAATTCTGTTCAGCATGACAACGCTGTTTCATGCCTCATTTTTTGTCACACGTGGGATGAATACGGGATAAGCACAGAGGCTTTTAATAGGTAAATAGGCAGCGCTGGTATGTGTGCTTAAAGTGCACGCCGCGCTTCCTCCAGCACACAGGTGGAAAACAGACGCCAGACTGCAAGCTTATCAGCAACACCAGCGCGTGTTATGTTCGGTAATGGTAGAGGCTTTAATGCCTAATGTGAGCTTAAAAAAGGCTCTGCATTCACTCCGTCCCTCACTGACAACTGAAACTGTTTCTCTTGAACATGTTCAAGGATTCGTGTGTGTGTGTGTGTGTACACTAGACATGCTTGCATGTGCTGATTCTGTGATGTGTTTACTCATTGAAGGAGGAGGGGGGCAACACAGAGCCTCCTGGGATGCCGTCCACAGGGCTTGTCAACTACTGTCACTCAGTCATCACCCGCCTCCCGCCTCCCCCTCCAACACCCCTACCCCCCATATCCCATACTCCGATCCCCCTTTGCAAAACAAAGACGGCGGCAGCCACAGCAGCTGCATCCAAAGGGACCATCACTCCACCAGTGTTTAACCTCTGCTACTGCTTCTTTCTGTCTCGCTCGCTTCCCCTTGCTGCGCTATGTCTCTCTCCCTCTCTCCCGCTCTTCCCTCTCTCCCTCCTCCTCCTCTCCTCCTCTCCTTCATCAAAGCATTTCTGGCTATTTTGTTTCCCAGCTCTACAGAGAGTTATTGCTCATGACAACGATCACGGTCGTTTATTTTCTCTCCGCAGCCCGGCCTCTGTATGCACGCCGGGCTAGTATTACCCTATGATATTCAAGCGCTCTCTATTAAATATGCATGAACCCTGGAGATGAAAATTAATTTTGGGAATGTTCTCTCCCTCTTTCTCCCCTCGCTCCCTCTTTGAATGTTCAAATATGCCTTCATCTGCCTTTGTGTCAAGCCGTGAATTCATTATTTCATTTGCCGGTGATGGTGTAACACAACACAATATGCACGGGTGCAGCGACGTAGCGATATTGATCTTGCAGAAGCAAGGGGGCAACCAAAACAACTCTGGCCAAAACACATGTCGCAGGAAGCAAGTTTTCAGAGATTCACCAAGTTTTGAACAAGTTCGCCCTGAGCTCTTATCATTCATGAATATTTAGGGCCATAAAATGGGAAAATATTAAATTGAATTATGCATGTATGAAGCGATGGAAATCTGCAGTAGGACACTGCAGTTTTTCTTCTGTCTTTCTGTGCTACATGATCTCCTTAGCAACCCATCCCTCACTCCTGCCCATGATACGTGCCCCGACAACCTTCAGACTCCAGATTTGGGCATGTATGTGGGTGCTGTCCATTCTGCTGCACAGTAAATCAGTGAAGAGTCCTGGAAGAGTGTGTGGAAGACTGCAAACATCAAAAACATCGCAGACGCAAACGGGGCTGGTTGAGCAGGTTGTGTGGGAGGTGAAGCCAACACAAGTTGAAGGATAAAACAAGAACTGCTTTAAGAAACAGTCCACAGCAGTGGAAGGATGCTGCTGACTTAGACGTGTACTGCCATAATGACACCATCTTGTATTATTAGTTTTAAATTTCCATTAGATTCAGTCTTAATCCTAAACAGAGTGTCACATTTATGAGGATCTATTGGCAGATATGGAATTTATTATTCATAGGCATGTTTTCATTTGTGTATAATCACGTGAAAATAAGAATTGTGTTTTAGCTCAAAGTTTGGAAATGGGCAATCAGCGAGCTTGGCTCTGCCCAAAGGTAACAACACACTCCTACCAGCGCCTCGCAAGCTTAATAATTAACAAGTTATATCTGGTTAAACAAGGCATAAAAATGAAAACTGGGGGTTATGTGCCGGGCCATGGGGCAACGTTAGGATTCAATAGTCATGGAGAATGTCCAATATTCACTCTCCTTTCAGCTTTGTTTTTACTCTCCACTAACTCTGGCTCTTCAAAGACTAAAGGCTACACTATGCTCGCTATCTCCGAGCTTACTTGCGCAGTCGTTTTTTGGAGGTTTAAAGCAGCTGCTGGGGCGCCGTGGTAGCAGAGTCCTTACCGCAGTGACCTGGGTTCGATTTCCGGGGCGGCCTTTGCTGCTTGTCATCCCTTCTCTGCCTTCCCTATCCATCTCTCCAGCCGTCACTGTCTTCTAAAGCATAAAATGCCATAACAATATCTTCAACAACACGGTGAGACCGGAAGATGGAGATGAAAACAATGAGCTAAAAGATGCTATAAAGCTCTGTAGAGCTGAGGGCTGCTGCAGAGTCAGGTTATAACCCACAGGCAGTCATATGATCCATTGTTAATATGAAAATATTGATTATAGCAGCTTTTTTTGTCCAAGAAATCTCCTCCTTGTAGAAAGAAATAGGTACTACATTTTTGCTAACAAAACGATAGCTTTGCACTATTGTATTTTAGCGATTCAGTGTGACACTAGAAGGTTTCTGTCGCCCTGACGAGCTGACCGTTCAGCAGAGGGGGGAAGCTTTTGGCTGCTCCACACCAGCCCCCTTATGGCCTGCATTCACTCACACTGAGGCCATCTGCATAACTGCATCTTTCATGAGGTTTGGTCAATGCCCAATCCATACTGTATAGGCCTTTGTGTGTGTGTGTGTGTGTGTGTGTGTGTATGTGTGTGTGTTAAAGGGAGTGTGTAACCCTGCATTTTATTTTCTTCTGGCTGGCTCTACATATTTTGTCTCACTATGCCTTGCGTGAATGTCTTTTGGATGCATCCATGTTGTGCTGCGATTGTGCTCTCACCTGATCGGGACGCAATCTCTGCGATGTGTCATAGACTAATCATTGGGGTCAGCAATTGAGCGGTCCCTCTTTCGCTTCGCCACGAATTAGCACTCTCACCCGAATCTCTTCATCACCTTCATGGCTCCTACCACTGGCACCTTGTTTAAGCCCGGTCAATA
Source organism: Dicentrarchus labrax (assembly GCF_905237075.1). NCBI lineage: Eukaryota > Metazoa > Chordata > Actinopteri > Moronidae > Dicentrarchus > Dicentrarchus labrax. Next base: position 6,626,304 of record NW_026136709.1, read on the forward strand.
TCAGCAAAGAGGGATGTGGGTGACTGTAGTTGCTAGATGGCCACTGCAGTTCTTATCTGGTAAAGTGGTTTTTGATTAGTGTTAATGGCCGGGACTAAATAGCCTTCAGCTTTTCCACTGGCTACACCTGTTATGTGTGTGCGTTAGTGGGCCTCTGCGCTCAAGGGCATGCTAGCAATTCATCAAGTTGAAAAAGATACATCCAGCGTGCAGTGACAAACAGGTTTTATGTCTAAACCTGCTCCCTAAACTTTAACCTCCACCCCGTCTGGTTCGCTTTTAGCTATTTCGAGAATGCTGCTTGATGGTGGCTGAGGTGCAGAGTGTCTCCCTGCAGCCACAGCAGAGGAGTTTCAGTATGTCAGCAGCACTGGGGATACACACACAGTAAGAATGAGGCTTTTCTCGTTGTGCATACTCTAACCGCGATCCACTCGTGGCCCAGAAAGACAGGCTGCAGCACCCGCTCTCCAAAAAAAAAAAGCCCCGCTCGGCATCTGGTGCAACAGACAGCCTTGCATGTTAATGCAGAGTTAATATTATTATTATGAACTGCGAGTGACTTCGCATGTTAGTGAGCGCTCTGTCAAATTAATGTCAGTTCCATTAATGCCGCCGTCTATTTCGTGTCACAAGTACGCTCGCGTCAGACTCCCGCCTGCTCGGGCTCACTGGGGCTGGATTTGGAAACACACAAAAGGAACACACACACACACACACACACACACACACACACACACACACACAAGCACAGCCTACCTCATGAAAAGATTCACACCCCTGCATCTCAGCAGTAGATACATATTTACACATGCACTCACACACACACACACACACACACACACACACATCTTTTCTCTACAGAGGCGAGAGACGAGGGGAGGAAAATGAATGTCCTGACTCATTTATCACATAGCCCCAAAAGTACAGATGAATCCAGTGATGAAAATCTGTCCTGAGAAATGTCAGGAAGATATTAACTCCAATACATCAAAGTGGAGCTGCAGTCTCAGAGCTGACTGCCAGCCGATGCTCCGAGCCTTTAGTTAAATAGGGGGAGCAAACCAGCGCCGATGTAATTTTAGCCAACTCTGACCATTTGTCACACAGAAACGAGTAAATAAAGACACAAGTCACTTCCACCCGGAGAATAACATCCGAAATGATGCAGGGCGAATTGCATTAGCGCGCAAATGCCATTCTTTAGATCTGTCTGATCTCAATGAAGTGTGAGAGAGTGAAAGCAAAGAAAAGAAGAGGGAAATTGCCTTTTCATGTAGATTTCACTAATCGCTTCCCTAACAAAATACGGCAGACTTGTACTAATAAGTAAGTTAAGGCTCAGTGGACAGATAGAGTGAAACAGCACAGAGGCTAATGGAATTGAGAGCTTTCCATGCCTCCATGGGTGTCTTAATTGTCAAAAGGAGATTCTCGCAGGAGTATTTCGCCACATGCCTGCTGGATTGTGGGAAGCCTAAATTGGAGTGCGATTCACTGGGCTTGTTTTAAGCCAGAGCTTCTCTTGTGTGTGCAAGGTGGATCAAATCCCTTATCCAACGTCTGGAAACAGGTCCTGTGATTCACTCCTTGTTTATTTGGCAACCGGCTCAAGCGAAGTATACGTTTTCAGTGCAGCCAACAGGGACTGCAGCAGACTCGTATCTAAAATCTATAACTGCTACTGTTCTGTGCTTTTTCATCTTGCACTCTCTCCTGGAATGTATTACGTGCTAATTTATTTTTGCATGGATTTATTTATTCATAAATATTCATTATGAATGTCACATATGTGATTCATTAGAAAGAAATATTGCTTTTTCAATCTCAGCCAGCTAAGACTTATTGGCTCTCCTTGCTATTGTTATCACAATACCTTCACAGTGATAGTATTTTAGCATTGCTGCTCCTCACTAGTTATTACAGCACCAGAACTTCCAACCACTCTGGTTCATTAGCAGGGAAATTGGACTGTATGGGACTCCATGAGAGATAGAGAATGTGCTTTTAATCTAAAAAGGTCAATGTGCGCGAGCTATTTTGGAGATTCACCGCGAGCTTATAATTGGGGCCTTGTCTGAAGACAATGTAGAATTAAATGAAGACAAAGTTACAGAGCGTGCGGTTGGCCTTTGATGAGAATCAGGGAGTGAGGACCCTTCATTTGCAACCTTTAATCAGTCCAATGAGATCAGATTCGCATGCGATTCTAGAAGAAAAGAAAGTGGGGGGAGAAATGAAATGGTAATTAGTATTGATTACCTATGGGCATATGACCCCGCGGTCTCCCTTTGCATTCTTAAATCAACCCAAATTATTGGATTTACTAATTTCATGCTCAGAGAGAAGTAGCCAGCAACATGAAAATGCCTCCACAATGAACCATGTGCCAATTGGGGTCCGAGGAAATTATAGCGATGGGAAACGAGGCGTCCTTTTGTGCAGAGGCGTGGGAGTGAGGCTGAATTAACCACACCAGTTTAAGTTAAGGATGATAATTATTCTACGAGGGTCTGAAGGGAGTAAAGGTGATTCAGGTAGCTTTTTCTACAAATTACATTTCCCGTCACCGCACTGTCGCTAAGAGATGGCCTCATCCCGGCCCTATATGCATGTAATTACTCACAGTTAAGATAGAAAAAAGGTCCATTTAGGCGAGAAAAAGCAGCCCAATTACATGTATACACAATTAATACACCCATGGGAAATTGAAATTTTCTTTCAAATGATAAGATTAATTCCTAATTATGGCTGCAGACACACACGTACACACATATATGCACATTCACACAAGGCCTCACACAGTTAATCTACTTTAGAGGATTTAAGCCACCATATAGTGAAATGGTGAAGAGCAGAAGTGGACAGCAACTGATGGAGGGAATCCGTGTCATACTGCACCCGATGAACCCGGGCACCGGCGATGTGACAGTGCTCTGCCGCCATCTGCTGGCTCTTAGGTGGAACATTTAAAAACACCAGCACTAGTGCTAAATCGGGGGGGGCGTCTTTAATCTGGCTTTAAGCAATTAGTTTGGTTTATCAGAAGATGCTTCTTTAAATTCTGTTTCCATACTTCCTGCCCGACATCTTTGGGTTTATTGGAGAGGATGAAAATACTGGAAATGATTTTTTTGGGGAAGTGGTCTGAAGCTGGTTTGCTGTTAGATTGGCCTGTTTTGCATGACAAATTGAGCAATTTCCCCTTGTTTTTACAAGATATTTATATTAATCATGTTTTCCATTTGTTGCCTTTATGTATTTCTCTACTGTGTTTATATTGTTAACAAGCTGAACGACAACAGACCACCATCAAGGAGCAATTTTTCTTGAAAGAGAATGAATGCATTATGAAATAGCCCCTGGGCAAAGACATGCAAAAGGCCCCCCACCCGTCCTACATAACAGTAAGACACACGGTGAGGTTGTTTTTTTGTCTCTTATGGTCATTTTGTTCCTCTATGTGTTTGTTTGGTAGTCGTTTTGTAATTTGAGTTCGAACTGAGGCTCCGACCCAGTGGCACCCTGCCCCTTAGATCCCCCCGGGCCTCTGCTCCGTAGGCCTGTTCAATAATCCTTCTATGGCCACTAACCTGCTGGTGGGGGATCCTTTACAAGCTCTGGTGAAACCCAATGAAATGTATCTGATTCAAGTGAAGATCCAAAACGTTATTTCAGGTTGAATTTTTGGGAAACGTGTATCAAATGATGCACATCAAGAATATTTCCATTAGATGTGGTGCTGCCATGAATTATGAGTCTTGGGTTTGAATATTTCACTCTGCTAACATCATACAGTTTAAATGATGAGCTGGGAAGACTCGATAAAGAATACATATGATACTGTCAGATAGAGTGGGATACAATGATCTTTCCAACTTCAAAGCTACTTAAAGGACCAGTGTGTAGGATTTAGTGGCATCTAGCGGTGGAGTTGCAGATTACACCTTCACCATCCCTTTATGAGCATGTAGGAGAAACTATGGTTGCCATGAAACACACCAAAGTCCCTATCAAGAGCCAGGGTTTGTCCGTCCTGGGCTACTGTAGAAACATAAAGATTCCTATATAAAACATACCTATGAATGTCATATTCCTTTTCTGCCAATAGATCCTCCTAAATGTTACACACTGGACCTTTAAAGGATGTTAAGGAGTTGAATAAATAAATCCAGCGACACTAATCAATAGGGTACACTTCTCAAGTCTGAATTTTATTCTGTGGGAAACATTAGTCTCTTACACATCTAACTTGTTGGTGCAATATGACAGACAGCTACTCAGTACAGCAGTGCCTACAGTTAATATATCCATGTTTACAAGCGAAATAAACAATGTTAAAAAGATAAATATTAGTTTCAGTGTAAAGCACAGCACGCAGTTCTCTTTACTTGCAGCAGTAGAACTGTATTGCATCAGTCTCACATAAATATGCTGAACCTCACACTGGTTCTAGGCAGATATACACACTGGTTTTCACAACAGATGCAATGTCTATTCTGTCCTCGTGCAGCTCTGGGCTCAGAGCCTGCCTAAGCAACTGCAGACAGAGAAAGTGCAATTTGAAAACAACGGTGACACTAAAACATCCAGGGCAACGAGGACACACTGAGGCATGGCAGGACAGCTGTGTGTATGTGTGCGCAGAGTATGTGTGTGTTTGATATTAGAAACACTGCAGAGGCTAAGTTACAGTTCATGAGTTTGTCAAGGCAGAACAGAGTGGAGTGACATTGAAGGAAATGACACAGACAGGAAATAAATGAGGCCAAACGGAGACGGTTGTTGACGTTACTGAAGCTCTTACATCACACGTACCGACGCCTCACAGACTCTCAGTCTTACACACAGACTTTGCAGGCCACCGTACGCACTGGCCTTCACATGGCTACTGAAGCGTCCGACTCTTTAGGCCGGTTGCGTACGACGTGCTCCAGCTGTCCGGAGTCTGAGACGTCGTAGCTCGTCTTGTACTTAGCCAGGATCTTCATCAGAGGACGCAGCTTCAACCACCACTGCTCCTTCGGGATCCTGTGACTGCAGACAGACGGGGAAATCTCAGCGCTTTTTTTACGCTGTTGTACAAACGTCTAATGTTCATTTCTGACGGTAACAAATCGAATACATTCTAATGAATGGGGAGCAGTGAAAAGATCAATTCCCATCTGGATATGTGCTACAAGAGTGACTTTGAATGCTAAAACTGGTATTTCTGATCAATGATGGATCAGCTCTAACATAAATATTTAATAATAATTATCTAACATTTTTTACAAACCTATATTTATACATTACATTTTACACATCATCTTAGTTTTGGCAGCAGGTTGGGTGAGCCAGCCAACATGAAACAATTAGGAAAATAGAACTGCCAGTGTGGTTATGTCTTATTGTGCATTTTATTATCTTAAGCACTCACTTCCTGGCTTCTTATTGAGTGTATTATATTATCTCCGGTTCTCTGTTGCAGGGGTAAAGTCTGAGACCTCATCAGACACTAGCTGGAATGCTACAATGGTCAAAATCGATGCAGCAGAGGTCGAGATATCCTGATTTTTAGTTAATATGACTCAAGCTCCAAAAATGCTAGATTTCCCATAATGCAATTCAATAACCATCCTTGCCTTCTAAATACATATTTCTTTCATCCGTCACAGCCCTAGCTTGTACTACAGGCTTTCTGACTTTGGAGAGCTCCCTTTAGAGCCACAGTAGACATTACACAACTGTATCAAATTGGTAGAGTCCCTGAAGTAGTGTGGTACGTACACAAAGTCCGTCTCATCCTTGAGTTGTACAACGGGCTGGAAGACCAGAGCCCTGCGCCGCATCCCCAGCAGACAGCAGGAGTCCTCGGTGTTAGCAAACACTCGGCCTGCAGGGAAACAGCGTAGCATCAGAGGTGGAAACACAGGAACGTCATGTAGCTGTGTGGTTGCAAACATACAGTAGCACAGACATTTGGCAGTGGGTTTGGGAGCTTGTGATGATGACTCTTTTCTTCTAGCCAGTAGCTACCTTGAAGATTGTAAATGAAACTATTATTGTATGGATCTACAGGAGGACTACCATGGAGTGGTGCAACAGAAAATCTAAAAACAATATACAAAGAGGTGATGGTACAGAAACCGTCACTACTAAAAAGCAACATGAAGCGCTATAGACTGAAATGTGGGGAGAAGCAGGAAAGAGAAATGTGTGTGCTTATTCATTCAGCCCATGCTCATATTTCAGATAACTCATGAACTGGAAATAGGATAGCATGGTGGCTGCTGATAAGTGTGTAAGGCACATTGTAGCTTCGCCCCACAAGTGTGTCGACAGGCTGTGTGGATCTATAATACGGCAGAATAGGGGAAAAGACAGACAGGGACATGGAGCTAAATATAAAGATGTAGATGGTCATGGAGCCAGCATGAAAAAAGAGATTTTACCTTCATCTTATGTCATCCATGTGTATGGGAAATAGAAAAAAACAAAGAGGAGTTTTAACTTTAATTGTAGCCTTTATACACATGCAGTGTTGTTTTAAGACAAACTGTTTAGAGGTACACAGCACTCACAGTTGTTAGTGTCATTTGTCAAAAAGGAAGGCTAAATACATTCAAGTCAATTTCTCATTAAGCTGTTATGCTGATGAATGTAAATGATCAATAAATAATTTCCTTTGAGGGGATAAAAATACATCAAAATGTCAGACAGAGTGACTCCATGACAGATCTGGGTAAAGGTTTGCGGTCACGCCTCTGCAGGGAGGGAGGAGCAACTACCGCAGGTCCTTTGTCTAATACTGAAGAACAACATTGACCTTACCCTGTCTGAACGTCTCCACCAGCTTTTTGGTGACCCACTGCATCGCCTTGGCAGAGATCTTGGTCCCAAAGTTACGGTCAAACGGAGATGGTGCTCCTCCCTTACAAAAGAATCAAAATGTAGCTTTTTAACACAAAACCACAATTAAGTTTGTTTCAGACTGTATGTCTTAAATATATACACATAGTTTTTTGTGTATCTTTTAAAGACATCACATTTGATTGATGATCAAACAACAAATATGCATCAACTGGCTGAGACTACATTCAAACCCATTTTTAAATTATTCAATTATTATTTAAAAGTATATATTTGAAGTTGTTAATTGTGCCATGTTTAAAACCAAATCTACATTCATTTTTTCTTTTCTGTATCCCATTACTTGCTGCAGACGCAACCACACAGTTCCCCTTGGGGATCATCAAAGTTTTGTTTGATCCAGTTTTATCTGCGCTAATCTCAAGACGCACAAAGCCAGAACACAACAAAGCCCATCCATGTGAAACGGGAATATGCATATTCATGATACAAATCTAGAAAATTGTTCATTAGTCTGGACGAATTGTTACCCCTGACACTGCTACTCCCATTTTGTCCGTATGAACTGGTAACCAGTGTGGCTGTGCCTACCTGCTGCATGTGTCCTAGCACATTCTTTCTGGAGTCAAACACTCCCTTCCCTTCTTCAGAGTACAGCTGGTAGATAAAGTCAGTTGTGTAGTTCTCATTACAGTTCTCATTCCTGCACACACACACACACACACACACACACACACACACACACAAACACAAACACACAGTAAAATAAGTGAGACACCTGAGTCTACATTTACACTGTTGCTGCTATGAGAGAGATGTTGCATTGTTAGCTTCTTTCCTCACTGACTTCATGTTATAGAGACATCACGATGAGAGCTGCACTGCAAAATGTCTGTTAAACTGATGACATCAGTGTTGGATCTGTTTACTATACAAGCAGCTTAACATAAAATACAGAGGGCTGCAGCAGCAGATTTAGTTCCCCTTACATAATCAGTAAGAGATGAAGCATTAAAATGTACTCTGACTGTTTGGACTGTGTGGAGTCATTTAAGCTGATGTTATGTTACCTGAGGACGAGTCCTCTTTGAATGCTGGTCTTCATTTTCTCTGTCAAATGTTCAACATTGGCCTGTGGGAATAAATAATACATGTGAGTTGTTGACCAGTAGATGGCACTGTACTGTAGAGTTGGGCTTGAACGCCCTCTAGTGGATTGAGTGTTTGATTATGTGTTGGAGAGTGGATGCTTACAACTCTGACAGAGAGTAGAGGAAGGATGTAACCTGTTGTATGTTACGAAGAGCTGACGTGTTACCTGCAGGTCTCTGATGTCAAACGGCTCCTCATAGATGTAGGCAGCGTCAGCTCCTGCAGCCAGGCCTCCTACACTGGCCAGGTAGCCACAGTAGCCTCCCATGGTCTCAATGATGAACACGCGTCTCTTGGTCCCACTGGCCGACTGCTTGATGCGGTCACAAGTCTGACACACGCATATGAACTCACAATGTTAGTATACATGAAGTGATTATTACAAGCTAATCATTATGAAACATGTTTAAAATATCAAAGTGTCAAACCAGCAAGATTAGAAGTGTGATTATTTGAGGTCATGTAGTGTTTAAGTAAGACATTCCACATAGAAAACCAAAAGCAAAACACTCTTCTCAAAGCCAGCATGCTTATTTTTTCAATCTGCACAAGAGTCAACTTGCTCTGTTAAAACAGTTCATGCAGATTTCACCAGTTAAAACTGGAGTCCTGCATAAGGATGAGAGAGCACATCAAACAGTAAACGGCAGATATCATTTACAGTTCAAATGTTCTACACTTGGATACAATTCTATTTAAAACTATCTTTTTTGCCTTATCTGAGAGTGATACTTTACTTTGGTAGTCCAATGCTGATAGTCAGTGTGTCAGGTGACTGTGATGTCAGCAAAAGGTGCAGAGTTTGAGATGCTACATCAGTGTCAGAGGGGCGTTCCAGTGATTTAACGTTCACTTCCATAAAGGTAGAGACAGATTAAAGAAAGAATGGTCTAAATCAGGACAGCAGAGGCCAAGATATTCTGAGTTTCAGTCCTTAGAATGGGTCAAGCTCCAAAAACGCTGGATCCTGCATTTCCTTCAATGCAACTTGAGGACATCTTTCATGAGACCCAACTTGTAGCACTACTTATGATAAGTAAACTGAACTTGATGTGTAATCCGTTGGAGTGCCCCTTTAACATTTTACATATACTCACTGTTCGGGTTAGTTAGTTGGTCTTATACTTGAGGCTAACGTTAGAACTACAGTCAGGGTAAGCTTTGAGTTGGCAATGACAATGTTCATTAGATTTATAGAGTTAATTTTATTACATGTTAACTCAATGTGTTTTATTTATTCATATATATTATAAGCACTATACAAACAAATACTCATGCAACACAGTTTGTTGGGTATAAGCACTGGACCATTAACTCCACTGTTACTTGATATCATGTGTCAATTTCATCCTCTTTGCATTAGCATCTTGAACAAAGTTGTGCCGGCGGCGGTTTGAATGCCTTACCTCCACGATGGCATTGAGGGCCGTATCTGCCCCGATACTTAGATCTGTGCCCGGCACATTGTTACTTATGGTGGCAGGCAGCATACACATCGGGATGCAAAGCTCCTCATAGGTAGTGCGAGCCTCATACAGTTGCAGCAGACTCTCAAACGCCTGAAGCGGCAGTACATGAAAACGCGTTAGAGCCGCAGAAGGCTGGCCACTGAGAGAGAGAGGTGAATCTCTCTCAGTTTGCTAGAGCGTATCCTGCCATTCCGGCTCTTTCCGTGTGATAGCGGCAATGGCTTCCCTTTGGCAGAAAGGACGGGAGGACAGAAGTGTGAACAGAGAGATGAAAAAGAATGTGAGGAAGGGAAAATGAAGAGAAGGAGGAAAGGGCATTGAGAGAGTGGCAGAGTAAAGCCACAAAACATAGGGGAACATAAAATGTAGAAAGAAGGTGATGGTACAGAGAGAACAGAGGCAAGAAAGAGAAGAAGAGATGGGACAGAGACTTGTGTGTTTGTGAGCCTCAGCAGTTTAATGCAGTCACACTGCAGAGGACAACCATATCTGCTGTAGACGGTTATGTTCAAGCAAGACAAGCACTGACTGAGTTTGCACACACAGGCGGAGGAATGAAGAAGATGATGGCACAGCCAAGATCAAGGCTCAGAGCTTTATATTCACTCTAGTTCCTTAGTATTATATAGGGTTACGTGTATGTTCATTTCAGTTATTGTGATACTTTAAAGGTCCTATATTGTAGAAAGTGAGTGTTTTGATTATAAAGCAGGTCTAGGGGCTATATAAGTACTGTTAAAGTATCAGAACGATATATCCACAGAGTATCTGAAACTGCCTTCAAACGAGCCTTGCTAGAGCTCCAGAGAGAAGCGTGAGAGAGGAGCTGTAAAACTATACTGAGATGGTTTTTGATACTTATAAACCACAAATATATCTTCTCAGGGATATCAAAACTTTAACTAAAACAATACAAAACTGAAAAATATGGGACCTTTAAAAAAAAAAAAAAACAGCAAGAGCAACGATGCTGTATCATGTTATTGAATGAAGTTATGAGTTTATTATCAATTCAATCAGACAAACGCAATACAGTGCATGTTAACTGTAGAGCTTGGTGTTAGTGTTCTGTAGCTGTTAACTCATCTTGATGTTAATAATGTAGGGGAACACAAACACGCAGACAAAAAGAAGGGCAGGCAGAGCAAACATGGCGGTCAGGACACTCGTGCACCTCACAGCATGCCTCCATGTTTTCACTCACTTACCTGAGAGGGAAGGGAGGTGTGCTACACTCTAACTTGGTTTAACCTTTACCAGTCATGCCTCACAGAACACACATCACTCAATTTGTCTGCCTGGGTGGATTTCTGATGTTTGAGTTCTATTCCAGATGTGGAGTCTGGATGTTCACAAAATTTCCTCCAAATAATTGACTGACAGGCTAGGGAATGTGTGGAGTGACTGGTAAAATGACCGAGTGAGCGATTTCTCCCTCCTTGAAACATGACTGGCTACGTGAGCATGTTTGAGTGTTTGTCTGCTTGTGTGTGTGCATTTATATCTGTGTTGCTGAGATCAACTACTCTGGTTGCCAGCCCCCATCACTTACAGTAGTGATGGCGTTCAGAGCCGTGTCAGCGCCAATGCTGAGGTCTGAGCCCGGCACATTGTTGGAGACAGTGGCTGGGACCATGACCATGGGTACACAGAACTCGTCATATTTCCCGCGCGCCGTTAACAATTCCAGCAGTGACAGCAAGGCCTGCAGGGCAGAGCCAAGGGCTTTAGTGTTTGCGAGAGTAGATTTGGCAGGTTGGTTTGGTTGAGAGGGTGCTACTTGCCACAAGGAAGGGGAAGACAGTAGTGGAGGGTGCCAAGGGGAGGAGCCAGGTCTATCACAACGGACAGCAGCGAAACAGACAGGTACCACTCCACATACTCTAAACATTATCTCTCTCTCTCACACACTCCATTCACACACATGAACTGATTTACTTGCATACGTCACAGGAAAATAAAGCTGGTGAGCATCTAAATGGGATAGCGTGAAATGGCTGGAAAAAAGCAGGTGTTCTCTGTTTCCAACTAAAACCAAATCATCACAATATTTATATCTAACTCACAATGATACTGAAATAATTGTCATAAATTAAGAATCCTACTTTCTCTCAAATAATATATTTAAAGTACTTAAAATCAACAGTTTCAGTGCAACATGCCGTTGCAGGTTTTGGCAGAGAAATGACTTTGAAGCATAATTATGTATGGAGGCATATGGCGGTGTAACTGGGATAAGACTGATGGAAAGGATCAACATTACAGTGTTTGACAGTAAACACTGTTTACTGTCATATATTGCACATAAGGACATCTGACAATACAATTAGTCATGCTTCAACAGTTACTTTGTCATTTTGAAATATATGAGCCAAAATATAACTTTATAATTCTCATATTGTTGCTAAATATGAAATCTAGCATTAGCACCACTGTCAGGAATTTTCATAACAAAAGAGATAAAAAGCTTATAGAAATCAAAGATGAGAATGTAGCCTCAAAAGCAAAATCAGCCAGTAGGGATAAAAGAGTTTTAAACATACCTCAAATCCACCGACAATAAGCAGTGCATTAATGTTGTGCTTTCGCATCTGCTCAGCAATTTTATCAACATGCTTTGCAGGAAGCGTTCTGAAGGAAGGAAGGAAGAAAGGGGAAGAACAACATGGGTATTTGAAAAACATAATACACAATTTCACTGTTTCAGTGCATGTAAAAAATATTTGATCAGTTGCAAAGCACATAGCTGTGAGTCCAGACTCTGCAGCAGTTAAGTTTATACTGAATACAAAATATAAACAATCAATAATAAAACTTTATGGATTCCAGCTTTACTGAGCAGCTGCTGGTCAATCAGAGATAACAGATCAATACTTTACCTTTTGGTTCCCAACAGAGATCCACCTTGTCCCGTCCATCCTCCCACATCAGCCCATTTAATCTCCTTAATCTGAGAGAAGACAACATCACATGCGATCTTAAATGTTATAGAGATGAGATTTAAAACATTGATATAGCAGTAAACAGCTATTTGCTATATAAAGATATAGTAGAGTAATGGATCCTGAGCTGACAAGGATGTCACACTCCCTTAGCCTGTGTAGCTATCGCAGCCTCTCTCTGGTTTGTTTACATAGCCAGTCTGCTCCTCTTGCAGCTGAGTAGAGCTGAAAATGCTATTTCTCTCATTTACATTAGAGTTTGTGATTGTTGGTACGAACTAACAAACTATTTTGGTGAGTTTTATTTGGTTTCTGTCCATTTTTATTGAAGTCACAATGTTATAATGATATGCAAGATAAAAACTGGCTACCGTTGTTGTCTCTGGGTTCTGGCGAGTGATAGTTATATTACAGCCTTTTCTGGTTAATGGACTCTTTCCATAATGTTGATGAATAATGATATTGACACTTAGAATAACAATGGAAAAAATTAAAAAGGGATTTGACGTTGCAGCCATTGCAGCCCTTTTCACAAATATTTTCACATCTGACTCATTGTATTGAGGGTTTATTTCGACCAAACCAGATTTTTGGAAAGACTAACAAAGTCGGTTTTGGTGGGTTTTAGTTTTTTTATGTCCCATTGTTTCTCTCTGAAGTGCTGGCTCTCCAGTGCGACATTCAGTGGCAAGGGAATTTCGTATATATAACCACTTATCACACACCTTAGTACTCCCAGAACTGTGTGAGCTACAATTCTGTATTATCTGGTACGTCCTCCTGGGATCTCAGTGCAGAGATTGTTAGGAGGAGAGTTAATTTTCTGGACACACTCTTATATCTAACAGAGGAACTGGACAAGTGAAAACACAGAGGTGTGTAGCAGAGAGTGCCAGAGCACTCAAGTATAGAAATCCATTACTCCCGCTGCACTAATCTTCTTAGGGTCAGTTGGCGCAGCCTGATTTCAGTTGGGAGGACACACACAGGGTGTTTAACTAACCAGTGACATTGGAGACATGTTGATGAAGATAAATGGTCAGATTCTTAAGTGCTGTTCTCTGAATGAGCCAAATGTGGACTGAAGGGATTTAAGGTTTTCCACCGGGAAAAGGTCAGAGGAGGATATGGGAGAGGACTGTGAAACCGGTTTTACTGGTCATGGAGCAGGGAAACAATAACAAAGCCTCAAATTACAGCACAGTCTCACACAAAACAGGTTTCACTTAAAGATATCTGATAGCTGTTGTCTGCTTTTACCCTACATTCAAAATTCTTCCCTAGTTAGATCAGATGAGAATCATCCCACTGACTGAATATACCGAAGCTGTATTTTACAGTCTGTCGCCCACTATCGCTTTATTCTGGTACTACATCAACTTTGGCTGAGTAGGGACAGTCTGTGTGGGAAATTGGTTTACATTAATCTGGAGAGATTATCCCCGGGGTTTCCCTGATTATTCTTCAGTCAGAGAGTTAACAGTGAATGTGTACTGTGTGACTCACCAATTCTGTTTGAATAAAACATGATTAAAGCAGTTACACAGTATTTTATTAAGCTGTTCGGGTAGAATATTTAATGAATATATTTAAAATCTAATATTAAATCTCTATTTAGTGTGATGACTGTCCAACAAGATCTTTGATTGAATTGTTTTATACATGCAATAGTACAGTACATCAGTGCTATAGTACCTACCTGTCCTTTGTAGAAACCCTCAAAGCCATCACTGACGGCAAACATCTTGTGCCCTTCGGAGATGCCCACCCTGACCGCCGAACGGACGGCAGCATTCATGCCTGCTGCCGGGGCACCGACATTCAACACTGCCACATTGAAGTTGCTCTGAGGGCAGAAACACACAGAAAAACGCACATGAAATGCAAATTTTTTTAATCCTCACATTAAATATAGAGAGAATGTTACAGTTGTTGATCAAGCTCTGCAGAGTGAGTCAGTAAATGGTTCCTGGTGGGCTCTCTCGGCGACATGCTGGGCCTACAGTGGTCATTATCGCAGATTCAGGGGTAGCCAAACCCTGAGGCGAGCTCCACAGCATGGAATCCACCACGCTGCCTCTACTACACTTCACTGATCTTCAGTCTGAGCTGCCTCCTTTGGAGCCACAGCAGCAGGCTGCCGCAGCTCCTGGCAGGGTTAAACAAGTCATCCCTCAGTGGGGAGCCAGGTGTCATCTGATATCACTGCACAACAGACCAACACTGAGCCACCTGGGCCCCGTGAGAAGCCTGTCACTACAATTACAGGCTACACAGCAAATAAAAGGTAATGCAGCATTTAGGTAAAAACTGCTAATTATTATCTGGTCACCATAATTACGTGTCACATTATTTTCCACTTAACAGTAGGAAAGAACTGACATCATATCTGATGGATGCCAGTGTAACTAGAATGCTATAATGCACCTCTTTTCAGAGAAATACTCAACTTGGCCAACCCACAACGACACATTTACAGGAATACTTTACTCAGTATGTGAGCCAAGGGTACATCTGAAAATAGGAGCAGCATGGTGCATCATGACTGCAGTAGCTGAGTCATTATTTGTAGGCAGATCCTTAATAAAAATTTAAACATCTCAGTGGCTTTGGGAGGCTAATTCATCTCCTTCTAAATACAACCTGCACTCCAGGCATGGTGGGGACAGCTATTGTATGTGTGAAAAAAACACAGAGAGCTGACAACACCGTCAGCGTCAAAAGTCCCAACGGGAATGTCAAGATGTCGTGAGGTAACTTACAGTTGGCAGTTCGGATTCTGGTTTACGATGAGCCAGCAGTTTGTATGTCTTCAGGTTGTTTTCAAAACTCCTGCAGTAAAACATGGTTCATGCAATATTGTTAAAAAGAAATAGTGTGGTTGTATTTTCAATTAGCTACAGAATATATTGTTTTCCAACTGGTCCCTGACTGTATCCTGTGTATAAACAACAGGCTGGTTGTGTTCTAAAATAGCACCATGATCCACTTTCCCTACTACACCTGTCTTAAATAAGCAACATCAAACTGATGCTCTTGATCTTGAGTGAAGTGATGGCTTTGGATTGGTCCCAGCGGGCTGTCAATCATACCTGCCCCGAAGCTTGACTGCCTCCTCAAACCGTTTCTCATCCATGGCCTTCTGGACCTCTTGAGTCTGAGGAAAAGAGTGGGAGTATTTTCAGTTTGAATTCAGTATTATTTCATACACTGTACTTCCTGTATGTACAAAAGCAGAGGCACTTTCTGTAATTCAGATCAGCTAAGATTAAATGTCTGTCGGCATTCACACTGTGATCTTTGAAATGTCTATTATGAGTTTAACAATTGCTGCACGAAGGGCTAACTGGTATAATAACAAAAGAACAATACAAGAGTTAACATGTCATCCTCTGATCCAGCCCATGAAATAGCTACTATGTAACCTTGTTTCGACCTGTAACATAACAATAAAGCTCCTTTTTGCATCCTATGGAGATGGGCTGCTATTACATCCCATCCTGCAGGCAATCATCATCAACGCTGCCAAATGCTTCAGATAATCATTAACCAGACACAACTGCCTCTCAAACAACACAGCTCTCATGTGAACATTAATACCACTCCAGGCCCAGTGGGCTGTGCTGTTTGTTATCGTTACTTATGCTCCTCCAACCCGTTGCCCATTGACTCTGCCTCTCCAGTCCAGCAGTCATTTCCCTGTGTTTGGATGTGCTTTGCAGTTTCCCCTCTCTCCTCACCTTCCCTGTTTTTTAAATACGATGTTATGTTTGTGTGTGTGTTGCAGTCTTGGCCTGTTTCCAGCCCAGTCCAGTGCCTACCATCTGTACGCACTCCATCAGAGGCAGGCGCACCGATTGGTTGCCGCACAGAGAGACCACACAGGCTGGCGTGTTGGCTGTGGTCTCCAGAAGGGCGAGAACTGCCTCCACACCCATACGACTGGCCTGTGTGAGCAAACACAAACACAGATAACACTCATCTTCCTCACTATCAAAACCTTGTTTGTTTCTCCTGTACACTTGTAATGTGTCCTTTGTCAACACATTTTCCCCAAACGGGATTTCTTTTTCACACTGGACACACAATTGGACTGAATTCTCCACAGTAGGTGTGCTGCAATTTTTAGTTAACATGAAGAGAACTGTCGCTCATTATCTGCGATGCAGTGCTTCACATGTTGAGCCATAAATCTGTTAATGTGCTTAACCTAAAACCCGGGCCATTTCTCCTCAGACACACACAGGATTAAACAGTAGAGCTCTGGACAACTGGATTATTCCTACCAAAACATCTCAAATAGAGCACGTAGCCAAAGTGTACACTAAATCAAAAGTGTGCACACTTGGATTGAATAGAGAATTTCTATTATAATAGAAACAGTAAAAGGTTAAGCATGTAAACTGTAGTCAAAGAAAGAAAGACAAATAAATCACATGTGACAATGTTATGGTTCTAAAATCAGCACGTAATCAATTTTCTATTATAGTTGCAACTAACAATTACCTTCTCCATCAATCAATTTGTGTATAAACTGTCAAAATAGTGAAATATGCCTGTTAAAACTCACCACATGCCAAGGTGATCTATTTAGATAGCATGTTTTATTCAATACAAGATATTCCATTTGCCTATGTGACAAAGAAGAAGATCAAATCCTGATATTTGAGAAGCTGCAACCAGCAAATGTTGCTTGGAAAATGACTGAATTAATGAATTATTAAGCGATTATGAAAAAGTGGTGGACCTACCAGGATACGGTCAAAAGCAGAAGGGGTTCCTCCTCTTTGCACATGTCCCAGGATTGTGACTCGCGTGTCGAAACCCAAGCATTTGACAACAAGCTAGGAGGATAACATACACAGGTCTTAGCAAACACAGTAGCAATACATTTTGTTATTCCTCTAATGGGAAACACTACTGTAGATTGGACTAATGGATCCTTAATATGTATCATGCATATAAGTTACATAGCTAAATGTAAAATTATGTCCTGCAGTAGAACTATACTGTGAAACAAATTTATATCCAAAAAGGCATACATACATGGACAGACACATCACACGGAAACACAAACACAGTGGAGAAGCTGAAGAGAAGGGGAAACAGCAAAGCACAAGCAAGCCATTCTAATTTTTCAGTCATGTTAGCGGGCAGCTCTTAGCTTGTACCGAACATCACAGGAGATCCCAAGCAGGAAGTGCTAAATTAAATACTCTGATATTCAAAACAAAATGCTTGTCGTGTTTGCTTTCAAATGAGTAACAGTTAGTGCAGGCTATGAGCAGTGTGCAAGTGTCAAAACATATTCAATACGACTATGTGACAGGCAGTTATAAATATATGACATTTGATGTTACAAATGTCTGGTTGCGAGGTTTAGTGAGGGTATCTGCTCTGAGCTTTACAGCGGTAGTGGTACGGTGAAAGCCGTCTTACCAAACTAGAGTGTGTGTCTGATAGAGCACTCCAGAAACACAGCAACAGAGTCAAAGCCACACCAGGGCAGCAGTACAGTAGTAGAGGTCATACAGGAGGCAGTCGAAGCTGGAACTTGTACACAAAGCTCTGTACTTACATTCTTGATATAGTCAGTGGTAATGGGCATGTTGTTACGATCAATCGCCCCTTCGGCTACAATTATGATATTCAGCCTTTTCATCCCTGCCCGGTTCTACAAGGAGGGGTGGTGGAGAAACAACATGACAGAAAAACTGAGACTTTGGCTGTGACGTGGTCTTTCAGAAGCACGGGGGCCAGACGATGCCAGCAGCCGGGGAGCTGATAGGACACGTTCTTTCATATTGAAACTTTTTTGCACTTTGCAATCAGAAGTGTCCTGCCAACTTAGTCTTTACTGCATTATCGGACTTAGCATGCAGCATCATGATTATCTTATCAGGAACTCTGATGAGATGGACTCTTCTACTAACGTCTTGTTAAATATTTTTATCACGGCAGACAAACTGCAAGAAAACTGTACCACAGAATATTTAAGCAACTGGTGGCTCACAAGACTTATTTCCATCAGTCGGGTCTCCATGCTTCTGGCTTCCCCTTTCTTTACACTCAGGTACTCACTTCCTTGACAATACTAGAGGTTATAGGCTTCCCATGCCTGTCAATGGCTCCCTCTGCAACTATGATTATGTTCAGTCTTGTGCCCCTGGAACGGGTCTGAATCATAGAACAATGGCGTGTTTCCAAAGCAGAAAAAACACAGTAAGACACCCGAGGACTGAGACTAATCACTTCGCTTCACATCAGTCTTCTCTGATAAAAAAAAGTCAGAATTCACTCCTTGTAGAAAAACTGAAGAGCTGTGCAGAATAATATCGTGTTAAACAAGACAATAATGAAACATTATATAGCACTGACACTGGTACAATATGGTTCATTGGGTTTACTATAGAGAATAAATAAGATTGTGTTACCGCCGACAGTTTTTGACACATCTTATCCTCCCAGCCGTCCTCTGGGGGCATCTCAGGAATTAACACCCAGTCTGCCCCGCAAGCCAGGGCGCTCACCAAGGCCAGGTAGCTAGGATAAAACATAGACAAAATACACAGTGTCTATAAACAGAGTTGATAATGGTCTCAGTCTCTCCCTTAGGAACTATGTTTTTGGATCTGCTAGGAAGTTTATCAAATGCATTCTTACCCGCAGTGTCTGCCCATGACCTCTAACACAAATGTTCTCTGGTGACTGAAACACAAACAGAAAATATGATTTAACAGTGCATTGTAGTAATACAGCATTAGACTAGAACAGACATTTGAAAGAGGATCAATGGAGCTGAAATTAGCCTGAACTGGGTGCACATGTTTTATTTTAACTTCTTTATACATTCCAGTTTCAGTACTACATATCCTTAAATTAGTGTGGTAAGTAGTTAACAGACAGATGTCCATGTTTATCCAGCCATTTCTATTTTAGGATAAGGGGATTCTCAGGCACAATAATTACAAGTGTCCGGTTTAGGACTTTAAATGGACTTATACGGCATTATGTTTTATTTGTCAGTTTAAGGGGTATTACTGCTCATAGTCTTACTAAACAGAGCATATATACTGTAGATAAATACAGGGGCTCCATCTCCCCCTCACCTCTGTGCAGTTGTCATAATTGCGTCCACCACTTCAATGATTCTGTGCAGGGCGGAGTCAGTGCCGATTGTCATGTCAGTTCCACAGAAGTCATTGTCAATGGAGCCAACCATCCCCACGATGTGAAGGGCGGAATACTTCTGAATGGCATCAGTTTCGATCAAGCCTGAAAGGATCAGGAAGTTAACAAGTGTTTTCCAATGTATTTCTACAGTAATTCTCCCAGCTTGTTGTCAAAATATGACAGGATGAGCAGCAATGGAAACAGGTCTGAGGTCAGGAAAAAAACAAAAACAGTTTACAATAAGAACTCCTTCAGATTAGAACTAGGATTATCTGACTATTCAGAAATGAAAGTGGTACATGGACTATTGTTTGTGTGTGTACAAATCAAACAAAATGAAGAGGCAGGGTTTCATAATGAAAGCAGATCCTTTTTGACAACAGCCAGTATGAGCATGGAGAAAAAATAGTAGTGAATAGAAAAGCTAATGGACGACGTTCTAATGTAGAGTATCAGAGGATGTGGGATGTACAAAGTATCTATCCTACAACCTGAAATGTCTACAAATACTGGCAGGTACTGCAACGAGTCAGCGTGGAAACCAAATCAATAATTGGTGGTGGTGGGTGCCCCAGTAGCTCGAGGGCTACCACAATAAGCACAATAATGGAATACCACACAATTGACAGGCCAATCACAGGGGATGATAAGCAACCGCCGCAACGACAATGATGTCACGTCATGTTCAGTATTTGGTTTCTTTAAGCCAAATAAAATCGGGGCAGTTAACGGGGTCACGGACCCAGGGGGAAGGACAGTGCAGGTGATTAATGCAAGCAGGTACTGAGATTAAACATTACCCTGCTGTACTGATTACTAAGTAATTAGCAAAAACAATGATGGTAATACTGCTTACTGCTGCTAAGCCACCCAAAATCACCTTGAGGGAAATTCCTTCATTGTGGCAGCCCTAGGAGTGTGTACCACATACGTCCTTGCCACAGGGTCCTGCACCCTTTGCTCCATGTCATCCCCTCTCCCCCCTCCCTGCCTTATCTGTCTCTCTCTACTGTCACTATCCAAAAATAAAGCAACATTTCCTAAAAATACAAAAATCTCTAAGTGGTGACTAATGTGTTTTCTTATAGCATGCAGTAATTGCAGAGGTATTGAGCAGAGAAACTCTAAATGAACACAATAGCATCAGGAGGAAGCAAAGAGGAGGTACGTCTCCCCGTACCTTGCTCCACCAGCTCCGCCAGCAGCCCACTCCATTCCTCCCTGAAGAGGTTGGCTCCCGTCAGACTGCCATCTCCACCAATAACACACAGGTTGGTGATGCCGTACTGCACCAGGTTGTTAGCTGCCTTCAGACGTCCCTCATGGGTGCGAAACTCTTTACAGCGAGCACTGCCGATAACAGTCCCACCCTGATGATGACAAGTGTGAAAATGTTTTCAAAAGAGCATTATCTTTTAGCTGCATGACTTGCATGTTCCTCGTTTTCATTTAAAGTACTGTAATAGGAAAAGTTTGAGAACTTCTACTCTACTCTAATCGTATTCGTAATTTTTGTATAATTATCGAACAATGACAGAGCTGTTTTTAGAGCCCGTACAGTAATTGCATTAGATGTGTGGAATGCTGCCCATGATAATTACTCACCACTTGTAGCATGCTGGAGACACTTTCCCATGAGGCTTCTTTTATGTTGTCTCCACCGTCCACCATACCCTGATACCCCTGATAAAAAAAGAAGACGCTTCTTAGTCAATAAATGCAAGAGAGTTCCAAACAGATATATTAAGCTAAAATGTGGTCTATGGACTGCATCATTAGGTTGTCATCATGAGAATAAAATAAATATTTCAACCAAATGCAGCACCACAGAACAGTACACATATGTAATTGTATAACTCGAGGATTTAATACGGGTGGTTCAAAGTTTGTTGATGTCCTCAGACAGTGTCCTGCTGAAGCGTGCAGGAGAAAACAGAGTACTGTGGTACCTGAGTGGGAGGGGAGTTTCATGTGAGGCATCTGCTAAAGCCTCAAGTCAGTTATGTAACAACACACTGAGCGAGGACGTCCATGACATACACAGATGTGCAGGGATCACAGGATGAGCAAGCAGAGCACGGCCCTCGCCGAAACTCCTCTAACAGCTGCTGTGTGAGAATAAACATTCCTGTGTTTGTACAGACGAGTCCTGCTGTGTGCAGTCGTGCCTTCATGACATGCATTCATTTGTCACTACTTCCAGAATATTTGACATAAGTTGTTAAAAAAGTTTAACAATTGCACATTTTAACTGAAGTCTTTAAACTGAAAAGATATGCAAACCTTTTCTTTAAAAAATGTACGTGCAGTTATGTAATCGTGTTTTTCCTGCTTTACACCCACTTCTATAACATAAAATGAACTACTAACAATGGCAAAAAGGCCTTAATAATGATCAACACAAAGTTTTGGGCTCACCTCATGAATGAAATAAACTTTTGCTCCCACATATAACCCCATTCGAACCACGGCACGTACAGCAGCATTCATGCCTGAAAAAAATAAAAACAAAAAAGTGATCTTTACAATAAAACAAATTTTGTGCAACAGTGCAGTGATGAGCAGGGTAAATATTAAGGCTCTAAAGAGGGAAAACACATGTTTCAACTGTGGCAAATCGTGTAAAATCCTTATTTGCAGGCCTGTTTCACAGTTTCTGCAGGGATATTTTTTTAATCTCTGACATGAACAACTGCAGCAGTAACACTTTAATTCCTCTCTTTATATTTGTGTCTTGAATATGTGAGACAATGTATGTTAGTGTGTGTGTGTGTGTGTGTTTGAACACAGACAATCCTAGTTTATACTGTCTATCTGTGGCTTTGGCCAATATCTTCTCTCACTACAGCACACACTGCCATTTTTGGTCAAAAGGTTCCCCAGCTCCTCCTACAGCCTTTCCAGTTACTTTGTGGTTAGCCAAAATGAACTTAGTAACCAATAAGGCACAGCTCTGTGACTTGAATGTCAATTGTAGGTTAGCTTAAACACTGACAGTGGGAATAAGAGTGCTTTACACACAGCAGGCAGACAGGAACTTGGCTGACTGGAGGAGATATAAACAGAGGAAAGGACTGGGTTCTCTTTTCTCTGCACAAACTAGTGAACACTACAGCTCTAATGGCAGCGCTGTTACTAAGCAACACAAAGTTTGGGGCATTGTAGACGACAGCAATGGACGTGAAAGGACAGTGAAACCTATAAGGTAAACTATACTAAGAAGTAAAAATTGTATATAAAAAAAGAAATAAGTGTTTTTTTTCCTACATGGAAAGTCACAGAACCAACAAAGCACCCATTACAGAGGGTCCAATTATTCACCATGCTGTCCAGTCTAACAGTGAATGACCCATTGTCTCGTTACATAACCATTTACAAATGAACAGCCTGGTTCAATCAGTCAGAGAAGACGGAAGAGGTTTACAGACTGAGAGACAAACAAAGGGAGAATTAGAGTGAGAAGGACCAAGGTACAATTTAAAGATCATCCAAGAAATGTTTCTTTCACGTTGCTTGTCGAACTTAGAAGAAAGTCATTAAGTTTGACCATCTGATTCTGCAGGACTAACACTTTCTCATGCAGAGTGAGCGAAAAGAGTAAGCCAAGGCTACACAATGCCCTCTGACACCGACATTCAGATCCTGTCATGCATGCCACAGCGGCCTCATTGGTTTGCTCTGAGGCCAACTCCATGCGCTCCTTTCTGTGTGTGTGTGTGTGTGTGTGTGTGTGTGTGTGTGTTCGTTCATGTGTGCGCCAGCAGTCCACTCTAATTATATAACCACCCACCAAAGATCAATGCTTTTCTCCTGAGCCAAGGAGAGCACTACAATGTAGATAACTCGGCTGGCAATTAAAATGCCGAAAACCGCAGTGCTGCTTCTCGTTGGCTAGAAAGTGCAGAAAGTAGAGAATGCGAGCTAAAACTAAAGCTAAAGACCTTTCCACACGTCATAATAGGACAAACACAGGTGTACATAATAAAAGAACGATGGCTGAGTTCCATTTAGCTGCTGTTTGCATTGATGCATGCTGGACCACTCACTGTCACACTGTTGTAGCTTAACAGGAAACATGAATAGAACATTGTAGTAACTACTACATCAGCTACACAATCTGCTATTCTATACCTGTGCATCAATACAGGAACAAAAATCTGTGTTACTGTGGATTTAATAAAAAAAAGTATTCCATTAAATGATTATAGGCTAATATATCATCTCCAATGCTTCAACATGATATATTATTGTAAATTGTGTGTGTGTGTGTGTCTAAAATTGTATTATTATTATTAAAATATCACATTGCCACACAATAGGCCCACTATTCACTGCCAACTAATAGTTACTTACTAATAAATAACGTTTTAGTTTCTGAGCTGAAAGCTACTTTTGGTTTGTGTAGAATGAATGTAGCTTTGCTGATCTAATAGCACTTCATTAAAGTGTACTGATCCACGGGAGGTGTGTATAACTGGTCCTTCAGTCAACTGAAGAGCTGAGCCGGTGAGCACATGACCAGGGTTTCCTCTGTGACGCAGGCCCGGCCGGGAGAGACGTAGCAGAGATGTATGCAGCTCATCACGTACGCAGGATGCACAGGCATCCCACCACTGGCCCACAGTCACTGCTAACCACAACCTCAGCTCTCATCTCACTCAGCACGAACACGCTGAGCACGCTTTCTCTGCAGTGTCTTCCTTCATAGTCACTTTGCGCTCCTCACGTAGACCGGTGCTTCCCCGCCGCCCGCAATGCAGTGAGTGGCCTGCACGCTCACCTTGTCACCGCCTCATCCAACTTTAATAGCCTGTGAGTTCATTAAACGGTAACATAAACTCGTCCCCTTATAACACCGCTAATAAACCCTGGTGTGTGGCGAATAGGAGAAGACTTAAACGGCTCGACCGTGGCGGCTCTCTGAAGTGTTGTCACTGTGCCGAGCGACAGACACAAATCAGTGACGAGGATGAGACTGTTAGCGCGTTAGCAGGATAAGTCGTGTTAGCATGCTAACTGGCGGGCTTCTTCCTGGATGAATGCTCATAAGCTCGCTGTTTTACTGATGGACATTAGCTGCAGCGCGGTGCTGCCTACGCCGTGAAAACACCGAACACCGTCAGCTCACTGTCACTAAAAGCGGCACACAGTTGAAGAGGGTGTATGTTCGCCCTCTGCGGGCCCGTTCACACTCACACACTGATGAATGTGTGTGAGACTGACACTTTACCTTGAGCATCCCCTCCGCTCGTCAGCACTGCGATAGCTTTCCCCGCTCCCGACAGGTTCTCAAAGAATATCTTCTTGCTGTCTGGCTGCGCCATTTTCACAGCGGTTCAGTGACCTCGGTCCAATTCGATAAAATAATACAACCGGCCCGCAACAGTATAAAATTGTGCTGAAGTGATGAAGGGCAACAGTCGTCCGCCCCCTCTACCTATGTATGCCTGCTATGCTCTCTGTCTCCCTGTTCCGCATCTGAGAGCCGATTGCATAGACTAGCGGTGACGAGAGTGATTGACACTGCCGTGAGCCAATGAGGTCTCGGTTTAAGGATTCCTCCTTCGATTCTAAACCAATAGGAGGACACGTAAATGGTATGTCTGCGGGGCAGACAGTCGGAGGATGCTCAGTGTCTTCTCAGTGTATTTCTGTTTACCCCTCAACATCATCCCTGAGTTCATTTAATAAATGTTCACAAACATGTCTACTGGAGGCAGCTGGGACTGGCCAGAGCACAGTGCGACAAGTTAAACAGTGCTAGTGGTGCAATTTCACGAACAGGTGGCAACAACATTAATAAATACGCACATTGTTAAAGCCAGTAAATGATTTCATAATGGATTCATTATCAAAGCCTGCCTAAACCTTTATCTATTCAAAACACCACTTATTTTGAATGTATTATATACTATATTATTGTTGTTGTTGTTGTTATAAAAACTATTATAATTACTCAACAATATTTACCTTGCATATTCATTTACTTTAGTTTTGTTGATTTATTTTGCATATCTTTATTCTTGTGTTTTGACTGTGTGATTTATTCTCTCCTTTTTTTTGTTCTTGTATTGTTTGCTGATGCAGTTTGCCCATGAGTATCAGGAAATGTATCTTCCTCACTTACCTTTTCCCAGTCTGCATCATAGATCAAAACGCAGCTTGAAATTTTTCTGAAATTAAAATTGATTTTTGATTGATTATTATTGCCTCAGATTCACCAGGCTCTATTTAGAACTGCATCACTGAAACAACCCCACTATAGACTTCCATTATGAGTGATGAGAAACCTGTGACTGAGTCCTGTTCCAAACACTGGTTCTTGTTGGAAAAGATCTTCTGTGGTTTTACCTTTGTTGCCTTATTTTGCATTAAATTTGCTCAAAATCTCTCCTGACAAGCATGAAACACGTAATGAAGTATTCAGTTTAGATTTTGTCTCCATCCAGTGGCACAAACAACAAATTACAAGCACAAAGACATGAAACTTGGCTGCATCAACCAAAGGAAACTACACTGCTGTCTGTAATACTGAATTAGTACATTAAATAACTTTAACTATTGTTAACAGATAACAGATGTGGAAGCCTATTGGTATATCTCATCAAAAGCTTAATCACCATTATCAATGTCAGTCTTCCTCAGATCTCTGTCAAGATTTTAACATATTAACAATATTTAACTTTACATTGGCTGGTCCTCTTTTTGTTTCCTTCCCCTTTTACCCTTGTCTCATCTTAAACACAGTCCCCACATTCACTCAGATAACAGACACACCCAAACAAGTTTCTATGACTTTCAAACTTTCAAGGTGTTTGAATTAAACTACTGGTAAAATCATTCACTTACCAAAGCTGTTTTTCCTCAGACTGAAACTTATTGGACTTCAGTAGACCTGGGGTATAATCATAATTTGAAAATCAAAGTCACCTTTTCTTTTGAATACTTTAATTCTAGCTGATTTTCCTTCTCTGATGAGCTGGAAAGACAGAGGACTAGCTACAGTGAAATGTATTTGGTTTTAACATTCATTTGGAATAGGTAGAAGTCATACATGGACACACAGGGAATTGTATGCAATGTGGAGTGGTTATGGTCATATCTCAGTGTACCTATACCGGTGGTGAGGCTGGGATACCCAACCTTAAATTTACTATATGCTACTGTAACTTATATATATATTATTATATATATATTATTATATATCTACCTGAATAATCACTGAAAATCAGTTGTACAGGCACATCAGAGCCTTTCAAGTCTGCAGTAACTAAATACAAAGTATCAGAGAGGTTGTTTTAATGTGGTAATAATAAATAATAATTTATTTTCAGTTCTTATGGAAAATGATTGATAGGCTCTAACTTTACTAGAAAATTAATAAACATTTGAACTTCTGTTTTGAATACAAAAATGTGAAATGATTGGTTATCTTATCGGAACCGGCCATGAGAAGCAGGTAATTATCGGTTATCTTATCGGCTGGATCCATATCGAACATCCATAGTGTCCTGGTAGCTCATCTGGTAGATCTGGTGCCCCATGTACCAAGGCTGGGTCCTCGCTGCAGCAGCAATTGGTGCAACTCTAACCCTTGACCCTTTGCCTCATGTTGTCCTCCCTCTCTCGTCTCCTTTTCTTACCAGTCTTCACCTGTCTTATCAAATAAAAGCATAAAAAAAGCCCCAAAAACCACTGTAATAAAACATCTGCCAATAAAAGATTAGTAAATAGTAACGTTTCCACACCATAAATTATTTGTTATTCATGATCCTATACTTACTTGTGCTTGTTTTTTTTTTTTTATCTCTTTCCTGTGGGAGAGGGAATTGCTTCCTTTACATTGGCAAGCCTCCTTCCCCACAGGCGTTTACAGCAATCATATGGTTTCACTCCACGGGGTTTCTGAGAGGGTGGCTGGCAGCATCATTTCTGAAAAGTGCAGAAATGATGCTGCCAGCTGGAAACTTGAGTAGAGCCTCTTCATTTTATGTTTAATCAGTACTCGTCTATTATTGCCTTCAGCCTTCACATAACATGAAAGCTCTGTAGCTGTTCAGTTATGTCACCTGTACAGTCATTTGAGGTGATGGTTCCACACTAAGCAGTATGCAGAGGAAATAATCCATGTGACAAATGAATGTTTTTATTTATGCTGTTGTAACATATTGCATACATTTTACATGATTATAGGCTACTGTAAGAATCCATTACAGCATTAATTGACAGGTAGAATTTCCAAGCTCCCAATTAAACTTACCACTCAGACAAGCGTGAAAGACATCAGTACTATATCTCTCTTGTATAGAGATGTAAACAGCCCAGAAAGAGCTCTACTGGCTGGCGAGTTGCCATCAGCGCTGTTTTTACACGGTACCTGTACAGTAAATAGACCTGTGTATTTAAAGAGCTGGCTCACACAGGAAACTGAGCCTTTGTCTCTGCCTGTTACACCCTGTTAGCTTCATCCTAGACACCTGTAATGGAAATGATGCTGAATGCGAAGAGAATGGTTGAATAAACTGCACTGAAGGGAAATGAATGTGTTCCTGTCTGCAGGTCTGATGTTGGTGAGGTTTAATGGTGTGTTGAGAAACTATGAGGAGCAACGGGTGCAAATGTGAGACATCTGAGTTGAAATGCCGTGTGTGCCTGCAGGTAAAGCTCCCCAGGCGTCACGAGGCTCTATGAAAGGCTGCTTTTGAAAAGTCGGTGCACATCTTGAGAGACAGGTGTGTTGGAAAGCCACCAGAAAGGACAAAAGGAAGAACAGATGGCTGAAAAGTAAACCTTGACTTTTCTATCAGCTTGTTCTTTTAAGCTATGACTATTATGTCTAAATGTATTGGAAGACCTTGTTTGGTCTTCATCGTTGTTGCTAAGCAGCCATTGCTGAGTTGTGTTTTTCCTCGGGCTATCTGTGGGTGAAATTAGAGCTTCTTTAGGACACACTCAAGTTATTTCTTATTCTAACTGCAGACTTAAAAGCAGCACTTATTTTATGTCTTTTCATCCAAGGCCTGACTAGATACTGGGTATTAATAGCAGCAAATGGAAAGTTTTCATTAACTGTTTGAATGATTATATCGCTGTATGAGCTGGTGACGGTGGACGATGCACCGAACATAAACATCATTTGTAAAGTGCGTACTACTTTAGTGTAAAATCATTACACTTATTATCATAATAATAAATATTTACACAAACGTGGGTTGTCAAGCATGAGACAGCTAAGAAGTTAGAATTTATTAAGCATCAACTAATATGAAATTCAAAATGCTTTTACACTAATTGCTAATAGTCCATGTTTTCTGCTAATATTCTTCTTTAAGATTAACTTTTTTCCTGCAAAAAAGATACTTGTTGTATTGTATCATCAAGGACGGTGTTTCTAACGACGGTGAATAAGTCTCTATTTCGTTCAGTGGTGGGGAAGATTAAGCAGAGCTGCCAACTCTCACGCTTTCGCCGTGTGACACACGGTTTTGCCTGTTTTCACACGCAGTCACGCCACACATCCAATTTCTCACGCAAAAAAAATCCGATCTTGGGCCGAGACTCGTTCGTTCCTGTTCAAGCTCCCCGACGGTGGATGGCGCTGATGAGCGTCACTGAACCCTATGCGCTGCACCCATATATGCTGCACCCCGCTCTATATACATAGTCTATGGCACCCCGAAGTTAGCGACAGAAGAAGAGCTGTCATAACAAGCAGCAGGAGAGCCATAAGAGAGAGAGAACATAAATCATGAAGTGCTCTTAAGAATACAATTATTCACAACATAGGTTCGGTTAAGAATTAAGAATTAGTTTAATACCATTCTAATCAAAATATCAATCAACCTACAGATACCTAGGTCAAATCTTAAACACTGGTCTATGAATAAGGCTTTATTGTGATACAGGCAGTCATTTAGGCACAACAATAGTTTTCTGGTTGAATGTTCAGCTCAAGTCTAGAAGGCCCTACAAGTCATGATGCCGAACATGACTCAGAATAAGTTCAGGTATTGCACATCTTTAACAGACCACCCCAAAAATCCACTAGAATGCAGGAAATCACTTCTACTTAATCCAAAATTTCCTGGGGGTGGACCTTCAGCTATGTCTGCTTCTCAGAATGTAACCAATATTGTCCATCTCCAGTAGGCTGCCCCTATCAATGGCTTTGGGCCTCCCCACAAACCACCAGAATGCAGGGTACAACATGGGTACAACATGGGTACAACATCACATGAATTCCAGTTCTCTGATATCTGAGCCACCAACTTGTGTGGCTGCGTGCGCGGCAAAATTCTGGTCACCCCCGACAAAATCTCACTCCAAGGTTTTTTGAAAAGTTGGCTGGTATGGATTAAGTAGTAAATTAATTAAATCTGCAATGTTAAAATAACAAGACTAGCCAGCATGCTCACATGCCCACAGTGACAAACCTGGTTCATTTACCATCTGAGCTTAGTGTGTTAGCGTGCCAATATTTGCTAATTAGCATTAGTTAGCATTATTAGTAGTTGGAATTTCCCCATTGTGGGACAAATAAAGGAATATCTATCCATCTGAATATCTATTAAACTAAACACAAAGAGCAGCTGAGGCTGATGGGGTATTATTACAGGCATTTAGTCATAAACAACAACTTACACTACTAATGATGGCACTATATGAAAGGTCAGAGGATCAACAAAGTTGTTAGAATTTATCCTGAGGGGAACATGAATGTCTGAGCTACATCTCGAAGCAATTCATCCAGTAGTTGGTGAGATGTTTCAGATCCACAAATGTTAACCTCATGGTGGCAGTAGAGGAGGAGTAAAAGGGCATAACCAAAGACTTCATCCTCTGGTGACCAAGAATGTCTTCATGGCAATTCATCCAATAGATGTGGAGATATTACAGCTAAAGTGCTGAACTGGCCAATCTGTAGAGCCTAACATGGCTAAAGACTGCAGCTTTAAAAAATAATTATTTGATAGGACAAAGAAGACCCTTTATTATACTGTACCAAAGCTGAATAATGCTAACCAGCTGCTATATCTAATATATCTGCAACAGAAATACCAATAAAGCCTCCCAGGCATTAGTGAAACCTATGAGGCTGATTGTAACTGTTCCCTCCCAGCAGAGGTCACTCATGACACTTTCTCATATCCCAGTGGTGGTCTGTCCCTTAAGTGTCAAATTACATTTCCTGCTCGTAATTTTACACCAGAAACCTCATCCCGTATTGCATTGCTCAGTTGCTAGCTGTATCCCAGAGGAAATCTGGTCCCAATTTGAGCGTGTTTGTCCAATATAGGCTCACAGTGATTGTTTGTTTATTGGCTGGAGGCTGTCATTCAGATTGGTCCTTTTTTGTTGGGATCAGGTTTCAGCAGAAGTTGTCCAGAAGAGAGGGAGCTCCGTGTTGGAGGAGAACTGCTGCCTCATACCTGAACCTCAAGTTTTTCTGCTGTTTTTGTTTTTCCATAACTGCTCTTCAGTACTGATGAAGATAGATAGATAGATAGATAGATAGATAGATAGATAGATAGATAGATAGATAGATAGATAGATACTTTATTCATCCCCAAGGGGAAATTCACAGTTTCCAGCAGTATCCACAGACTGATAATAATAATAATAATAATAATAATAATAATAATAATAATAATAATAATAATAATAATAACAACAACAGGAGGTCAAATGCAAAAGAACTAATAAAATAAAATAGAATAGCTAAATAACGAGCATTGGGTAAATGTCCTCAGGTGCATGGTCAAATCCAGTGCTTGAAAGGCCTAAAGTGCATAAGTAGGTGGTCACATAATGCAGGGTGCACTGCGTCAGGTGGTACAGTTTGATACAGGGCAGACATATTGGAGTTTAGAGTTTTTTGGTTTTCCTCCCCTGGGTGGAGTTGAAGAGCCTCATGGCGTGGGGGAGGAACGATCTCCTCAGTCTTTCAGTGGAACAGGACAGTGACAGCAGCCTGTCGCTGAAGGTGCTCCTCTGCCTGTAGATGGTGCTGTGCAGTGGATGCAGTGGATTGTCCGTGATTGACAGGAGCCTGTTCAGCACCCGTCGCTCTGCCACAGATGTCAGGCTGTCCAGCTCTGTGCCCAACACAGAGCCCGCCTTCCTCACTAGTTTGTCCAGACAGATGATTAAAAGACAAAAAAAGCTGTGCACACCATATGAATAGGTAGTTAATAAAAACGTATTCAGTATTAAAACTTTTTAACAATGTAATTTGCCGATTTGAAATCATACATGATGACACTTAAACACAACATGCATTTGTGGTTTAGAGGCTTTGATATATATTTAATTGATTTATTCAAGTTGGGTTTTATTGATTTGTAAAATTATCATTTAATCAAATTAGCTAGTATTTGTTTGTGGATTGGACACTAATTACAGATTTGTAAATCTTGTTTTTATTTGTGGATCATACAACACACATCTGGCACTAATTTCTCTTCGCAATTCTTCCCTATACATTGATGTATGTCCTGGTAGGAACCCAGTAAGTTTGTTGATTCTCCATATGTAGTAAATAATTAAACTATAATTTAAGGGCAGTGTTGGCTAAAACAACAATAAAAATCGAATTATTGCAACCTATAAAGCCCTGTTAGCATTTCTGTGAACCTCACACTCATTTGCTCGTGTGCTGCTGCATTAAAATCTAAACAGAGTGTAAAGATGAAATGGTGAAGCTGTGTTTGTGTTTCTCATCATCTTCGTTTAAAGAGTGCACTTTAGATTATTTACAGTTTATTTTCTATCTTCTATATTAAAGTGGGACCATGTAAAGTGTGTAACTGAACAGACATTGTGAGGTAATGGTGTGTAAAAAGTGGAGAGCCGTGAACAACATCCTCCATGAACAGAATATTATTGTGCCTGTCATGCACGTCTGGTGACGTGATGCATCATTTAGGCTGATACATGAGGCTCATTAAAATATTGTACAAAGAGATGCTTGATGGCGAACTGTGTTTTTGATTTTAAATGCAGGGAACATACTGTACATGTGTATTTATCCATGCTCGTTGTTAAAAATACGCACTACTTATATTTTATTTCTTCTGTTCTTTAACAGGCGGATTAAATTGAGAGTATTGTTAACAACAGGCACAAAAAATAACCTGCCTGAGGGTTAATAGAGGTCACATTTGGTATCAGGGACATATATTTTCAGCAGTGAAGAAAAAGAAATGATGAGAAAAGTAACAAAGGGAATACAAAGAGATGGTTTATAATGTCAGGTAATAGCAAAAAGGTTGTGAACTGATTTCTTTTTCCTCTCTGATTGCCACATGGGAACAAATGAGCGAGCTGCCAATCTGCTCAACTGATTTCGGGGGGCCTCAGGTTGCTGATTAATGAAATGTGGGAGGACAAAAAGACGGCTGTGAGCGGTGCCACAGCCTACCCACAATCCCTCACTGCTTTTTCTGATTGGGCTAATCACCCTATTGTCCCTCAGCACTTTGAGTCTGGGATTTTAACAGCAAGAAGAAAAGACTGACTGAAGGAATCGCACAGAAAACTGCATTTCCTTTTTATCCCCCCGCCATCTCCCCTTTCTCCCACATCAAATCTTGCACCATTACCTCCAGTTTTTCCATAACGCCTCATGTGTCATCCATCTAGCTCACTTTAATGGCAGCCTCATAATTATTTAGATGATTATGTGTTGCAAGCCATTTAGCATGCTCAATGACACATGTTTAATTTATTTGCTGCTGCAGCTTCTCATGGAGGAACAGAGGAAAGAATTGAAGATGGGTGATGGCGGTGTTGCTGCTGCCGTGGTGCTGGTAGTGAAGCAAATCACTGCCAAAATTGTTTGATAAATTGCAGCTGTTGATATAATATGCTATGCCACATCAAAGAGCTAATGTGATACAAATAAGGTGTGCTTTGTGTAGCATCGCGAGGCAACGTTTGCTCGGGCTAATGGCGTGTGTCTTGGTTGACCAGTGAACCCACATAACACACTGCACCATTGAGCAAGCTATTAGGACATGATAATGGGCGAAGCTGCCGGATGCTGAATGCAGCCTCGTTTCCTTCAAGGTTTTCACAACTCCAGCTGGAAGAAAACAAGGAAACACTCAGAGAAAATTCCCTGATGAATTTCACTTTACTTTTTGTTGTTGAAGGAAATCAAAATGTTTGTACTCCTCAGGAAAGAAAAATCCATTTGAGGGCACTCAGGGAGCTGTGAAAATATTATTTTTGGCAGCAACACATTGTAATTTGGGGAATATATGGAGAAAAGTACATGAAAAGGCATCAAGGCTGTGAGTGCATTTTATACCTACACTTGTGTATTGCTGCAATAGTGTCAGGTAACCACTAGAGAGTAGTATAACCTCATTGAATGGTAACAGATGGCACTGATTCCTCCTAATCCCAGAAGTGTTTTGTGGTCTTAAAATATACAAAACATTATGTTTCTGACAGGCATGATGGCTTCTCCATAAATAATGTGATTATTCTGTATGTTTTATTCTCAGCTGATTCATTCTTACAGCTAAAAACTTGATAAAAAATTGAATGACATGAATGAGGATGGGAAAAGACAAACTTTTACTGCCATTTTTCTATCTGCCTCTGAAGGTTTGCAAGAATTCTTGCATTTAAAGCCCCCGCCTTCACTCAAAAAATTGTTTTTTGTATTGTTGCTTCAGATTTGACTTTTGCAGAATGGTGTATTGGCAGAGTTTGACACTAGAAAGCGGTTCCTACATTCATAAGGCAGGAAATTTTCTCTGTACACACCTTAAATTTAGTTTAACACATATAGGTCCCACTAGGATTTTGTGACATCACAAGTTTGGAAGCCAATCAGGGTCCAGTATGCAACCTATACAAATGTAACACAAAAACATGAAACAGCCAGTGCGCAAAACGGACCTGTCAGTGAAGACATTTTGTTTTTGTCAATAAGGGAGAAGGAGTAGATGTACTTTTAATATTTTGAATATTAACAATAATCATCATTATTTCTTTATGGGGAAAAAAACACATTAGACAAAATAATTCCTCAAAGTTTTGTTTTTTACACGTCTTAAAACATTTCTGGAGGGCGTCTTTAAGTAGACGTTCTCTCTGAGGAATCTGCAGGGCGGTCAGCACAGATTTGTGCTTGCATGGTGCTGAACGGCACAGCTTGCAGACACCACGTCGGGTGCAGTGTGCTGCAGCTGGGTCTTGACGTGCACTGAAGTCTGTCACTGCGCTCCCAGACCGCTCTGTCGTCTCCAGCATCTGCTGTGACTTCTTGTTGGAGAAGCTTCTGGAACAATCACAGTTCTCTGGTTGTCAGCACCTGGTGTTCCTGTCTGCTTCCCTACAACATGTCACTCTCTCACACACACACCTACACACACATTTAACCACTTATATTCCAGAAGCAAACAAGCAAGCATGTTGTTGTCAATCATTTCCAAGATGTGTTATAAGTCCCAAGTGTCTCTATGGTAAAATTCTAACCCAGCTGTTAGTGGAAACAACCTTTACCTACTGTTTGTTTTTTTAACAGCTGGTCACAGGCATTACTCAAACCTAGGTCCATGTTTGAAAGCCCTTAATATAATGTCATGTAATTCTCAGCTGTAGAGTGCTGTTTACAGAAAGGGTTCATTTTATTCCTACAATGTGAAACCTGACAACACATCTTAATAAAAGAAGTAAGTTAACATAAACAAATCCCCCAAAATTCATTTATTAAACCCAACTCAAAAATGAACTGTTTAAGTAAGTTGTTTTGAGTGAACATAAATGTGTGCAGTATTGGCGATATACTTCTAGTTTGTTCTACTGGCTCATTTTCTTTAAGTTGATTTTATATCATTATAAAAATGCACTTTTTGTTTTTATTTCAGTTTATTAATCATCATAAGCCAACATAAGTATGCATCCAGATAATCCCTAATGTGTAAAAAATAAGGCTTTTTTTCAATCTATTGGCTACAGTTTGATAACCAATTAATTATAAATTGTTTTTATAGTATGTTAGCTGTTTTGACAGGTAATGTTATAATTTGCTGTAGTGGAAGGAACTGAGTAATTTCAACTTGGTGGTAACATTTCTATAAAGGAGATGCATTTAAGTTACTTTATTCAGAAAATTCTGCATAGTTTAACTTCAATTAATTTCAATGAACTTTTAATTGAATTGTCGGTAAAGTTAAATTAATTTACAAAAGTTGCCTTGACAACAAATACTTGAGTTACTTCTACTCAAATAAAATATCCTTTATGCCTAAATTGTTTGAGTTCATAAACTTAAACTGTTTAAGGTAATCGGTTTTCTCAAACAGTTTGTGTTTTATAGTGTAAAATGCAATCCAACTCTCAAAGTGTTTAAAACCACAGATCCAGCCATCTGCTTTGGTGTTACACACTGGCCTAGAAAACGCTGAAAACATTTATCAATACTGCAGTGTGTGTTTATGTGGTTGATCATATAAAATGTATTTATAGAAACTAAGCCTCTTTTGTTTTTGCTTACACAGACTTTCTGCTGACATTGTGTAAGAATGAAGAAAAGAAAAAGTCATACACAGTAGAACAACTAAGACATGTTTAATGTTTTACTGCCAGTCATTATGGGGGGAAAAAAACAATCATTTTAGTACTGTAAGACTACAATTATAATCTCACTCAGCAGCTGTGTGTGAAGTACAGTAAGCAGTAGAAGTTTCCAACTGCTGTGGTTCAGCAGAAAACCGATGGTTTTTATAATATTACATCGCTGGAATAATATTTTTTGGTTTGAATAACAACTATACTAATGTTCTTATAAGAATTCTCCATAAAACACTTTTTTCCAGTGAATTCCCAGTATATCGGAAAATTATACGCACAGTTTTAGATTTAGTGGCACAGTTTTAGAAGGAGTCATGAGTGAAAATGTATAGGAGATATTCTGTGAAAAAAAAAACTTGTCTCGCAGGACACGAGTGTTGCATGAAGTTAACCCCTTCCTTGTAAATACTTGTAATCAGTAGGCCTTCTTCACAGCAGACAGTTTAACCTAACACTGTTAACGAGAGCTCTGTTCATTTAAGTGTCAATCACAGCAGAGGGCTGTTTCACAAAACCTAGATTAAGGCAGATTAAGCCGGGATTTTCCAGTGATGGCTCAGTTTAGCTGTGACTGTGTTTTACGAAAGCGTAAATTACCATGGACATTTATTCTGTGCAGCTAGCCTGCTCCAGACCAGGCTTGATTATTCCTGGTGCTTTATCTGTTCAGTCACTGCGATCGCAATGCAATGTGTTTTTTACACTTATTTCTTGTTGGTATGTATTTATTTGCATTATTTTTATTAGACTATACTAAAATGCTACAGGTAGGCTAC
Organism: Dicentrarchus labrax; assembly: GCF_905237075.1. Classification (NCBI taxonomy): domain Eukaryota; kingdom Metazoa; phylum Chordata; class Actinopteri; family Moronidae; genus Dicentrarchus; species Dicentrarchus labrax. The sequence continues at coordinate 6,663,255 of NW_026136709.1, forward strand.
ATTTTACCAATATTATTTTAACAATAAAATATCAGAGGCAGGACTACTGCCATTCCTATTGGTATTGTTATTCCTACTGTTATTATTTAACATTGTGATTTTTTTTCATATATAATCATCATAATGTTTTTTATAATTATTCATGTGATATTGTTACTTTTGTATTGTGTTTATCAAGAATATACTGTATATAAAGGCATATGATAATAAAGAGTTGCGGGTAATAAATAATTAGTCGGTATCAATGTTTCCTTTTTTACATAATACGCTCTACATGAGCTTCCATTAAGTAAGGTATGTTTAATGCGTCTTCTCCATTTCAAGATCAGTAAATCTGTGATCGACTTTGTGGTCGGTGTCAGTACACATGAACATGCATTTATCCAAATTACTTAAACCTGGTTTAACCTAACTCCACCTCCTCAGCCTTGCTTAGCCTTTGTGAAACCTATTAAACTATGCACTGGCTTTTTCAGCTATCCTGGATATCCTTATTCTTCTTTTCTGAGGTCTAGAAACCTCATGGCTTCAATGTTATGATAGCTTGTATGTACAAACATTGTCAGAGTTTATATATAGAAACCAGTAAAATTACTTACAAAACTTTTGTACCACACACATTTTTTTTTTAAATGTATGTATGTATATGTATGGACTCAAACCCATGGCTGCTGCAGTATGGACTCAAATGGGGCACCAGCTCTACCAGGCACATTAAGTTAGCTCATGCAGGTAGTGATAAATGCACTATGAGTAAATTCAAAATCATCAGTAGCACTGCTTAAAAGCATCTAAAAAAAACAGCTAACAAAAGTAATATTAGCATTAAATGGTTAGCATTTAAAACAAAAAAAAAAAAAAACTAACATTAGCATATATGAGGTTCCTGAAATTTGTCTGCTGCACAATTACGGTACTGAACAGACATTAATGCTCGCATGTACTGTATGAAAAATCAGCAGGTTAACATCAAAATATACTGGACACTATATGTGTTACATTAGCGTAAATCCTTCAGCTTTTCCTGCTATCTAGGCTATATGTCAAAATATCTGCTGTGAAAGGTTTATTGTAAAAACACTGTTGAGTGAGATATCTGACTGGAATTAAACATTTAGATGTTAAATTATTGATATTTTTTGAACAGGAGCACAGTTACTTTGGCTTACCTCACTCTCAAAAACCACTCTTCCATTGAATCCTTCCAGGACTGGTCTGAAACATTGATACAGAAGAAAAGATGATAAATAAGAAAATAAAAGATCTGAGGTAAGAGGCAGGGAGGTGCTCTCAGATTCCCACACAGCAATCCATCCTGTGCGGGGCCGTTTCAGGCTCCCACTTCCCTTCAAAGTGAATTTACACTGTTAAGCAAACATGTTCCCCTCCTCCTTGCCATTTCGGCCAAGCAGCTCGGAGATGTATCCTCACACCTTAAATGGGGAAAAGGAGAAGCAAAGAAGAAAAAGTTGCTCAACTTTTTTTGCTTCAGCCTCTCTGAAAAACAGATTCCAAACTCTGGAGATATTTTTAACCTCTTCCCAATTCACGTCACTCCTTTTTGTTTTTCACCCAGTATCTAAAGTAGGGTAGGGACTGTGGAGTTGCATCTCTTCCTCATCATTATTAATGAATGATTAAATGATGATTGAAAGTTCCTTCACCTGACTGCTTATGGAGATGTATTTAGTTTGCTGATTGAAGTCTCTCAATCAGCAGTGAGGTCTGTAATCAACACCTGATTGTAACATGCAAACTTACAGTGGTCCTTCTGCGCCCTCCATCTTCTTTTCCTCCATCCTAAAATCTATCCATTATTTCAATTAATAATTTAATGGTGTTAAGGTCAGTAAATGAGCTACCTATCACATCCCCTCTTTGTTTAGACTTGTCTTTCTCTCTACAACCTGAACCAACCCAGTATTACCCAATCACTCCATCAAACAACACATTAAAGCAAGTTCAAGACTGATAATCTCAGGCTTCATTTGTTCTCAGTGATGGATTGCCAGTCAGAGAGCGGGGAGGCTGTTAAGGTCTCAGATAAACTGACACTACAGCCAAGACTGTGTCCCAGTGTATTCCCCACATTTGACACAGATCTGATGTTTCTTTATCACTGTGAACAACAAAAAGCTGCACACAGTGAGGCACTTTTCAACTCAGAATCACATGAATGTGTGGTTCAAAATCAGATCCTGGGACATGCAAATGAGCGACATCAGACTCAAAAGAAAGAGAGCCAAACACAAGACTCGACTGGTATTTGGAAAGGCGCCTAAATTCAGTCAAAAGTTAAGAGCTCAAAGCATGATTGAAAAGTCTTCAAACAAGCAGAAGAGGCGCAGGTACAAAAACAAATGTGACATCTTTTGTTATTGGCGCTGTATACATTTTGACAATGGCGCCTGTTCATATTGGTTACAAAGAATGTGTTATATCTTATAATAGATATGAGCAGACATCCAAAAGAAACCAGTTATGAGCAGGAACTCTCACGAGCATGAAAGGCTGTGAACAGTGTGGAGACGGCATTAGCTACATCCCATTGAATACAGGGTAAAAAAGAAATAGTTTGACATTTTGAGACGTACGCTTATTCGCTTTCTTGCGAGGGTTAGATGAGAAGATCAATACCATTCTTAGGTCTACATGTACAGACAAAGCCTGAGCCAGGAGGGCATTCATTTAGCTTAGCATGAAGGCTAACAGCTGTGCTGGCTCCGTCCGCTCTAAAGCTCACATATTAACACCTTACGTCTCCTTTGTTTGAACTAATGTTTGTTAATTAGTACATTTTGAAATAGTTGCTAGTATGCAGACTTTTTTCTAACTTGGACAATGTCAGGCTAGCTACTTTCCCAAGCCCCCAGAAAGTGCACCGGGCTTTGAAGCCAAGTTGACATAGTGGCCGAACCGTGCAACAACGTCTATCACGTGATGCACACTGGCCCAAAAAAGACTTTTTACCATAAGGTTACGTTGTGAAAGAAGCAGCTGTGAAAGCAGCTGTTTTTTGAGCGTCACAACCCCCACGAAAATTACCCCAACTACCCTTACTAGAAGAAGTTAGGGTAGGCTCTAGTGTGAATGATCTATGGGCCACCGTGGTGCGCTGTATATATTCATTCAGGTCATTTCTTGGCAGCGGGAAGTGGCTTCATGCGCCACTGAGCAGTTTTCATAGGAATGAACTGAGCGCTGTTTCCAGTTCTCGTAATACATCAATGCTTTCCCCATGCCTCCAGTCTTTATGCTAAGATAAGCTAATTGCATGCTCACCTCTGACCTGTTGCATGAAGATACAAGATTTTTTAAAAGCTTAAACTCATACATTATTCATTAAAAATATCGTTTTTTAAACAATACTTTGTTTAGTTCATTTAAATTTGTAAGGGGTTGCTGCTGTTGCATCATGACGCTATGCTTCTTCCCCAGAGCTTTACCCTCCATCACCCCCACCCTCTCAAAGGACTGAAAGACTCTCATTCATTCACCACTTTATCACAAAAGGCATATGCACATTTGAACATTTGCATATCACTGCTTACCTGCTCATGCAAGTGCCTCCCTCTTCATATTTATATTTATCTTGTTATTTTATCTTTATTGATGCTGCTTGTCACTGAGTTACCAAACAAAATGTGTCGTATGCCTACAATGACAAATAAAGTGTCTTATGCAAGATTTACGTAATTATAATGTTAGGTCTATTAGTTCTATTCTTGCTTAACTAAATTCTCAAAACAACCTTGAGACGCAAGAAACAAACTGCATTAAAAACTCAAACCCAACAAGCCAAAACCTGACTTTTATTACCCACAGCTTTACACTTGCCGTTATTTGACTTTAATACACAAAGACAAGGTTTTACTCATAAGTACCTGTACCATAAGTGTCATTGCAAAGTTTGGCCAATTTATCACGTGTGGGGTTATCACTCAAAGCCATGACTGATCTGTCTCATGTTTAAAACAGAATTATTTGTTATAGTTACCAATGCTATACAGCCCCATAGCCAAACTGAACAATTAAATTAATTCATTCATTAAATAAACATGCCGTAACACACAATAATACTGAGCTGTCCTAACTTTAACCAGGTGATTATTATTGAAATCGCTGGACATATTCTGGAGTAAGTGGGACAGTTCATTCTAACTGTACCAACTCACAGTATGAGTGGCCAGCATTTTCACTGTAGTTGCTGGAATATAAAAACCAGAATGTGTGTACGAAGCTAAGTGTGGCTGATTTATTCTCCCCTTAATGCTGCCTGTTTTTTCAGTGTTTTTCTGGAAAAGTACCTTAAGGCCCGCTGGCTTGCAGTCGGTGGCACCAGCCCAGACTGCCCAGTTCAATATCTGCACTGTTCAGAGAAAAGTTGGAACAATTTGCTGCACACTGTGACATCCCGCTAGAGGGCGTAAATATGGCACACCATCCCTGATGCTGGATCTGGTTCGGTCTGGCTTCATATTTAGAGCACATACAAGAGTAGTTCTGATATTCTCAACTCTCTAAAGGAAACCCAAATGATGTTTATTCTTTAAATCTCAGGAAACTGTTCCGTTTAATCAGACACCACATTAGGTTTTCACAGTGGGAGAGAGTGTGATTGTGGCTAATATCAGCATCGTAGCACATTTCCTCTGGGTTTTTAGGGTCTACAACCCTTGGCTGGTATTCCCAAAATCCAACTCCCAATCCTGGCTCAGGAACCAAGGATAGGTCATTGTAATTTTACTCCCGAAAAGGATTATAAGGAAATACTGATTACCTGACAGCGGGAAATGAGACCACGGCCAGTGTTAGTGGGTTTTTTCCAAATGTGAATTGACAGGGCGGAGGTGGGTGGTTAAGTTCAATCCACTATTGCTGATGAGCAGGCTGATTTCTATTAACCTGCAGCCTGCAGATCAAACAGACTGTTCCATGCTGCTGCTGAGAGAGAAAGAGAGAGAGAGGCCGGGAGAGAAGAAGAGAGAGAGAGGCTCTGCCACCAAACTTTTATGACACAGAAAGTCTGCTTAATGGGCTGGAAGATTCTTCCCATTTAGCCCTGCACGGAAATAAAAGGAAGCTGGTCGGTGCTCAGGAAAAATGGCTACTTCCAGTTAAGTCCCCCAGTGGATTGGAAATTAGGAAATTATAAGCAGAGTGATCAATCATGGAGGAGTGTGTGCTCTGGCTTGAAACGCCCCAGTATTCTCCGGGATGGGTTTGTGAGAATGTAGAGCGACGTCAAACTTCATCTGAGCAATTATCATAGGTGCATCACTGCCTGTCCCATTAGTTAAACCACGCCTGACAGAGCATGTACCCGACTTAGTCACAATTTTCATATGCTTATTCACAGACTTGCCGTAAATGAGCTGCCATTGTGGTTATTTTTGAGCACTGACACCAGCAGGTATGTGTCTGGGAACAGACAAACACAATATGTCATAAAACCAAAACCAAACCTCAGTTATTCGTGTTGATTCTTATTTACACCAGATCCTGTTGTGTCAGACATGAAGCCTACCGGCGACAAAACAACCAAGCAGAGCTCCAACATCCATCCAGTGTTAAAGAAGATTGGCGTTTGTCTCCCAGCCTCCCCTTGTTTTGACAGCTGGAGCCCCAACACACGAGCAGACGGAGCTAGCGGCGGCAGCAGGCAGTACGAGGAGCCCCGAAAGGTAGAGGAGAACCGGGGCCAATGGGGGAATATGTCATAGGAGGGTTGGAGGGTGGAATATTGATGCAAAGCAATCATGACAAACAAGATGCAAATTGTCGCCATGAACAATCAAACATTTCTCACAGCTGACAGTTGGAGGTGTTTGATTGATAGTGATAGTGAGTCAGAAGTTTTAGAACATTTGGTCTGCAACTTCTTTGATTGACGCGGATCAGAGACATGACAACATCGAAAGAGGAGGGAGGCAAGTAGACAAAGTGCAATGAAGCTAAGCAGAAGGTAGACAAAGACCACATGAGTGTTTCTTTCCATTTAACTTTATATAAGTTATGTTTGCTTTTCTTCTTCTGATGGCTGATCAGGTTTTGGGATGGGAATTTGAGCAAAAGAGGGTGACGATGTGCTAGTTTTTAAGCTAGTGCGCTGTAAAACACTTGACATGGGGTTAAGTTCAATGTAAGAATTGAATTGAATAAGTACCAGTGTTAATAAAAAGACATTTCTATTCTAACATTTGAGGTTGCTCCCATGAGTGGATATTAGCCTTGGCCATTGTTAGCATTGTTTTCATTATTATTAGAAACAAAACTTAAAGGTACCCTGTGGAGTCCTTGACCACTAGTAGCGCTGTGGAGCAATGTTTTTACAAGTGGGTCCCTGTTTTGCTGTAATTGTGTGTGTGCACAAAGACACAATACATGTTTCTGCTGCTCGCTTCACACTATTCCACTGATTGACAGTGGGTGGCGGTCATGTGCCATAAAGCACCAACAATGGCAAGATTGTAAGCAAGCAAACACGGATGTAAACAATGTTGTTAGACCTCAAAAACATAACTTTGTTTACAAGAATACTGAACCATTCAATATGTACTAAAAGACGCTCAGCAAGTTTCCATCAGAAAACACGGTCTCTGGAGAGTTTAACTCTCAAATGGTACATTCTGGGAAGTATGCTAATTTGCTCATTATGTTTCTTAACTTACTTTGAATGAGTTTAGTGAAACTCAGCAGCACATTCATTCAATTTAAAGAACTCATGTTAGGTTAGGTTGGGTCTGAAGAAAAACAGAGCCTGGGCTGCTGCAGTAAGGACTCAGCCACGATGCGCTCTACCTGGTGAACAACCAGGGCGCCCCCCACATATTTAGAATAAGTTTGTGATAAAACAATAGGTGATTATCTTAATTCCTCTATAATTTTTTGCAGTGAGTGTTTTCCATTGCTTTCAATACACATTTTTAGGCCCAGCATCGAGTGGCCGCAAGATTCTGGCAGGATACTTAAAAAATTCAGCTTTAATATCGATTTTTTGGGAGGTCGATTTTGACCTTGTAAAAGTGTACTGGAGGGATGCACCCAGCAAGTGCCCATTATCGTATTTACACTAACTTACTGACTACATCTACAGTACTTCTGATTCTGAATCAGTGATGGGAAAACATTGGAAAAGAAAGTGTGTGAACAAAACTCTCCTGACTCAGATCCTTTATTAATGCAACTCTTCAGATACAAGAGGTTTTTTTAATTTAGAGGAAGAATTTAAGACGAAGACAGAATGTTCTGAGAGATCTTAGCTAAGGTAGGATAGGAAGTTTCTATCAGAATACCTGTGGTGGTGTTTTAATGTCCTGTTTCTACAGCATACATCTCACAGTGTGGATATAGATGATCCTAATACCTTACTGCAATAATAGGGTTTAGTGTAATATTAGGACAAACGTCAGATGGTGAAGTTGCTGGGAAGTGTTGCAGGTCGCCTCCGCACTGGGCACCGCGCAGTGATGTGGGAAATATCTGCCTCTGCTGAGACTCCATGCTCTGCTTCTTCTCCACCCATGCATACCACTCCGCTAATGCCTCGCAAGGCTGAACATGACAGCGCACAGTTCCTCGCACACATTTCCACTCAGGTGGATTATTTCAGCCTTGTGGGCTCTTAGTTTTCAAGTGATTCATTCTATTCATTGTTTGTCATGATTTTAGGCTTTTGGACTAAGTAATGGTCAGGTAGTAACCAGCGCGGAGGAGCTCAAGTAGCTTAGGTCAGTGTAATGTACCAGCCAGGATCCTGTCTTTATATCTGTGCAAAGTCCTCTGTCAAGACCTGATAGATTGTACCCCAGAAATAGTTTATGAATTAATGTTTTGATGGTTTTGGTAAAAGAGAGAGTATTAATGTTGTGAAATAGGCTCTGTGATGAAAATAGGCCCTGTGATGAAAGGTGTGGGCTGGAAAATCTTTTATATAAATTGTCTGTATGGGGTGGAGATGAGAGGTGAGGAAGACACAGAGGGAGTAATGGCCAGAGAGCTGAGAGATGTCTGGGATGGCTATAGGATCAGAGAGAGAGAGAGAGAGAGAGAGAGAGAGAGAGAGAGAGGAGGTGTGTGTGTGTGTGTGTGTGTGTGTGTGTGTGTGTGTGTGTGTGTGTGTGTGCTGTAGCCTGCACAGGGAGCTGCAGTGGCGGCTGTGTGCTGATCATTCATGATGGCACCTTAGAGGCCTTCCTGTAAGGAAGAAAAATGAAAACTATTAAAGGCTCGCTGGGCTATGTTGGCTTTGGTGTGTCAGCAATTATTAGCCAGGGACAGCAGTCTTTAGGTCGTCAGACATAGAAGGGTGGGAGACTGTGGCATAGGAGGGAAGGACACTATGATCCCGTTATATACACTACTCTGATCTTTGCTGCAGAACTTTTTTGCACAGGTGATGAGGGTTTTCTTTTATCAATGGCTTTTTGAGTTGTAATGTAGCAGTAACTTTGTAGTATTCCACGCAAATCTGTTTTCCTGTCTGTGTTTCTCTCTTTTTTCTTTTGGCTCCATCTTTGAAGTTAAGCAGCCAAAGACACTGTGGTGTGTCTGCACTGAACTTGCCAGGGATCAGCTGTCAGTCAAACAGTGTGGGTGGCACTGTGACCTCTTTTTCTTGGGATTTCTGTTGATCACACCAGAGTTTCTGTAAGTTGGCACGTTTTTCTTTGTCTGTTCATCCAAGGTGTTTTCGCTGCTCAAACTAGCAGCATTTCTTCACCCATTTATTCCAAAAGTCTTTCTAATTGTCTGCCTATAGCAAGAAGTCACAATATGGCATGTTATTTATGCAGGAATATGTGCCATATACTCATGCTCTATTGCTGTTCTTTAGATGGGACCCTGCTTTCATACTAAAGCGAGTGAGCAAGTGTGTCTTTATTTTCAATGTGAGAGTTGCACAGGCCATAGTGAAGTGCACTGCATTGGTTCTGTATCAAGGACACACACAACTGGACTAACTAAACTACAGTATGAACACAAAGGTCCAGTGTGTGGGATTTAGTGGCATCTAGGGACGTAGTTGCAGATTGCAATCAACTCGCCTCACCCTACCCTTCCAAGCATGTAGGAGAAATACCCTATCTAGAGCCAGTGTTTGGTTTGTGAGTTTTGCGCTACTTTAGAAACATGGTGGCCTGGAAGAGGTCCCGCTCCCTCTGTAGATAAAAAAGACCTCATTGTAACGTATAGGAAACAATTATAAAAGTCAAAAGTCACCATATCTGTCAGAAGTTGCTTTGAGAGGTTCATCTGAAAGGTCATTTCTCATCAACAGAGTTGCTTAGTTGGCAGGACAAACATTGATGTATATGAAAATGATTACTTGAAATTTAGATTTTCATTGTCAATAACATAAAAAACGACTGCATTATAAATCACATAAATGGAGGTCACTGTGTCCATTAATGCATAGCCTGCTGGTCATGTTCACATATTGCATTATCAAACTACTACCTGCTGGTGAATTTGGTGTCCTTGCATTTGCAGCCCCTGCTGGAAGACAGATCCTCGACGGACTAACCCTCATTACTCATTACAGTGTTTGAGGACGCGGGGGACCACCTGCGACACTTATAAATGACTTGCTTGTACAGTTTGCCTCGGGCAGAGCTGTTGCCGGGCCTGACCAGATGGCCTGTGATCGACTCTCGTGTGGTGCAATACACATGCAGCGTGTTCGTCGCCCAAGGGTCCAGTTTACTTCTCACATGCATTATACGGTGAAAGAAATGCAGCATGGCGCAGATGTCTCTTTCTGGGACATATTGTTTTTTTAACAGATCAGTTAATGTTAGTGTGGCTTCATAATAAGCCTGAACGCAGGCTATCTGTCATAATTTGTATTCGGCCCAATTTAGAGCTCATACCAATTGTGAATTCCGAAGTCAGATAGCCGTCTACAGTTTTAGTCTTAATCATCCAACATGGTTGCAAATATGAATTAATAGGCACTTAAGTGCGTTTTTTGGCCGCAAACATTTCCTGGTTCACATTTTTCTCATCTTCTTAAGAAATTTGTATTCTGGTTGGAAAACAAAGGCAGACAAGGAACACAAATGCAGCGCTTGTGACAGTAATCCATGGCGGAGTGGGAAGGTGATGCAAGAGGTCACTGAATGTAAACGCTGCTGTTATTCGGGTAGTGTTAATCCCTCAGGCATAGTGACTGAGCATGCATCAATCACAGCCATGTGTATCCAGAGGTGAGCCAACAGGCATTAACCTTGAACCAGAAGTCAAAGTCTGGCTGCTCTACCCCCACGGCCACAAGACAGACCACCATCGTGTCCAGTCGCGGAAATACAAGCTGGAACTCGTCCAAAGTTAAAGTGAAGCCCTGTGCCGGTAAAACAGAACTGTTAAGTAAGATGTTAATCAGAGGAGCCTGTTTTGACAGCCTTATCCCAGCGTAGTTTGCATAAGTGGCTGCATCTTTGCTGCATCATTATGACTGGCTACTATAAAGTGTCATTATTTAGACTTTTTGCTTTTTCTAAAGGTTCATTCACTGGTAAGAAACTCCACTTTGTAGTCAAAATTATGGAGCCCCAGAGTGGTCATAGAGAGGAAGAAATTAACCATAGACAGCACAACAGACCAGCCTTTCACCTGGAACTATGAAGTGCAGTGCACCTGCCACCAATTTGAGGCATGTTTTGTGCACCCACATATTCTTATACATGGATGCAGTGAGCTACCAGCACCAACTGTGCACTGACAATTAAGGACTACACTATAAAATCAACCTTAAAACCAGGACGTGCGGAACATCTTGCATTTTATTTGCGCTTTCATGTTGACAGGTAAGAGCAGCCACACTGCCCATGTGAGCCTCACTAGACAGTTGAGGTCTCGCCTATTTTTTTTGCAAACTGTGCAGTTCCCAAGAGAAATAGAGCATCCATTCATAGCATTAACAGTATGTATAATGGACAGAGCTTCCGGGTCTGAAAAGTGAAGCCAACGTGAAGTGTCTTAAATCCTGCATTCTATGTAAAGTCCAGCAGGGGGAGTTCCAGGGGTTGCAATAACACACGGATACCATTCACTCTAATGGAGAATGAGGCAACTTCTTACTTGATTTATTAGCTCAATAAACAGTTTACTAATGACTTCATGGTCTCAATCTCTAGTTTTGAGTCTTCTTCCAGACATTATGATGTTCATTTAGTAAAGTATGGTCCAATTTAAAGTACAATAGACAATAAAGCAGAGTATGCATTTGGGCGTGGCTACCTTTTGATTGACAGGTCATTCTCAGTGAGTCTGTCCAGCTCAGTGCACCAAACTCAGATCAAACTGTCAAACTAGGCAGTGCTGATCAAATACAAAGCAAGATTCTGTTACTGCGTTGACTATTTCTATTTCCTATTGCCTAAAATTGTTTCAGAAACATATTTTAGTGCACTGTTTAGCTGTAATATGAGACTGTGCGTGACCAGAGGACTTGCCATTGTTTCCTGCTCCATCTAACTGTCATGAGGACGGCCAAAATGCCGAACTCAAGGCTTCAAAACAGTACTCCACAAACCATTCACCAGATTGTTGCTAACTTTGTATGCCGTGTAGGGTTGGGCAGGCAGCGTGCAGTGAGTATCAGACACCATTTTTGCTAAAAACAGCTGCATGCTGGTAGAAAAAGGCTTGATGAGAGTGTGAGAATGAACCAAACAGTGACATTTACAGTTTGGAAAGCCACAACTAGGAACAAAAGCAGGCTTTGAAGCTCCAAACCTCTTTTCAGCATGTTCATTGTCAGACAGCAGACCGCACACAGGTGGCTGCAATCAAAAGGCAGTGACTTAATTAGTCAACCAGATGCACCTGGCACATTAAATAACTACCAGCTTAGAGAAAAATGAAGGAGACGAAGAGAACAAAGTTGAACTTGGCTAACTTGAACATGGTTAAAAAAAGCACTAGAAAGAGGACGCTAACAGTATTGCATATCCCCAGTTAGACCAGCTTCACTTCTATAGTCAATTGAACGAGGCTCCACCTCCACCTGTAACAGATGCAACTTCAGGTTGGGCTCTTGTATGGTAAGAACTATGTTCATCAGTACCTATTTGATGTTAATGAATGTTAAATTTGACGTATGTATTTAAAACGGTGGAACTGCATGGACGTGAATCTCACAGTGGTAAATGTTAGCTAGATAGCAGCATTAGCTGACCAAACATAATTTGTAACCAGTGAGTGAACTATACTATGGCTTTAGGAGGAGCTCACTCTGTTTTAGGGAATAATGGCGATTCAGTGCGCAGACTGAATGCGACTATAGTTGCGATGCCAAGTGAGTAAAGTTTACAATATTGCGCCACCACTCTTGTTTGGGGATGGCAAGAATTTTCCCTCAGGAATCCCTCATGCATGAATCATACATTAATAATAGACATACCTAATCGTATGTGTGATCCATGAAAATACAGAAAAGTAGAAATGCATGGCAAAAACAGCATATTGTCAATATTTTAGAGCCCCCCCCCCAAAAAAAAAATCTCACAAATTTTTTTTTTTTCACCCCTTCCCCTGGCTCCACTGTCTCCACTGTAGTTTGTACCCTGCTTCTGACGGCCCAGAAAACAGATGCCATAGAACTTCTCTCTTATCAAGTCCAAAAAACAGGCACAAGTCTAAAACAGGCAAATTTGGTAATAACCGGAGAGCTAGTTATAAGGCAGGTAAACACAGAGCAAAAAACATACAAGATAATCCATATACCAGGTTGGACCCGTGACATAAGAGAGTGAAAAATATATTTGTCTGCTACAGAACATGTGAGAAATAGTTTCTAGTTTTACCTCCCACTCCCAGAACAGGTTTGTCTTTAAGGATATTTCTGTAAGAACACATCTTTTCTGATGTATTTAACACAATCATTTGATTGGTCCTTTTCAAGTAACAGAACCTATATTGCTTGATAAATATGACCATGTTTCAGAGATCAAGGAAGACTCAACAATGTATATGATTGTTTGACCGTTTTGTCCTATAGATTACATTTTTCTATGGTGAGAACTTTTTGCCTCGTGGCTATTTTAGAAAAGACTAAAGTGACTTTATAGCTGAGATCTAATCATGCTTCCTCAGCAAGCAACATCAGATAGGCTCCCTCACCTTATCAGTGTAGGCAGGCAGAGGAATCATTTCAAGTATCTACAGCCAGAAGGGAGGAAAAGGAGTAATTCATGGCTGTAATAGCAGCGGTTCAACAATTAGAGAAAAAGTCTAAGAAACAGGATGGAAAAAAAACAACAAAAATACGCCTTGGAGGCTTTTTGGATTGGAAAAAAAGAAGGAAGAGGAAATGAAGAAACAACTACTTTTATAAAATTTCAAGAGCAGATGAGGACGATAAGCCTGCGTAGCACTGTTTGATTCCTCAGATTGTCAAACAGCTTTTGATTTCCTGCTAAGTTATATAAATGGCGCTCATAGGGAGAACATCAATATTCAATAAGTCTCTTTGAGATGAATGTTATTAGATTTTCATATGAGTGGAAGTTTATTTCATCCGGCAACAAAAGCACTGCAGCAGAAAAAAAGTGTTTGCATTAATATCACATCAATCAGCATAAACTTTAACCTTTGTACCCCAATCCGACACTGGATGGATGGTGCTGTGGTGTCCTTCTACTTCCTAATTCTATGTGTCATATCTACTTGTATATTGCATTTTACACAGTTGTTTACTTTATGGTCACTTTTAATTGACCAGTTTACTTGAAAGGAACAATGTGTAGGATTTAGTGCCATCTAGCAATGTAGTTGCAGATCGCAACTTCCTCGCTTCACACTCAACTGCATTGGCCACAAAACACACAAATGCTCCTATCAAGAGTGAGTGTTTGGTTTGTCTGTTCTGGGCTACTGTAGAACATGGTGGGTTCCTGCAGTGTAGATATAAAAGGCTCATTCTAAGGTAATGAAAACATAACGATTCCTATATTCAGGTGATTATATACCTATGAAAACATAGTTATGAATATTATTTTTCTTACCTGCCAATAGATCCCTGTAAATGTTACACACTGGACCTTTTAAATGTTACATCAATACATATGATTGTAAAATTATGAATCATCCATCAATCAGTAAACAGGTTTATATAAGGTGATTTTAAAATATTTAATTAGTAGGCTATGTCTCTGAACCGAGTTCAGCTGTAAAGCAACATGAATAACTGAAGGATGAAAGGTTCCTATGAATTTCCATAAGAAATACATACAGATCATTTTGGACCCCTTTATGGAAAGGGTGGGTGATCCTGCATAAACTTTAATTTTCTGAAAAATAAAAAAGATACATTTAAAAAAATAATAATTTTAAGGAATACCTAGAATATGACATGCTTAAATATTTTTGTCTCAGAAATATTGGGAAGAAAAACACATCAGCCATTTTCAACTGATCTAGGCATCTAAGGAGTTAAAAAAAAGATCCACCAATTCAATCAGTTATTGAATTTGAGGCATTTGTTTGCTGATGTACCCTGATTGTGTCACCTTGATGTCCGTGTGCAACTAATGTGCTATTTTATTTCAACTTTCTCTAAAATACTTCTCCATTGACGTGTCTGAAGCTGCAGAGAATATTGCGCCGGGAATCGGAGATGTCTAATAAGGTGCTGAGAACGATTTGCCACTTTGAAATGCTAAACGGGACGGAGGTACAAATTAGCCTGGAAATGCCTGGCGCATGTAATTAAAGGCCCCAATGAATTCCAATAATCAAATAGGCCATCTTCTGAGAAAACTATTACAGGGGGATTATTAGTGTAGCAGGTTTCACTAATCACTCACTGACAGACCGGCTGTCTGCCAGCAGCCCTGTCTGTCTGGGCTATTACCCTACACACACACACACACACACACACACACACACACACATATATATACACACAAGGCCACACAGTTACGCTCATATGTAATCACAGTCACACACACACACACCCAAAACATGCATGTATGCATGTAGACAGACTAGTACACACACACACACACACACACACACACACACACACACACACACACACACACACACACACACACAGTCAGGCAGAGACAGTCAGTCAGTCCTATTGATGTCAACCTTTTGCTCTCAGTTATCATCTGCACACAGGCAGGCTTCATATTGAATCAGAAGGACAGGGTTAAATAAAACTGGAAGGCTTTCACTTTCAATCTCATCCAGCCTCCAACTTACATGCCTCCACCGAAAGATTCAGGAGATAGAGGGCTCTGGATGTCAACACGCAGAGACAACATATATGGGCATTTATTCTGTACTGTGTGTCTGTAAAAACGGAGTATGGTTGTCTTGTGTGTTGTCCACACAGCTTGGATTAAAATTCTAACTGTATTTTGTAATGTGATAGAAAAGCTGATAATGTGGTGCTCATTTTGATCCTTGTTCTTTACAGCAGTGAAGTATTTACTACATCAGATTCAACCACACACAGGCTTGCACACAATTTGTAAGCTGTCAGCCCTCTGCAGCACAGAAGGACCCTGGTAAAATTAATCAGTGACATTAAAAAACAGACCAAAATGCGTCACGCTTTGATGCAACCCAATGTGTTTATTGATTAATAAACGGTCAAAGGATTCCATTTCCCAGATATACTGTCTGTGCCTGGCGCTGCTCTTTTTGCTGCCGAAGAGGCTTTTTCCCCCAGGACAAATGTGTTTCAGCTGAGCTGATCCAATCCCTTCTCCATTGTTTTTATGTACTTCTGTTTAGCGCTCCCCGAGCTCCACTGACTACCTGTCTGTTTAAAGGCCTATAAACATAAATCAGACTTGTTAGAGACTTTTTCATAAATTCCTCACTACAGAAAAAAGCTGCTTCAACAGATGGATGAAACACCATCAGGGTTTTTTTTTCTCTTTTTCTGAAATGAATTTCTGTCCTCACAGTGTTCAGAACATTATTGGTATCATTAAAGACCTGATGAAAATCTGTGGTAGTAAGCCAAGAGTCATAGCACCAAGCTATTGTTTTATGTCCATATCACATACAGTAGATTGAAATTATTGGATCAGATCAGGACCATAACCTTTCTCTACCAGTATATATTGACATTCTGCTGAGGCTCTGGTCCCTGATATATAATTTATACAACAAAGCCCAGAAGGCCTATTCTCTGGCCTCTATTTTCTGCTTTCAGAGGTTACAATAAACACAGCTGTTCTGTCATGCATTGAAAAAATCTCCATATGCAATGCTAATCCTTGTCACTTGAACTGGATAAAAAGTACTTTGACCCCAATCTTGTTTTCTTTGCCAAAAACATTCATCAATATTTCCATCTGGCAGGCAACTTTGATTGTAGCCTATATTGTATTTGTTAGTCATCATAACTCTCTATTTTTCCCCCCGCTAGTCTTTTAGCTGGGAGGTTTGACCTTTGTAGTCCACCAGTAGAGAATCTATGTCACCTCTGGCGCTCCCATTTGTCCCCTCACTGCACTTCAGTGGGAAAGATAATTACGCTTCAAATGAAGCTCCGTTCATGGTGTCGGCTAATGTTTCAAAGCTCTCTCTCTCTCTCCGTCCCTCTCTCTCTCCCTCTCAGAGCACAATGGGGAGGGTCAATGGATCCATGCTCACCTCTTATTTACAAGATTCATGTTTATCTAATGCAAAATCAATAGCTCAGCACCAGGGAGAAGTTAGGGCTCGACTAACAATCGTTGAGAGCTACTTAACAGCACATCTGCCAGTGCTTTAGTGGGCCATAAAGGAGAGGGATCGGCGGGGACTGGCCCTCAGCAGCACTGGAGTCTGGTGTCCAGAAACAGTGGAGGGTCAGCTGTGTTT